>NC_091462.1:109298178-109645678 GCF_027789765.1 Dendropsophus ebraccatus
TGCTTGGACTTATTTTCTATTTTATACATTATAGTAGTTATATTCTTGTATATAGGAGCAGTATTATAGTAGTTATATTCCTGTATACAGGAGCAGTATTATAGTAGTTATATTCCTGTATATAGGAGCAGTATTATAGTAGTTATATCCCTGTATATAGGAGCAGTATTATAGTAGTTATATTCCTGTATACAGGAGCAGTATTATAGTAGTTATATTCCTGTATATAGGAGCAGTATTATAGTAGTTATATTCCTGTATATAGGGGGCAGTATTATAGTAGTTATATTCTTGTATATAGGAGCAGTATTATAGTAGTTATATTCCTGTATATAGGAGCAGTATTATAGTAGTTATATTCCTGTATATAGGGGGCAGTATTATAGTAGTTATATTCTTGTATATAGGAGCAGTATTATAGTAGTTATATCCCTGTATATAGGAGCAGTATTATAGTAGTTATATTCCTGTATATAGGAGCAGTATTATAGTAGTTATATTCTTGTATATAGGAGCAGTATTATAGTAGTTATATTCTTGTATATAGGGGCAGTATTATAGTAGTTATATTCTTGGTGGCGCCTGCGGGGTTTGGGGTGCCCTTTTGGGTCTGGTCCTGTGACAATGGGGTTGCGGGGCCATTCCGTGGCCCCTCTTCTCTGCTTGCGCACGTTTTGCGGGGATTGTGGTCGCTGACCGGCACAGTGATGAGGTTTAGTTAGGGACTCGTGTATCAGAAGACCTGCACGTGGTACATGAGGCAATATGGTTTGGCCAAATTATTTACTAACTTCTGATGTTGGTTTTAAATGTAGCTGAACAAGCTTTCGTGTCAGCCATGGGTGCGATGTGCAGCCATTTCTGTCTTTTTGGCTCGTGCATATTTTATTTATTCTGTCCTTTTTTTCATTGTGGCTAGCACTCGTGCTGTGTAAGACCCATGTGATCCAAATTAGCAGGAAGCACCTGTGTACATAAGGGGAGGATCTCCTAGTATTCTCCCATTCTACCTGCAGAGGAATGGAGAGAGGTAAGAGCTTGTTCACACTTGTGTTGCTTGGCGTTCACTTTTTCCGCCGGTGGCGCCTGCGGGGTTTGGGGTGCCCTTTTGGGTCTGGTCCTGTGACAATGGGGTTGCGGGGCCATTCCGTGGCCCCTCTTCTCTGCTTGCGCACGTTTTGCGGGGATTGTGGTCGCTGACCGGCACAGTGATGAGGTTTAGTTAGGGACTCATGTGTATCAGAAGACCTGCACGTGGTACATGAGGCAGTATGGTTTGGCCAAATTATATACTAACTTCTGATGTTGGTTTTAAATGTAGCTGAACAAGCTTTCGTGTCAGCCATGGGTGCGATGTGCAGCCATTTCTGTCTTTTTGGCTTGTGCATATATTATAGTAGTTATATTCTTGTATATAGGAGCAGTATTATAGTAGTTATATTCTTGTATATAGGAGGCAGTATTATAGTAGTTATATTCTTGTATATAGGGGGCAATATTATAGTAGTTATAACTCTGAACTTGACAAAGCGCTTTGGCGTGAAATGGTTGTTTGCAGAGACGCTCCCGCACCTCCTCCAAAAGGAAAGTTAGCCCGCGAAACGGCTGTCGCCACGGTGCACAGCACCTTTGGACCTGTCTCCCCCTGCCCTGAAGTTGCCTGCATGATGACATCTTATCAATAAATCACCATCACTGCATTAACCCGGTGAGTGCCGCTGGTTTTTACTTTCTCAATGGCTTGTGCTGATTAAATGAACTGCTTTCTCATTTACGCTGAGCACCACCGTGATGCAGGAATGTCACTGAGATTACTCAGTTAACAAAGACTACAACGCTCCTTATCACGCAAGGTCACTCAACCTGAACACTAAATAGCTCCATACAAACTACGGGTTATTGATAGTGCCAACACATCTACTTGCTTGTGCATATTATAGTAGTTATATTCTTGTATATAGGAGCAGTATTATAGTAGTTATATTCTTGTATATAGGAGCAGTATTATAGTAGTTATAGTCTTGTATATAGGAGCAGTATTATAGTAGTTATATTCCTGTATATAGGAGCAGTATTATAGTAGTTATATTCCTGTATATAGGGGGCAGTATTATAGTAGTTATATTCTTGTATATAGGAGCAGTATTATAGTAGTAATATTCTTATATATAGGGGGCAGTAGTTATATTCTTGTATATAGGAGCAGTATTATAGTAGTTATATTCTTTTATATAGGAGCAGTATTATAGTAGTTATATTCTTTTATATAGGAGCAGTATTATAGTAGTTATATTCTTGTATATAGGAGCAGTATTATAGTAGTTATATTATTGTATATAGGAGCAGTATTATAGTAGTTATATTCTTGTATATAGGAGCAGTATTATAGTAGTTATATTCTTGTATATAGGAGCAGTATTATAGTAGTTATACTCTTGTATATAGGGTGAGTATTATAGTAGTTATATCCCTGTATATAGGAGCAGTATTATAGTAGTTATATTCCTGTATATAGGAGCAGTATTATAGTAGTTATATTCTTGTATATAGCAGCAGTATTATAGTAGTTATATCCCTGTATATAGGAGCAGTATTATAGTAGTTATATTCCTGTATATAGGAGCAGTATTATAGTAGTTATATTCTTGTATATAGGGGCAGTATTATAGTAGTTATATTCTTGTATATAGGGGCAGTATTATAGTAGTTATATTCTTGTATATAGCAGCAGTATTATAGTAGTTATATCCCTGTATATAGGAGCAGTATTATAGTAGTTATATTCTTGTATATAGGGGCAGTATTATAGTAGTTATATTCTTGTATATAGGGGCAGTATTATAGTAGTTATATTCTTGTATATAGGGGGCAGTATTATAGTAGTTATAACTCTGAACTTGACAAAGCGCTTCGGCGTGAAACGGTTGTTTGCAGAGACGCTCCCGCACCTCCTCCATCTTCCCCCCTCCCTGTGATGATTTGTGTAATAAACCGCTGAAGACTGCTACCACCCGGTGAGTGCTTTGGATTTTTTGCATCTACTTGCTTGTGCCATTATAGTAGTTATATTCTTGTATATAGGCATACGTGTTCCTTTACATCAACAGATATCTGACCATTTTATCTGACAGATTTTTTAAGCCAGGAATGGATTTGAAAAGAGGAGAAAACTCAATCTTTCCTTTATGACCTGTTCTCTGTTTATAGTTTTTTTTCTGGCTTTGGCTTAAAAAATCTATCAGATAAATTGATCAGATATCTGTGTGTGTAAAATGACTCTTAGGGCCCTGTTACATGGAACGATAATCGGCTGAACAGGCCCTATCCGGCCGTGTAATAAACACAACGATCAGCCGATGACAACGATTATCGGCTGATCGTTGATATAGGTTTGGACCTAGAATTGTCAGGCGGTGACCACGCATCGCTACGTGTAACAGCGGTGCACGGATGGCGACTGACGATATACATTACCTATCCATGCTGCAGGGCTCCTCTTGCGGTCTGCTTCTCCCCGGGTCCTGCGTGCTCCAGCTTCAGAGCGGCCTGTCTCAGCTGACAGGCCACTAAGCCAATCACAGGCCGGGACCGGCGCGGCCAGTGATTGGCTAGGCGGCCTGTCAGCTAAGAAGCTGAAGAGCGCAGGACACAGGCAGAAGCGGACGAGAAGCGCAAGAGGGGCCCTGCAGCATAGATACAGTAGGTAATGTATACAGTTTAAGCAAAGGCTGCAAGGACATCGGTAACGATGTCCATGCAGCCCTTGTTAAACGTTTATCAGGCCGTGTAATAGGCCCAGTAAACGAGCGCTGATCTAGCAGATCGGCGCTAATTTACAGTTCTTATTGGGCCCCCTCGGCCCGTTTAACAGTACCCTTACACACATGAATTCTTTCCCTTGAAGTGATGTTACATAGAAGAGATAAAGACATGGCACTAACCCTTCTGAAGTCTTTTTGTTTCTTTATTCAAATATACAAACAGATAAAAACAGGCCTACGAGAGGACGCCTATAGCGCTCACAGCTACAGCTGTTTCATGCCCTTCGGCACTTCGTCACGGCTGTCGTAATGACGTCTTACATAATCTACGTATTTAAATAGCACAAGACCGCTATTCATTAGCATAGATACAATGCAATAAAATCATTTAAAAACAATTCATATGAAAACATTCAGTTCATTTCTATCATTATGTCCCGCTGGTCCAGTTGCATCAAAGTATGCTATAAGATAAGCTTCACGTTTTAGAAGGAGAGCATGTTTGTCTCCTCCCCCTTCCATGAAGCGGATTCGTTCAAGTCCTGCAAACTTCAGACAGTTCTTATCTCCATTATGAGCTGTGTGAACATGCTCTATAAGCCTTGTAGCACCCTTACCCGAAGTAAGAGAATAAAAGTGTTCTTTTATTCTAATATACAATTTTCTTTTGGTTTTTCCTATATAGTACCTTTGGCACGGACATATAATAGCGTATACCACATAATCAGTATGACATGTTATAAGTTGTTTTATATCCCATTTTTTACCACCTAATATGATGGTATTAACTGCTAGATTTTGACTACAAACCCCACATTGGAAACATTTCTTATTTCCTTTAGGTACTGATTTTTCCAACCACGTTAATTGATGTTTTATATAGGCCTTATTCACATTATCCCCTATGGTCTGATTCTTTCTATGGGTTATTAGGGGCTTCCTTGAGGCCACCTCTTTCAGTGAGGGGTCGCTTTCCAGTAGATACCAGTTCCTGTAGATTGTCTGTTTAATAAATGCATTTAATGGGGTATTCTTAAAAGAAAAACAAAACCTTTTTTCACTTTTTTGTTTTTTATTTTTGATGTTTTTATTTCTAAGTAGTGTTTTTCTGTCTATTTTTTCCATTTTTTTCACTGCTTTTATTAGAACTTCTTCAGGATAACCCCGCTCTCTAAATCTATCCAGCAGCTCTTCCGCTTGGTTCAGGTAAGTTTTATGATCGCTATTAACCCTTTTTAATCTCAGTAGCTGCCCATAAGGGATAGCTTCCTTAACACTTACAGGATGTGAACTATTATAGTGGAGCAATACATTACGCGAAGTGGGTTTCCTATAACCTTCTGTTATTATACTATTATTGTCTATCCTGACTGTTACGTCCAAAAATTCTAGACGATCTCTTCCATACTGTCCTGTAAAAATCATGATGCGGGTGTACAGGCGATCGACGAATTTCTAAAAAGTACTGACAAATCTGAAGATTTCAGAAAGTTTATTTGTGACTCCCTATTTTTCATACTGTCCAACAATAATTTCAGGTTCAAACATGAATGGTTTAATCAACAGACTGGCACAGCGATGGGCACGCCAGTCGCGTGCTCATACGCTAATTTATTTTTAGCGATTTTTGAAAAACGTTATATTTTTTCCTGTAATAATCCATTTATACAAAAAATAAAATTCTACGCCCGTTTCATGGACGATGTATGTATAATATGGGAAGGTAACAAAATAGAATTTAACAAATTCATAGGTCATCTTAACATCGTGAACCAAATGAACATGTTTTTTACAGGACAGTATGGAGGAGATCGTCTAGAATTTTTGGACGTAACAGTCAGGATAGACAATAATAGTATAATAACAGAAGGTTATAGGAAACCCACGTCGCGTAATGTATTGCTCCACTATAAGGCCCCGTTCCCACTGAGCAAAGCTAGCGGAATTCCGCAACGGAATTGTCCGCCGCGGAATGCCGTTAGCCTCCCGCTCATAATGGGAGTCTATGGGAGGCGCGCGCTGCTGCTCTGTACGCGCTGAAGAATGAACATGTTCATTCTTCAGCGCGGACAGGGCAGGAGCGCGCGCCTCCCATAGAGTCCCATTATGAGCGGGAGGCTAACGGCATTCCGCGGCGGACAATTCCGTCGCGGAATTCCGCTACCTTTGCTCAGTGGGAACGGAGCCTTATAGTTCACATCCTGTAAGTGTTAAGGAAGCTATCCCTTATGGGCAGCTACTGAGATTAAAAAGGGTTAATAGCGATCATAAAACTTACCTGAACCAAGCGGAAAAGCTGCTGGATAGATTTAGAGAGCGGGGTTATCCTGAAGAAGTTCTAATAAAAGCAGTGAAAAAAACGGAAAAAATAGACAGAAAAACACTACTTAGAAATAAAAACATCAAAAATAAAAAACAAAAAAGTGAAAAAAGGTTTTGTTTTTCTTTTAAGAATACCCCATTAAATGCATTTATTAAACAGACAATCTACAAGAACTGGTATCTACTGGAAAGCGACCCCTCACTGAAAGGTGGCTTCAAGGAAGCCCCTAATAACCCATAGAAAGAATCAGACCATAGGGGATAATGTGAATAAGGCCTATATAAAACATCAATTACGTGGTTGGAAAAATCAGTACCTAAAGGAAATAAGAAATGTTTCCAATGTGGGGTTTGTAGTCAAAATCTACAACTTATAACATGTCATACTGATTATGTGGTATACGCTATTATATGTCCGTGCCGAAGGTACTATATAGGAAAAACCAAAAGAAAATTGTATATTAGAATAAAAGAACACTTTTATTCTCTTACTTCGGGTAAGGGTGCTACAAGGCTTATAGAGCATGTTCACACAGCTCATAATGGAGATAAGAACTGTCTGAAGTTTGCAGGACTTGAACGAATCAGCTTCATGGAAGGGGGAGGAGACAAACATGCTCTCCTTCTAAAACGTGAAGCTTATCTTATAGCATACTTTGATGCAACTGGACCAGCGGGACATAATGATAGAAATGAACTGAATGTTTTCATATGAATTGTTTTTAAATGATTTTATTGCATTGTATCTATGCTAATGAATAGCGGTCTTGTGCTATTAAAATACGTAGATTACGTAAGACGTCATTACGACAGACGTGACGAAGTGCCGAAGGGCATGAAACAGCTGTAGCTGTGAGCGCTATAGGCGTCCTCTCGTAGACCTGTTTTTATCTGTTTGTATATTTGAATAAAGAAACAAGAAGACTTCAGAAGGGTTAGTGCCATGTCTTTATCTCTTCTATGTAACATTGCTATGATGGACTAATATACATACTCCACCCGACATAATATACGCACCACCTGAGAAGCCGATTTTTTGCCTTCATAAACACAGTGCATTTACCCCTCCATTAGGTGCACCTGTAGTGCCGTACTCCCAGTCTCTCCTAACGTTTCTCTTTCCCTTGAAGTACTAGTTAGTCTCCACTAGGTGGCACTGCTTCACTAAAAAAATTCAGACATTTTTACAATTAGAACATTTTTATTTTTTTCTGTGTAAATGAAATCATTTAATCATCAATTTGATATTTGGAGAAACAAAGTAAGACATATATTTTATCAGGTTTATTACATGGGACTGACTGGATGCAGTGACAATACAGTGCTGAAAACAGGTACAGTGGTGCCTTGGATTACGAGTATAATTCGTTCCGGGACGGCGCTTGTAATCCAAATCTACTCTTAAACCAAAGCAAATTTTCCCATAAGAAATCATAGAAATGCAGACAATTGGTTCCACACCCCAAAAATAATGATTTATTATTCTGAATAACATGTAAAACAGATTAAACAAACATTCAGAAACAGCAGAATATGTGTTATTATAAGTTACTGCACAGTAATGGAGAGGATGGGAAACACAAGGACTGACAGAGACTGCAGGGAGCAGGAAGGAATGAGCAGGACAGATGTGGGCACATGGAGGGATTACAGCTATGAAGAGATTACCTCCACAGTCCTGTCCCCTGATGTAAGCCCCAGCCTGAAGTGGATCTGCTATGATTTGGAAGGTGAGGGAGACTTCCTGGGTCAGAGTACAGTGCTGTAGACCCCGCTATGCAGGCCATGCCCCTCCCACCCAGTACAGGAAACTCTTACACCAAAGCAATGCTCTTATACCAAGTCACAATTTTGAAAGACTGTGTGCTCTTAAACCAAAACACTCTTAAACCAAGTTACTCCTAAACCAAGGTACCACTGTATGTAGGGTACATCTGAGCGGGTGCAGATGGTATCTAAAATAAATTTATTTTGTATCAACTGGTGCCAGAGATTTCTAAGTTACTAATTTACAGTACTTATCAGCTACTGTCTGTCCTGCAGGAAGTGGTGTATTTTCTCCAGTCTGATACAGTGCTCTCTGCTGCCACCTCTGTCCATGTCAGGAACTGTCCAGAGCAGGAGAGGTTTTCTGTTTCAATATTTTTATTAAAGATTTCTTATATACTTAACAATTAATCATCCATAATACAATACTTATATTAACATAGGTCAAATGATTATTTGGTAGGAGAATAATAAATGAACTAGACAGTCTCAAACATTGGACTGCAAAGAGTCATAATAAAGAAATTCATCAGAATACAAAAACATAACCGGCAGCAGGAGAGGTTTTCTATGAGGATTTGCTGCTGCTCTGGACAGTTCCTGACATGGACAGAGGTGGCAGCAGAGAGCACTGTGCCAGACAGGAGAGAACACACCACTTCCTGCAGGACATACAGCAGCTGATAAGTACTGGAAGACTGGAGATTTTGTAATAGAAGTAAATTAAAAATCTCTGGGACCAGTTGATTTAAAAACATTTTTTGTGAACTACCCATTAAAATGTTATCTGTACGACTGATACTCTGTGAGATCCGTGGACATCCTAAAGGATTTATCCCAAAATCCAAAGTTATCCTGATGGGCCTTTACCAGGGATCTGCCTCTTGCAGTGTCCTGTAGCATTAGTCTGATATAGTCTTATTACACGGCCAATTTGTAGAGCGTCCGCCCCCTGCACTGTAATTATATCTGGGTGCAGGACAGTGCGGACAAAGCCGGGATTGTAGTGCAGCACCTGCTCCACATACAGCCAGGCCGCCTGGCAGGAGCCAAGATCTGTGCCCGGGATACCCTGCGGGCACACAGGGGCTGCTCAGCCAGTCTATCTAATCTAAGCTGAGTTGTGTATCTAAGTCTTTTGTGTGTGTGATACACTGTATCTAATCCTATCATTTGTGATACTTTATACTGAGTTGTGTATCTAAGTCTTATTGTGTGTAATACTGTCTGACGCTGTCATCGGAATCAATGTATCTAAATCTATTCTGTGTGGTACCATTTGCTGAGCCTGTGTATCATAGTCTGACATATTGTATGCTGAAGGCTCAGCCAGTGTATCTAAGTCTCCTTGTATTATAATGTCTACTAAAACTTGTAACCAAACCTATCATGTGGTACTGTCTGATAGCCTTCTGTATCTAAGCCTTTTATTTTAGATACCATCAGCTTAGCTTTGTTTCTCACCTCCTCTTCATCATACTGTCTGCTAAAGTACTGTATCTAATTCTATCATGTGTGATACAGTCTTCTGAGCTGTACTATCTAATCATATCATGTGTGATACTATCCACAGACTTGTGTATCTAGGCTTATCATGTGTGAAAAAGTCTGCTGAGCTGTGTATCTAAGCCTATCATGTGTGATACTATCTGCCGAACTGTGTATCTAGGCTTATCATGTGTGATACTATCCACAGATTTGTGTATCTAGGCTTATCATGTGTGATACAGTCTTCTGAGCTGTACTATCTAATCATATCATGTGTGATACTATCCACAGACTTGTGTATCTAGGCTTATCATGTGTGATACTATCCACAGATTTGTGTATCTAATCATATCATGTGTGATACTATCCACAGACTTGTGTATCTAGGCTTATCATGTGTGATACTATCCACAGACTTGAGTATCTAGGCTTATCATGTGTGATACTATCCACAGACTTGTGTATCTAGGCTTATCATGTGTGATACTATCCACAGACTTGAGTATCTAGGCTTATCATGTGTGATACTATCCACAGACTTGAGTATCTAGGCTTATCATGTGTGATACTATCCACAGACTTGTGTATCTAGGCTTATCATGTGTGATACTATCCACAGACTTGTGTATCTAGGCTTATCATGTGTGATACTATCCACAGACTTGTGTATCTAGGCTTATCATGTGTGATACTATCCACAGACCTGTGTATCTAGGCTTATCATGTGTGATACTATCCACAGACTTGTGTATCTAGGCTTATCATGTGTGATACTATCCACAGACTTGAGTATCTAGGCTTATCATGTGTGATACTATCCACAGACTTGTGTATCTAGGCTTATCATGTGTGATACTATCCACAGACTTGTGTATCTAGGCTTATCATGTGTGATACTGTCCACAGACCTGTGTATCTAAGCCTATCATGTGTGATACTGTCTGCTGAACCGCTGTATCTAAGCCTCTCATGTGTGATACTGTCTCCTGAACTTCTGTATCTAATCCTCTCATGTCCTATATACAAAGCCACAGACACCGGCACTACAACTCCCTTCCTGGATCCACACCGGAATGAGTGGAATAACTCCCTCTTATTCAGCTATGCTCGGTGGTGCTCACTCGCTGAACGGCATTCAAGCCCTTGTACATGTAATCTTCAGTAATAGAAAATGCAAGGGCACTCACCGGTTAGTGCAGTAGTCTTTATTATCTTCTTTATAAAAACATGGTATACACCCTCAAAGGGTGTTTGGCGTCCTCGCCGCCTGCTATACCATGTTTTTATAAAGAAGATAATAAAGACTACTGCACTAACCGGTGAGTGCCCTTGCATTTTCTATTACTGAAGATAATCCTCTCATGTGTGATACTGTCTGCCGATCTGCTGTGCTGTATCTAAGCCTCTCATGTGTGATACTGTCTGCCGAGCTGTGTATCTAAGCCTATCATGTGTGATACTGTCTGCCGAGGTGTGTACCTAAGCCTATTATTTGTGATACTGTCCGCTGAGCTGCTGTATCTAAGCATATTCTGTGTGATCCTACCTGCTGAGCTGCTGTATCTAAGCCTATCATGTGTGATACTGTCTATATTAGATACATGTATCTAATCCTCCAGTCTCAGCCTCCATTGTATATGTGACTTTGACCCTGTAGCTGGGCCGGCAGGGGGGGGGGGGGGGGGGCTATATACAGCTCCATGTATACACAGGCCCCTATGTTTATCTCTGCCCCCTCCCTCCTCCGCATTAGCAGACTGGTGCTAACAGATGCTGCTGCTGTGATATAGCGCCCCCTCCCCTGGGCCGGACCCCCCAGGCCTCATTCACACCTCTGTGCCAATGTCTGTCATCTCCCAGCCCCCTCCCCGGGACATACAGGACACAGCTGGGGAGAAGGCGCCCCATATCACATGTCAGAACCCTGGCTCATATCATGGCTCCTGGCAGCGGCCCCAGGTCACCAGTGTGATAGTCATCCCTGCCTGCAAACATAGCCGCCATGATACTTATCAGCCAGCAGGCGATGCCCACCACTCATCAGGGCAGGGAGGCGGGGGAGGGGCAGCTTAGGGGGAACATTGATGATTCCCCCCCAATCCAATCACCTTATAAACATCCAGATCCAGAACTATTCTCTTATATATCAGTATTGTTTATGCCACCATATGGCCGGATTATCTGGATATTTTTAAAGCTCTCAACCAGATTTCTTCAGATGAAATTTAAAGGGGTACTCGGGCATTTTTTTTTCTTTTAAATCAAAGTTATACAGATTTTTAACCTACTTCTATTAAAAATTCTCTAGTCTTTCAGTACTTATCAGCTGCTGTATGTCCTGCAGTCTGACACAGTCTGACACAGTGCTCTCTGCTGCCACCTCTGTCCATGTCAGGAACAATGTATTCCTGATGATGTCATCATTTCTGTGATCTGATTGGCTTCAAGCTGTTCTGTCTCTGCCCACTTTATGACTCATTTCCAGAATTTGGGATCCATTGTTTGGTTTGATTGGCTACAAGGTGTCAGATGGAAAGATCTAAATTATTCCTATGATCTGAGTGGCTGCTGGGTGTTCTATCTCCGCCCCCCATGATCTGATTGGCTGCACAGTTTGATTGATTAAGAGATTAAACCCATGGGACTGTATTGTCTGGGAAACCTTACTCAGTGATGTCATAATGGGCGGGATTCTCTACCCTAATCTACTGTGATGTCATCATATATTCTAGGAGCCGCCCCCTCACCTGCACCCCTGTGACCCTGCGGCCTAGCTCGCCCACACAGCAGACACTCGCCCGCAGATCTGGGATCCGCAGTGTAATTATAAGCCGTGCAGACAATCATCTTCTTGTAAACTTTCTCTGATCTTTATAACTTGTTCGTCTGAGCCAAGAACAGAAGCCGATATTATCCCTAAGTATACCGTATGAGTGTCCGCCACCACTACCTGACAGCTCTACATACAGCCTTTATACACCACAACTCCCAGCATGCCCTGTGCATGGAAAGATCAGGGACCATTGCCCTACAGTGATAGCAATATCCACCCCCCCCCCCCCCCCCCAGACTGACCCCCCTCACCTAGTGTACTGTGACATTGGGGGAACCTTCATCCTATTGTCAGCCCCCACTAGAGGGATGTGATCTAAAGTTATGGGGGGCAGAGAGGTCACTCCACACATTACAGTCACCAGAAATGGCTGATAACTGCGAGAAATAGATTCTATTCTTACAGTCAGGGTTCCCACTGCCTGAGGTGGCTGATAACAGAAAGCAATAGCTTGCACTCTACTCTCCTACAACCAAGTGGCTGAAAGGACTAAACCGTGTCCCCTGCCATGCTACAGCCGCTCTCATGTGAAATAGCTGATAACAGAGAGCAGTAGACTGCATCCATCCGCCATCTTCTGTACTCATACTTCTTACAGCTGAGGTTTTGTTACAGTTGTTTGGGATACATTCACACGGACGGATCCGCAGCGGATTTTACCGATTTCTATAGTTTATGCCCCTTTGCTGTTTTTGCGCCTGGTTTCAGATTAGCTCCCTCTTAGGGTAAATTCACACGGACGGAGCGGATTTTACCCTGCGAATTTGCAGCAAAATCCGCTGCGGATCCTATGCCGATGACTTTCAATGAGGATACATACTCGCAGCGGGATTTACATACTCGCAGTGGAATTTACACCCCGCTGCTAGTATGTACGTGACAGCGCCATTAACCCTCCGCCGGCCGGAGCATACTTTACCTGTTCCGCGCTCCGGCTTGCTACGGGGGCTCCCGGCGTCTTCACGTCCCGTTCAGGCAATCAGTGGTGGGGTAGCACACTGGCTGAGCGGGGCGTCAAGCCAAGAACCCCCGAAGCAAGCCGGAGCACGGAACAGGTTTGCTCCGAACAGCGGGGGTTTTTTGGCGCTGTCACGTACATACTAGCAGCGGGGTTTTAATCCCGCTGCAAGTATGTATCCTCATTGAAAGTCATCGGCATACGATTCGATTCGTAAAATCCGCTGCAGTTCCGTCAGTGTGAATTTACCCTAAGAGGGAGCTAATCTGGAACCAGGCCCCTCCGGGCGCAAAAACTGAGAGATTCCTAATCTGAAACCAGGCCCCCTCCGGATGCAAAAACTGAGAGATTGCTAATTTGAAACCAGGCCCCTCCGGGCGCAAAAACTGAGAGATTCCTAATCTGGAACCAGGCCCCTCCGGGCGCAAAAACTGAGAGATTCCTAATCTGAAACCAGGCCCCCTCCGGATGCAAAAACAGCGAAGGTGGCGCAAACTATAGAAATTTAGCTAATCCGCTTTTATAAAAGTTGCGCAAAAACTCTGTATTAGCCAATACTGTTGTAGAACTTCTCATTCCGCAGTGATGGAGCAGCTGGGAGTCGTCGTTCGGGCTGGGGGTCGTTCTTTGGGCTTGGAGACGTTCTGCAGGCTGGGGGTTGTTCTCGGTGGATGACGGGAGTCATTCAGGCTGGGAGTTGTTACTGATGGATGATGGGAGTCATTCTTCGGGCTGAGAGTTGTTGTTGGTGGATGATGGGAGTCGTTCTTTGGGCTGGCAGTCGTTGTCGGTGGATGTTTGCTCTCGCCCCCAGGAGCTTGCAATCTTCAGACAATAGTAACTTTTCCCGTTTATATTGCTCAGTAGGAGAAGAGTTAAACAAGAGACCCAGGATTTGGCCGGACCCCCTCTGCTCTCCCCCTCCCAACTTCCAGATGTGCTGATCAAATAAGTTGCAGAGAGAGAGAGAGAGGATGGGGATTCCTACAAGGTATGTGGGAGGGGGGGTGTAACTGATCCTGATCATCTGTAGGAGGGGCTGCTGGGCTCCACCACCCTCCACTCCTGCTCTAACCTCCAGCTCACAGTGTGCAGTGCTCAGCAGTGGCAGCCTTATACAGGGGGATCACTCAGTCACCAGCCAGCTTCCCCACCACCGCCGCCACATCTGGACCCCGCACATGTGGGACGTCGCCTCGATTGGCCTCGACATTTGAAACCCACCGTACAAGGGGGCTTATTCCTATCCTGAGTGTTCAAGGAGGGGGACAAGGATGTCTCACTTATCGGTCAACGACCACTTGGAGGGGATCCTCTCTGACTTTGAAGGTAAGGATTATGTTACTTTTATGTATAGAGATGTAGCAGAGCAGAATTTGTCATTTAACTCTTTGGGACTGTATGGTTTGTGAGTTGGGATGATGGAGCAGTGTTCCCCAACCTGTAGTTCTCCAGCTGTTGCACAACTACAACTCCCAGCATGTCTTGACAGCCCTCAGCTGCAGGCTGATCAGTAGTGCTAAGAAAAAGCACAGCTACATTGAGAGAGCACTATGAATTGTAGCAAACCCAGCTCTGCTACATCTGCATAATACTTATCTCTATGGAATCTGCTTCTGACAAGTTGAGTTTTGCTTCATTTTAATAAACTTCTTACCAACTTAGCTCCTCGGTATCTGACAAACCTAGCTCTGCTGCATCCGACACTCTGAGCTCTGCTGCATCTGACACACTGAGCTCTGCTGCATCCGACACACTGAGCTCTGCTGCATCTGACACACTGAGCTCTGCTGCATCCGACACACTGAGCTCTACTGCATCCGACACACTGAGCTCTGCTGCATCCGACACACTGAGCTCTGCTGCATCTGACACACTGAGCTCTGCTGCATCTGACACACTGAGCTCTGCTGCATCTGACACACTGAGCTCTGCTGCATCTGACACACTGAGCTCTGCTGCATCCGACACTCTGAGCTCTGCTGCATCCGACACTCTGAGCTCTGCTGCATCCGACACACTGAGCTATGCTGCATCCGACACACTGAGCTCTGCTGCATCTGACACACTGAGCTCTGCTGCATCCGACACTCTGCGCTCTGCTGCATCTGACACACTGAGCTCTGCTGCATCCGACACACTGAGCTGTGCTGCATCCGACACACTGAGCTCTGTTGTATCTGCCAAAAGTAACTTTGCGGAATTAGAGTATGTGAGCGTCATGTGTGACAAGTTCAGCTCTGCATCATCGCATAAGTTATCCCGGCAATATTCGATAATCTTAGATAAGACAATCTGAGCTCTGCTGCATCTGACACACTGACAATTCTGTAATTGATATACTAAGCTTTAATAATATGGAAATCTGAGCTCTGCCACATGCGACAATCTGAGCTCTGCCACATGCGACAATCTGAGCTCTGCTACATGCAACAATCTGAGCTCTGCTACATGCGACAATCTGAGCTCTGCCACATGTGACAATCTGAGCTCTGCTACATGCGACAATCTGAGCTCTGCCACATGCGACAATCTGAGCTCTGCTACATGCGACAATCTGAGCTCTGCCACATGCGACAATCTGAGCTCTGCCACATGCGACAATCTGAGCTCTGCCGCATGCGACAATCTGAGCTCTGCCGCATACCACAATCTTAGCTCTGCCGCATGCCACAATCTGAGCTCTGCCGCATGCCACAATCTAAGCTCTGCCGCATGCCACAATCTGAGCTCTGCCGCATGCCACAATCTGAGGTCTGTCGCATGTGACAATCTGAGCTCTGCTACATGACACAATCTGAGCTCTGCCGCATGCCACAATCTGAGCTCTGCCGCATGTGACAATTTGAGCTCTGCCACATGCGACAATCTGAGCTCTGTTGCATGCGACAATCTGAGCTCTGTTGCATGCGACAATCTGAGCTCTGCTGCATGCCACAATCTGAGCTCTGCTGCATGCCACAATCTGAGCTCTGTCGCATGTGACAATCTGAGCTCTGCTGCATGCCACAATCTGAGCTCTGTCGCATGTGACAATCTGAGCTCTGACGCATGCCACAATCTGAGCTCTGACGCATGCCACAATCTGAGCTCTGCCGCATGCCACAATCTGAGCTCTGATGCATGCCACAATCTGAGCTCTGACGCATGCCACAATCTGAGCTCTGCCGCATGCCACAATCTGAGCTCTGCCGCATGCCACAATTTGAGTGCTGCCGCATCTTAGAAACTCTGATGAATTGATCTGTGCTGAACCTCACTAACACAGCTCTGCTCTATCTGATCACCTCCACTACATCAGTATACCGTATCATTAGGTGATGTAACGTTATTTCCCCTATATATATATAGCGTTATCCCTGACTATATCGTATGACTTCTGGCATCAGGAACGTCGCTGATTCTTCTGTCACTGCTGTCACATCCCGGTGACAGGGCATGCTGAGACTTGTAGTCCCTCCAACTGATATCGGTTTACTCCCTAAGATTCCATGTATTTTATCTTATATGGATCTTATGGGGTTAAAGGGGGTTTCCACTCCCCACATAAGTGTCACAAAGGAGATTCCCTTTAATTGACATCTGTCCTGTTAACCCCTTGTCAGCTGCACCGTGGGCTTTCCTTCTGTTTGGAAAGATTTGCGCTAGCGTTCCAGGATGGTGAAATGTGGAACGATGAGAGTGATAATCATCACAGAAACCTAAAGAGTTGGGTGAGATTCAGTGATGACTATGTAATATGTAACCTACAACTACAACTCCCAGCATGCTCTGACAGCAACATCTATGCGGACCCTTGGGCGACATTCGCAGTCTGCACCCTGTCTCCCCTCACTGTCAGCTTGACAAGTATTGAACATGTTTCCCAGATTGTGATGGGCCCCCGGGGGCCCCCGGCTCCAGCCTGACAGCCTGCTGCTGTAGGTGACTTGACAGCATTTAACCCTTAGCATGTGACTGATACTGGGAAATGCCCCAACAAAGTCTTTTAAAGGGGTTGTTCACCAAATTTGTTTTTCTTTCAAATCAACTAGTGCCAGAAGTGCCGGGGATTTATAATTTACTTCTATTCCAAAAATCTCAAGTCTTCCAGTACTTATCAGTTGCTGTATGTCCTGCAGGAAGTGGTGTATTCTCTCCAGTCTGACACAGTGCTCTCTGCTGCCACCTCTGTCCATGTCAGGAACTGTCCAGAGCAGCAACAAATCCCCATAGAAAACCTCTCCTGCTCTGGACAATTCCTGACATCGACAGAGGTGGCAGCAGAGAGCACTGTGTCACACTGGAGAGAATACACCACTTCCTGCAAGACATACAGCAGCTGATAAGTACTGGAAGACTTGAGATTTTTTTTTTTAAATAGAAGTAAATTGCAGATCTCTGGCACTTTCTGCCACCAGTTGATTTGAAAGAAAAACAAATTAGGTGAACAACCCCTTAAAATTTCTATCAGATTTTCAATTCCTCACTTTTTCAAGATCTCTGCTTGCTGAACCTGAGTTGCAATAATTAAACCAAGAATTTTTTTTTTTATCTAGTCATGTTACAATGTAGCCTAGATTCCACCATAGCTATAATGACTGCCGCTGTGTGAGTCCATTCAGGAACTGCAAGCAGAGATCTTGAAAATTAAAGTGATTTTCTTAATACAGCCATATATATATATAATTTTTTTAAAAACAATAATCGCCTCCGTCCGTAATCCGCCGCTCATTATCTACTTTGAACAGATTATAAATGTAAAAAAAAAATTTATGTAAACAAACATGAGGAAACGGCCACCTACGCGCGAATGTGGCGTGTATATATTATCATGTGTCCTAAAGTCTATAAAGTACAGTTCTCCAACCTGTGACCCTCTAGCAGGGGGGCAAAACTACAACTCCCAGCATGCCCTGACAGCCGAAGGAGAAGATTGTTATAATTAAATGTATTACACAAATGTTTACACTAATATTGTTACATTGTAACATTTCCTCTTAAAGGAACAGAAGGTTCTTTTTTTTTCTTCTGTCCTCCCACCCTCCAGGGGGGCTGTTTAACATGCAGGACCCCCCACCACATGTATGTGCTCCGCTGTGTCCCAACACGCCGCGTGTCCACAAATGAGGGGATTTCACCGTCTACCTCTTTTGTCTGCTGTCACTGTTTGTCTATGGTTTGCACCCCCTCCCCCTCCCCTCCGCATTGTCTCTTTGATAAGTACAAGGGGCTGGAAGACAACTGCTGGAAGGTTTCTACAAACATGAAAGCCACCAAACCCCCCTGCCCCATCAGGGGTACCCTTCTGCCAGTCATGGTGACACAGTTGTTTCCTGGCCATATGGGGATCATCCTCTTGGTGTCTGTTCTTCTGGGGAATGTCAGACAGTGACAACTACAGGATGAGGGGGGTCCCAGACAACATGTGACACCTGGAGTCCGGCCCTGAGCTCTAATATACCCCCTTACAGTAATGACTATGGGACCCTAAGATGTCACTAACTTTGTTTGCTGTGCTATAGAGTGCCTGAAATAATACCGCCATATGGGGCCCAAATATTACAACCACATACTTTGCTGTGACTCAGTAGCCCTTGGTGTCCATATAATGTCTCATAGTGCACAAGTAATAGTTCTACACAGTACCCTCAATAATATCGCCAGAGTGCTTAAATAATAGCGCTATTAGTAGTGCCTTACATTACCAGCCAATATATACTAGAATACAAAAGCACCCATCTCATATATGGTACAGTGCACAAATAATAGTGCTATACTGTGCCCTCAGTAATACTGCCATGTAGTGCCTAAATAATAGCACCATAAATAGTGCTGTATATTGTGTAATCTAATACTTTCAGCCATATGCACATATCATAGTACTATATCGTATCCTCAGTAATACTGGTATATAGTGCCTAAATAATAGCACCATAAATAGTGCCGTACATTGTTGTCACTCAGTATCAGCTAACATGTAATCTAATACTGTCAGTCATATATTGTCATAGTGCACATATAACTATACCGTACCCTCAGTAATACTGCCACAGCGTGTCCTAATAATACTCCCATACAGTACCCAAATAATTATAAAGTAAATCTGTAAGAGTGCTATATGTTGCAGTATCAGTGTCAGCCAATATATAATACTATAATATAATCAGCTATAATGCCATATAATGTCTGACAACACTTCCGTACAATAAAGGTTACAACTGTTGCTCAAACACAACCCCAGCCAACATGTTATTGTTATCAGGCATGATGCACATAGGTGCCCACAAATAGTTATCTAGCGTACCTTTAATAATACTGCCATAGAGTGCCCAGATAATAGCACCATAGAGTCTCCAGCTAACAGTGCTATACCTTGTAAACGCTTGTATCTTCGTACCAGCCGACAAATAATCTGATACTATCAGCCGTCATGTCTGTATAGCGTCTGTCACCGTGCACAGTCCTTTAATACTTTCTGTAATACCGCCACAGGGTGCCCGAAAATTACGGCCACAGAGTGCCCGGGGAGTGCCGCCACAGAGTGCCCTGGAATTACGGCCACAGAGTGCTCAGGGAGTGCCGCTGCAAGGTGCCCTGGAATTACGGCCACATAGTGCTCGGGGAGTGCCGCTGCAGGGTCTCCATTTTTTTCTTTTTACTGCAAAAACTCTAGATCTCATCCTCTCTGATTTATCCTAGTAACTATAGCTGGTTCCCCATGGAAGAATCCGTCTGCCCCTACCTGCTGTGCACTATCTATGATACTGCCCCCTAGAGGTCCTTGTGCAGAGTATTCAGGCACAAGCAGGGCAATAACTGGAATCCCTCCTCCAGGTGATTAGGGGGGCCCCAGCCCCTGTAATGGGGCCCCATAACACAGCGTGTGTAATCTCCTGGGCCGTACAGGGGATAATCCGGACCCTGCATTGTGCCCCGGCTGTGTTCTACTATAGGGGAGGATAATTGTCTGACGCTTTCTCCCTGTAGGGACAGGATCTCACATCATTCATTTTAACAGAGGGCAAAGATGAAAGGTGGCGATCTTTGCCAGGGGCGTGGTGCGGACAAAAGCGTGGGAGGCTTTTCATCCTGGCCGGACAATACGTGGCTTGTGTTTGATGTAGCCCAGGATATAATGTCCCGCAGCACTTTAATACATCAAATATTCCTTTTCTCTCTGTGTCTTTGCTGTTTACTGAACGTTTCTACCTTTAACTCTGATCCGTCGCTGATTGATTCGTTCGGGAGGAGGCAAAAAAAAAGACCAATGTGGCTGAATATTCTAAGGGACTTCTTAAAGGAAATGGAGCATTTCTTTTAGGAGATAGCTTAAAGCATAATATACGGCATTTCCTCTCATTTTAATATAAGGGGTTTTTGATTTCCTAGAGAATGTTTTCTATAAATCCCCTCGAAGTGTAAACTTAATTTGGTGACCTGCACTACCTTCTTTCACCATTGTCAGTGCAAATATTCCCATAGACAGCAATGCAACAGCGCCACCATTTCTTGTATATTTAAATTTGGCTATTCTTGAACCCAACGGGCTGGAAATTTGGAAAGGTTTGCACATAAAGGAACATTTTCATGCTTTTTGCGTAATAAATTTGACAAAATTTTCTTGTGACTTTTCAAACCTGGCGAGCACGTCATCATATGTTGCTGGTTTTTGCACAGTTTACTGGTGTCAGCTGTTGACTTAATAAGGGCCTATGGATCATTTGCCATTTTTCTCTGTTTTCGGTGGGCCTGCAGAACAGGAAATGAATGGTGCGCTGGGCTATATCTTCCCCCTGCTCTATCCAGTCCTGTTTGTTTCATATGGGGTCATTTGTCTTCTGGGATCATCTATGCGGGATGATGTCATTCTCCTAAGGAAACAATTTAAAGGGAAATCGCCTAAATCATTTTTTCGGCTCTTCGGTTTCTCAGTTATAAAAACAGTTAAATTGTCAGTTTTTTACACTGTTCCATTTCCTTTACAGTTTGTTGGAGTCGTTCTCGTCTTTCTGCCTACAGGCAAAAACCTGTCAGCGCTCAGAAGAGAGGGAACGCAAGACGGATAGAAACATTAAACAGATCCCGTAGCGCTGCGGGCAGTGAGCGGTTAAACCTGTGCCCCTCCACCTGTCACTCACACCTCTGGCTCTGTACATATATCATGCACTCCCATAGACTCCAGACCCTTTCACTTTTTCCACAATTTGTTATGTTGCGTTGTGGCCTTGTGCTAAAATAAAATAAATCCCAGTTTCCTCATCATTCTGCCCCCCCTCCCCCCGTATCACATAATCATAAGTGAGAACAGGATTTTAGATTCTTTTATATCCATATAATCGCCATTGCCGTCAGTATTCACGGTGGTTACTTAGTATTAGGTTCTCTACTCTTCCCTGCCTGCCTGCCCAGTATCCCTGCTCTTCTCTGTCTGCCCATTCTATCTGCCCTTCTCTGCCACCCTGCCCAGTATCCCTGCCTTTCTCTGCCTGCCTAGTATCCCTGCTCTTCTCCCTGCCTAGTATCCCTACCCTTCTCTATCTGTCTGTCCAGTATCCCTGCCCGTCTCCACCTGCCTACCTACCCAGTATCCCTGCTTTCTCCCTGCCTAGTATGCCTACCCTTCTCTATCTGCCTGTCCATTATCCCTACCCTTCTCTATCTGCCTGTACAGTATCCCTGCCCGTCTCCACCTGCCTACCTGCCCAGTATCCCTGCTCTTCTCCCTGCCCAGTATGCCTACCCTTCTCTATCTGCCTGTCCAGTATCCCTGCCCCTCTCCACCTGCCTACCTGCCCAGTATCCCTGCTCTTCTCCCTGCCTAGTATCCCTACCCTTCTCTATCTGCCTGTCCAGTATCCCTGCCCCTCTCCACCTGCCTACCTGCCCAGTATCCCTGCTCTTCTCCCTGCCTAGTATCCCTACCCTTCTCTATCTGCCTGTCCAGTATCCCTGCCCCTCTCCACCTGCCTACCTGCCCAGTATCCCTGCTCTTCTCCCTGCCTAGTATCCCTACCCTTCTCTATCTGTCTGTCCAGTATCCCTGCTCTTCTCCACCTGCCTACCTGCCCAGTATCCCTGCTCTTCTCCCTGCCCAGTATGCCTACCTTTCTCTATCTGTCTGTCCAGTATCCCTGCCCTTCTCCACCTGCCTACCTGCCCAGTATCCCTGCTCTTCTCCCTGCCCAGTATGCCTACCCTTATCTATCTGCCTGTCCAGTATCCCTGCCCTTCTCCACCTGCCTACCTGCCCAGTATCCCTGCTCTTCTCTGCCTGCCTAGTATCCCTACCCTTCTCTATCTGCCTGTACAGTATCCCTGCCCTTCCCCACCTGCCTACCTGCCCAGTATCCCTGCTCTTCTCTGCCTGCCTAGTATCCCTACCCTTCTCTATCTGCCTGTACAGTATCGCTGCCCTTCCCCACCTGCCTACCTGCCCAGTATCCCTGCTCTTCTCTGCTTGCCTAGTATCCCTGCTCTTCTCTGCCTGCCCAGTATCCCTACCCTTCTCTATCTGCCTGTCCAGTTTTCCTGTCCTTCTCTGCCTGCCTGTCCAGTATCCTGGCCCTTCTCCCCCTGCCTAGTATCCCTGCCCTTTTCTGTCTACCTGTCCAGTATCCCTTCCCTTCTCTGTCTTCCTGTCCAATCTCCCTGCCCTTCTCTACCTGCCTAGTATCCCTGCCCTTCCCCACCTACCTACCTGTCCAGTATCCCTGCCCCTAACTGCCTACCTACCTGTCCATTATCCCTGCTGTTCTCTGCCTACCTGTCCATTATCCCTGCTGTTCTCTGCCTACCTGTCCATTATCCCTGCTTTTCTCTGCCTGCCTGTCCAGTGTCTCTTCCCTTCTCTGCCAACTCTCTTGTTCCACTATTAGGGTAGAAATAATTTTCCATAGCGCATCTCGCGTTCCATGTGGGAACCTGTCAATATCCCCCCACTCACACACACACCCTGAACCCTAAAAAGAAAGAGACCAAATAAGGAAAAGAATGACCCCCTCATCCGCCTGTGAGGACATGGATGTGTCTAGAAGGGGGTGAACATTCCTTGGAAGTGACATGGTGCTGAGTGAGGGGAATCATGGGCACACGTTCCCTCCAGCACAAGATCTCACTTGCCTCCTGCCTATTAGGACCTGTTTTATGGCTGTGATAATACTGAATTGATTAGGGTGGAGGATGGGACTTTTCCCTCCCTACTTTGTCATGCTCAATTCATAGGAGGAATGTTGGCAAAAGCAACATGATTTAACCACTTGTCTCCCAACGCCAAACATCGAGACTTTACCATAACAGAGGGAGATTGAGATGGCGCATATACCCCTTCTTATAAAACCTTACAACTTTCGGGTCCACACAGTGATAGCTACGTTATGGTCGCCCGCTATTTCGGATGTAAGCCAAGCATACACCATGCTGCCCATTTTGGTGGGACCAGCCTACCATCCAACGTTTAGACCAGCCTACCGATTCTTCACCAATAACTGGAAGAGAAGGATAAGATTGAATTGTGGGATGCAGAGAGGACTGCCAAACATCTACAGTGTGTTGAGTCCATTACAAACCATCTACAGTACTTCTTGTGTGGAGTCTGGTCAAGAAGCCATTGGCCCTAGATGCTGATACTGTTTGATCCAGACCTTATCGATGTACCATAGATGTCCATGGCCAGCTCTGCAGACCGATACATAGGTCACCTTACTTTAGGTAATCCCGAGCAGTTCTGTGCCAGTGGTTCTCTTGGGATCACAAAACTACAATTCCCAGCATGCCCTGACGGTAGTATTGGCTATACAATGTTTTACAATCTGTGGAAAGCTACAGGCTCAGTAGAAATATGAAATGTCCATACAATTCGCTGATGACGATCTGGGGTCATGAAGGGCCAGTCAGGAAACATGGCCTCCAGGCGTGAAGCGAGAGCTAGCCCTTGTAACTCCGCACCCCTCCCCCTCAATGAGCGAACAATGTTTTATTCAGACTTGTAATGACTTCTGTAAACTAAGTGATGAGAATTAAAGTGGATAATGAATTGGGGATTATTAGAATTGCCTCCATTAGAAGCCCCCCCAGGGGTAGGTCTGTGGACTCTGCAGTCCATGAGGCCGAGTATTGGTCTTCAGAGGCTTAGCCGTGCTGGTTATATCCTCCTATCCGGCCATGTTGGTCCCCACCACATATTCGGCTATGGCTGGATATTCTGTAGGGGTCTGGAAACGCTAGTTTGGGCAGTGAAGACTCTGTGACCCCGATCTTCACAACCTATCAGACAATGTAATCTTTCATCACAGCCTGGTTGACAACATGGAGTCTCGAAACGTCAAGTCACATCTGAATTTTGAGTTATTTTTCTTGCCCTCGGGAAGAAGAAATATTTAGTCACAAGACAGTACAAGGAGCATCTACAAATAGATCAAAGTCTGTCAACATCCTGAGCCTGACAATGCATCAAGATGTCAGGACCCATAGCTGGAGGTTCAGGAAGACACTGGAAATATCTCCACATGCCGTCCATAGTGCAGGGTGGTGCCGGCTAACCAAGAGCCTAATAACCCGCCATATATTTAATTGACCTTATTTAGTCATGATAGAACTTAGTTCACTTACGGTGTTCCTCCATTTTAATCTGATTAATAGTTGAAGCTGGGATGATATGACTGCTGCCAGTCTGCTGGGTATTGATAACCTGACAGTCTTTTCCGAAGGGTTGTCTGGCCGCACATTCTTAGCAGCTAGTCGATCTCACATTCCACACGGGGCTTGGCAGACTCGTATCCATCTCACTTTATTAATCCGATTTTTTTATTTTTTTTTCCCCCTAACATGTATGGATGAAATTCTGTTTACGCGGGGAGTATTGTTCTCATAAATCGTCTTGTTAGGAGTTTCAGGTCATAAATCGTGTCCATAAACTGGTTCTAAAAATAAGCCGGGTAAATAACACATCACACATCTCTCC
Organism: Dendropsophus ebraccatus; assembly: GCF_027789765.1. Lineage (NCBI taxonomy): Eukaryota > Metazoa > Chordata > Amphibia > Anura > Hylidae > Dendropsophus > Dendropsophus ebraccatus. Next base: position 109,323,249 of record NC_091462.1, read on the forward strand.
AGTGATGTCGTCAACCCAACGTGTCTACACATCTGCCCAAGAATGGCAGCTGCTCTTTATGTCCGTACACGAGATGGTGACCACTATGGAAAACATTTTTAAGGGTATAGTCACTAGTTACTGCAATGCTAAGGGCTAAAGAAAAATTCCCACGTTGGGTGCTTATAACATAACCACACATACATGAAGAATGAATGGAGGACCTGCTGCACCATGGTCTTCTTGTTGGCCCCCAATATCTGTTGTTGGGAAAAAATATGTTGGAATTCAACATGACCACTCCTTTTGCTCAGAGATGTCCATGCCTTCCTTTTGTTGTGTGGAGGTCAGGGAGATGTTGGGCTGACAGCCATCTTATGTGTATATAGGTGGTCTTAGATATTAGATTTTATTTTTAGAGAGACTTGGCTTGAGCTGAAGACCTGAGTAATCTAAAACAGATTGTTTACCAGGGACATATTGCCTGACAACCCCGCTAAAAAGACTGTGACCGTCAGACAAGCCATGAAGAAGAGTAGAGGCATCTTGGCAGTGGTCACGCCATCTCATCTCCGAGTCAGCAGGCGTTAGTTATCAGATTTCTAGAAATGTTGGTGAAGCTCTATAGATCATGTCGATGAGGATATGGCAGCATCACATTATTCCCTTCCCGTGTTGTATGATGGAAACTCTGGTGTGGCATTAATATGGATGGAGCAATCTGTGACCATACAAACAACATAAAGCATCACCCCGCCTTACACACACATGAAGACTGGAGATAAGACCTTAACGGATTATAAAGAAACCTCATATGCTTTGTATACCATGAAGACACGTATGTCATGTATGAAGGAACATGATCTAGACATGACTCTCAGGTATGTGATCCATCCCGGAGACAGGTCGTGCATTACCTGGTGATTAGGGTCATCTGATGCATACAATTGCAACGTGCAGCGAAGTCACGCTAATCTCTTGTAATTTGGTGACTTTACAAGACTTTTTATGTGTCAGGAGATTAGGAGGACTCTTAATAGTGAGATGACAAATCCCCCTTTCCCCTCTGAATGAATAGACACGAGGCTACGTTACACTTCTGTGGAGTCCTATGGGATCAAACCAAAAGGGTCGCCCAGTCGCATTCCAGGACTGTACCGCAGTATAAGTATCCCATACCTAGATCTGTCAGCAGTACAAGAACTTAACTAACCTTTCACCTTTAAGGTCACAAACCTAGTGCAATCTAAAAACAGCAAAGTCAAGGATTGTGCAAGGTAAGACTTTCACTTGCCCAAAGGGCCCTCTGCCACGTAGGAGAACAGCTGGCCACGCAAAGCAGACCCTTTCAACCATATTGATGGCTACCATAAGGGGCCCCCCCCCAAATGTTGCTTTTGATCATGTCCGGTATGCTGAACATGTTTGCAGCAGTTTTATGGTGTTAGTGGGGCATTTGCACCATAACTGGACCTTGGGCCCCACAAGCCATGTCTCCTTTACTCCAGCCTGTTGAGATTGTGACTGTTCTGAGAGTGGCAGCAGAGAAAGGTTGGGGGAAGGGAGGGGGAGATACAGGTAAATATCCAGGTGTAATCTGATGCTGGACAGGGGAAAACTGCACAGAAGAATGTTCAGCTTCCTTCATAATTACTTTCCACTCTAACCCCTTCTGTGCTGGAACGGAGCCTGAGAGACTTCTAGAACACAGAGGAAATCTGTGCAGGAAACTGGGGCAGACTTGTAAAGTCCAGAATATGGTTGGATACCTGTAACCTGCACATGATAGATGTCTATGGCCGTATACAACGTCGGTGTAATCAGAAGCCAGTTGGAACCCATTAGCCACATCTATAGCCTCGCCCGGGGCCCGGATCAGGGCACTGCTTAATCCACACTATTACTGTTGTCTTACTGTCAGTTCCAGATTATCTATACATAAAAGGGTAAATATAAGAGTGGAAGACGCCCTCTCGCATAGGCATGCCTGGCATACTTGAAGTGGTGTCTTCGGCTGAGGCTCATGGGAGTTGCAGGCCAGGACTGAGCTCTTCTCCTGAGGGGTCACTGACTTGTGAAAGTTATCGCTCTGGGGCAGGATTAAGAGGGATTTGGGTCCGGTGCCATTGACTTGACCTGTTGACATTCGAACTGCAGGAAGAGTCGGATTGGGGGAGATGTCGTTGACAGTGGTGGGCTCAGTACAACGTGCACCAGTCCCTGTCACTCATTTGTTGTCTTAGATCAGTGGGGCCTCCATGACCACAGGGTCACCTACCTGCATTATGATATGATATGTCGACTCAACAATCATTGGTGTTGATACCTACCAGGTTGGCGGTATTATGAACACCTTGGGTGAATCCACATCAATGTTCACACATGGCTGATGCTATTATAGAAACTGATGTAGATGCCAATTTAAACAAGGTTTCCATGAAAACTGACAGAAACCAGAATGGGGTACAGTCTCTGAGTGGTTAAGCCTCAGACTTCGGGCCTTCACGTGTTAGTGTCCTTTTTACACAGGCCGATTATCATCAAGGAGTGTTGCTAGATGCAATCCTTTAGTCGATAATCAACCATGTAAAAGTGATCAGCTAAGGAGCGGGAAAATGCCCGATCCTCAGCTTATCGCATCTTTCTGGACATCCGCCACACAAACAATACAGTTATTGGTCGTTCGGCCCGGCTTTTTCATTCTGAAGGTACTACAACAAGTGCTGATCTTGCTGATTGGTGCTCAATTGTGTCCTTGCATGGCCCCATATTGGGCCGTGTAAAAGGACCCTCAGATATGAGACCAGATGGGTTATTAGACTTCAGGAATTTCAGGTCAGCTGCCCAGATCCTGATCAGACGCTAAGAAAAGCCAAGTTCTTTTGTCTAATATGCTAAGGACGTGATGTGAAATATGTCTTGGAGTAAATTCCCAGATGTGGACAAAGATACTTTTGGAATTGATATAGATATGAGGCCAATCTAGACTGTGCTTATCATCCAAGGAGCCATCTAAGCTGCAATAGTCCAGAACCAGAGACTTCCTTGTACTTTGTAGATTGCTCTTGTTTAGATTGCCTAGCAAAGACATGACTTGTTTACTGGGTGTCTACCATGTCTACATAGACATGAAAGACCCATAAACATAAACTAACCCTTAATTATGGTGCTAGGATTTGTCACCCAGGACAAGGGTATGGCGTTTGTTCTCCACCATGACATTTTGGCCATTTCCTTTCCTCGTTTTAAAAAGGGTAAGGTTCTCACAATCCAATCGCCCAACATTTGGGACTAACCACAGTTGGGCACCACCTTTCCATTGATATGTCGGCTCCTGAACACTACCATTAAAGTTGCACTTGTGGATTGTAATGGTTATATAATAGAATGCCTTTTCCACAGTATACAGGCTTGTTGTAGACCTTCCCACAGAATGTGCCCCTAAAGAAGTTTTTGGAAAGTTTTATTGGGTGGATTAGGGGTGGCACTTTGGGACTCCAGAATGTTTGGCAGGTATGGCATTTGAAGGTTATTCTTCCACCCTCATCCAGTTCCAGTTGGTCCTGGTGTGGGTAAACTGGCTACATGGTCAGACACTGCTTCCACCGTGGCCTCCTCTGACCCTTTGGCTGCTATGAGGATTTGAAACTAGCCCAACTGACCATGAAGTCCACTATCCAGATAGAAGTGTAAAACAAAGCTGCGTTTAGAGAGACTTTCACTTCTTGTCCTCGCATTGACCCACTTTCCCCTCTGTCTCTTCATCACTCCTCTCATCTCCCGGTTCTTCTCTTAAATGTCTCTGGCAACCATTGTTGGGACAGAGAATGGGAAGAAAATGTTATCGATGGGTTTTAGCAGCGGACTCTCCATGGCTGGCTTCCCATGTTAAACAGAGGGATTGTATTCCTCCTGGCTCTTCTCTCTGCCCTGCTGCAAAACTGGAATGACTGTCCGATAACATCTCGTGGCTGTCTCTCGGGGACTGAAGGCGCGTCTCTCAGGCTTTTGATGGAGCTGTCTCAGAACAGTCACAGGATGAAGTCGGTATCTCGACCGCAGTTATAATTGCTTTTCTTTTTAGTTTGTCATCTGCTCTGTAATCTGCGCTCTCTGATCTTCATCGTTCCCTGTAAATTTTCACGTTCTCCTTAGTGTTACATAAAGATGTGTTAACCCCACAATGGCTGCTTCGACATTGACATAAAGTTTGCTTGTTGTTCTACAAATGATCCTCAGTTAACATGTATAACTTTGATTATAGGAACCTACTTAAGGGTGATGGGCAACAAATGGACCTTATAAGAAAAGGCGATTTAGAGGAGTTGGTCAAAGTCTTCATAGAGCCATAACTGGTCCATTGTCGTCTTGGCATCTTTATAGATCTTCCATAATTTTCCAAATCTTAGTGGACCAGGCTGAAGAATCAATCTGCTTATAGTCAGCCACAAACTTGACATACTAATCGGAGAGACTGCACCTTAACTTTGGTCAAGAAAGTTAGTAAGTTGGGTTAGTTCTTTTTTAATAAAGTTTTTTCCTAAATGTTAAAGGGGTATTATGCCCCTATAAAACACCAGGTTTGAAACATGTCTCCAACTTTTTCACTACCTAACATACCACCCTGATGGACATGAATAGAGGACAATGAGATGATATAGTATTGATGCATGTGTTGTGATGTTGCCTCAAAGGCCAATTCGGACTCGGCTTCATGTCTTGTAACCTCATAATCAATTTCCCATACAGAAGAAATATGGCTACCTCCATGAATAGTGTGTGGTTATGTATCATGGTTATGGAGGAAGCAGAGCCGTTGAGTCATTTCCACCACTTAAGGGGCACCATCTGTACAATGCTGGTTGTGGTTTCCATAGTCGTAAATCTAGTTTACAAAAAATGCTGAAAAATCTGAATAATAACGCAGGGTGACATGATGAACGACATGGTAACTGCTGCAACGATCGCCTCTTGATGTCTTCTTGCCACACAGGAGTAATCCAGCCTCTAGTTGTCCACCTACTTTAGGTTCCTATAGATTCACGGCCTAACAAGCACAGTCTTGTCTGAAGCTCAATCTGAAGGTGGAGAGTGGCAAGACTTGGGCCAGCCCTTACATTACCCAATCTTCAGTCAGTTCTCTGGACACCTTCTAGGAATGCAGCCATATTGAAGAGGTTTTGACCATGTCCAGAGAGTAGATTGTATCTGCTGGTTTCTAGCTGATCTGATGCTCGGCACTTTGTACCTCTCCAGGGCAGAGCGCCTGATTGACATAGTTGGGTGCCGCAGTCTGTACACTGTAATCTCTCTATCTCCTTATCTCATAGCTTCCATCTCTTTCTCTAAGTGCATAACCTCTGTTATCTTATCTGCCCCCTACCACTATCACAGGCTACCCCCTCACAATGGCCTCATCAAAGGAGGACAATGCCACATTTCCATCGTATATAAACTTTATTACAAAGTAATTGGCAAACACTGGCTTTACCTACAGAGGACCCTTCACCTTATGTCAATACAATGAGGGCGCTCAGCCATGCGCACATTGTGTGTCTCTTTTGAAGTCGCTCGGAGGTATGGTTTGGATTAACAGCTGTGCAAGTATGGACAATATATAGACAAGGAGCATGCAGAACCTCGGAAATCCTCAGCCGTAATTCTACTTAACTGTCTTGCTGCCATAGGAATGGCCTCTAAGAAACAGATGCCTTTGAAATGAGATATCTTAACATTTTTATGCCTCGGAAAAAATGTCATCCATGCCTGTCAACTGACTGAGAAAATATCCACTTCTTAGTCATTCGAAAAAAGGGGTCCTCTATTTTATTTATTTTTTTTAAGAAAAATCATTACTAATGCTGTCTAAGATATCATCGATACCTGATAAATGACTGACTTTAAGAAATTACCCTGTTCTTACACATTCGAAAACTAAGAGGGATTCTCCATCCCAATTAATTTATTATTTTATTTTGTACAAAAATCTGATTACTAATGCCATCTATGTCATCCACACCTGTACAATAGGTATTCCGAAATTATTCAATTCTCAGTCATATTAAAGGGGTACTCCGGCAGGGGGGGCATTTTTTCCTGGGACCGGGGAGGAGGGAAACGACGTCCACTCACCTCCCCGGATCCAGTGGCGGGTCCCACATCGTGGCTTTCCGGTCCCCGGGACCTGCCGCTTTACGGGATACTTTTTTTTTTTTTTATCAACCGATTTTTTTTTTTTTATCAACCGATTTCACAGTAAGTGCGGGTTTACACTACGGAATTCTCGCAGACAATGTCCGCGGAATTACGTCAGCTGTCCGCCCGCACATCTGGGCGCCTTTCCGCCGGACCCATAGACACCATTCTATGGGCCGGCGTATTCCGCTATACGCAGAAAGAAGTGTCATGTCACTTCTTTCAGCGGATCGCGGAATACGCCGGCCCATAGAATGGTGTCTATGGAGCCAGCGGAAAAGCGCGTTCCCGTGCGGGCGGACAGCTGACGGAATTCCGCGGACATTGTCCGCGAGAATTCCGTAGTGTGAACCGGCCCTTATATGGATTTGTAAATTAATTCTAGTTAAAAATCTCAAGTCTTCCAGTACTTATCAGCTGCTGCATGATCTGCAGGAAGTGGTGTACTCTTTTCAGTCTGACACACTGCTCTCTGCTGCCACCTCTGTCCACGTCAGGAACTGTCCAGAGTAGGAGAGGTTTTCTATGGGGATTTGCTACTGCTCTGAACAGTTTCTAACATAGACTGGAGATTTTTAAACAGAAATTACAAATCTATATAACTTTCTGAAACCAGTTGATGTAAAAGGAAAAGATTTTTGCTGAAGTACCCCTTTATACATATATGACTGTTAGAGAAATCTGATTACTAGTGCCATTTAGGTTGGGGAATGTCATGGAGTCAGTTTTACAATAGTCGGCGACATTGGCGCTTGTTTGCAGTGCCTTTACATGGCACAACAAATCAAGTGGCCGGACTGTACAAACAATCCTTATATCATTCGTGCAGCCCTAGAAGTCTCCAGATTAATAGCACTGCATACTTACCATCTGGACTGCTGTGATCTCTAGTCCTCCAGCTGTATATTCAGGCCCCACCTCCTCTGGCTGTCAGTCATTCTGGAGGAGGTGCCAGCTTAAAGATCCAACAGCTGCTGAGAATGGGACAGCCGCATGCTGGATCACAAGCAGCACTCATGGTAAGTATACACTGCTTGTGATCTGGAGACTGACAGCACATAGATATATATAGACATAGACATATCTATGTATACATATCCGTGCTGTCAGTTTCCCTTTATCGTTATCAGGCACACATAACCCTGTTTACACGGAAAGATGTGCGGCCGATAGCGATAAATCTGGCATTTTCACGCCCCTCGGTCAATCAATGTAACTTTTACCAGATTATCAGAACACTCCTGGCTACTAGTCGGCCTGTGTAAAGGCCCATTAACACAAGGTAGCTTTAGCAGTGAAATAGGAGAAAGTGAGGCCATTATGGTGTCATGTGACTTTACTCAACAAGTGTTTGGTGTCATCATAATCTTAAAGGGCCGATACACAGTATATGTCAGCACTAATGCACTTTTAAGGCCCTAAAGGCGTCAGATTGTCTTAGGACCCCCAGTAAAGTTGGAATGTACCATGGACAACAATCTAGGAAGGGTTTTATGGCATCCTGTTTACCTCTCATATAGCTCTCCCCTCCCCCTCCCCTCTATTATGGCCACTTCCATGTTTGACCTCTTAAGCGCTGGACTATAATTATCGGTGTTGAGAAGTCGTAATTAAACGCCATACCTCAAGCCTTTTCCCTTTACAGCTGACGTCCCCAATTCATTTGCACCAGCTTGTCGGAGATGGCCGTAAGTTATTTATGAAGTGGCTGGGAGGTTAGATGGGTCAAGTTAGAGTCCTGCAGCTGCGCTCCTAATAATTTCCCCGCAGACGCCAAGGGGGTCAAGTATAAAAGTTTTTGCTTCAATGTCGGACTTCAAAATTAAAATTTATCGGGGTTCTCTGCCATCCTGGATTTCTCCTTGAAATGCCACCATTTTGCTAATTGTCCCTCCCCAGTGCTTCTGGCTTCAGGTCTCCCCTATAAGGTCCAGCTTGCTGAGATTTGTAGTTCTACAGGAGTTGTAGAGCGGCATTTTCTTGAGACCTGTCAGAGCCTGTGTACACGGATGTAATCATTCGCCAGTAATGAATGGCATGTGTGGATAAAATGGCTCCTGCTACAGATATGCATCTCCCCATCGCCCGTAAATCACTCAGTCCCTGACAGTTGTCCCATGTCCTCCTACGTATCACATATCATACAGTAGAGGAGGGCACACGTGTGCTCACCGGCCGTACACATTACATCTAATGTGAATAGCGGCCTCCTGACCTTCTCCAGTATTGGCTTACGTCCCTCTCCCTATGGTGAATACATGCACGCTCAGCATAGTGGAGTGTTCACATGTATTGGAGTAACAGCTACCAGCCAAATAAGGTATATGACCACATATAACACATGTGATACTGCTTACTGAGCTGCTGTATCTAAGCCTGTCATGTCACATATTGTCTACTACATCACTATACCTAAGACAGTGTAACCTGTGTGACACTGACTGCTGGACATGTGTATCTAAACTCCTCATGTGCTATTGTCTCCTGAGCTACTGTATCCAAGTCTGTCACATCTGATACTCACTGCAGGGCTATTGTATCCAAGTCTAATACTTGTGATAACATCTGCAGTATCTAATCCTATCATGTTTGATACACTGCAATCATGTGTGATACTGTCTGCAGAGCTGTTGCATCTAATCCTGTCATGTTTGATACTGCCTGCTAAACATGTGCTGAGCTTCTGTATCTTAACCTATCCGATGTGATACTATCTGCTGAGGCAATGTATTTAAAGGGATTATACTAAAATTACACTTTATGACCAGTCCCCAGAATAGGCGATGAGCCCCTGCCCATCAGACACTTTTCACCTTCTTTGCGGAGAAGTTATATGATAAAATCTTGGGATAACCCCTTTAAGCCTTTCAAGTGCAATGATACATAAGCCTATCACACATGATATAATCTCAGCTGGTGTATCTAAGTCAGCTGGTGTATCTAAGTAGAGGGTATTTGCCTTTGCCAGTTTTTATTATATAGTAGGCTGGCCCTTTAAACAACAATAATTGCCCGCCATCTCTTCCCTATACTTTTGGTCCCATCCGAGGTCGATCACCTCTGACCCTCTCCCCCTCCCACTCCTTCCGAGGTGATTATGAGGGGCTGCTCTGTGGAATTCCAGGTAATCATCTAGTTTCCTAAGAGGCTGATGTGAGTGGGCTTGTGTCAACAAGTGTGTGGGCCGCCTGGGCCCTCAACCATTCCTCCCTCCCTGGAGCTCTCATGGGTCTCAATGGGGCCTAAAAAGCTGATTAATAATGCAGAAAAAGGAAAAATATGGTGTGTCTACCACCAAGCCACGTCTCCCCACCACAAGGGCACCCAACCCTGAGCTTAATACTTGTCTGACAGTCTGGTTGCTATGGATACTCATTTATAATGGGTCATCATGGCAGTATGTCCCTAGGAGGTTACCCACAATTCTCTCCTCCTTCTCTTCCCCCATGAATGGTATGGCCACCTTTAGGGGTATCACCTATCTGTAGTTGTCGGGGGTCCTGGTGGTGCACTCTACCTCTTCTCTTACTTCTCTGCCCATAGGAGTATAACGAAAGCCTCATCTATATTCCAGGCCGCAGCATTATGCCCCAGGCGGGGATATTTCAGGCCACGCAGATGTCCTCACGAGCCCAGAACGTGTTAACGCTCCCTATTTTAGATACCATGTCTTTCATGAATAATAAAAATATTATTTTTAGACCGGCGGAAAATGCACCAAAGCCCAAACCACAGGTGGGAGCAGTAAATAAGCATAGGAAATCCAGATCTCATTACCTCACCGGCTATATTTATCCAATTATAGACAGTATACAGTAGGTCAGAAGGACATGTGGACGGTCAGACTTCATTACAGTAGTGGCACAAAGATGGGACTATGATGGGGGACATTACACTGACTTACATGATGGGACTATGATGGGGACAATACACAGACTTACATGATGGGACTATGATGGGGGACATTACACTGACTTACATGATGGGACTATGATGGAGGACATTACACTGACTTACATGATGGGACTATGATGGAGGACATTACACTGGCTTACATGATGGGACTATGATGGGGACAATACACAGACTTACATGATGGGACTATGATGGGGGGACATTACACTGACTTACATGATGGGACTATGATGGGGACAATACACAGACTTACATGATGGGACTATGATGGGGGGACATTACACTGGCTTACATGATGGGACTATGATGGGGACATTACACTGACTTACATGATGGGACTATGATGGGGGACATTACACTGACTTACATGATGGGACTATGATGGGGACATTACACTGACTTACATGATGGGACTATGATGGGGACATTACACTGACTTACATGATGGGACTATGATTGGGGGGACAATACACTGACTTACATGATGCGACTATGATGGGGACATTACACTGACTTACATGATGGGACTATGATGGGGGGACAATACACTGACTTACATGATGTGACTATGATTGGGGGGGGGGGGGGCATTACACTGACTTACATGATGGGAATAAGATGGGGGGCAACTTTCAGTTGTGCAGGGACCCCACCTCCCCCTTCTTTTAGGCCTGCTCATATCATGACTATCATAGCTCACAATTACTGGTGGATTATAAAGGGGGGTTATGATGACTGTACGTCCGACAAGTGACAAAAGACAGGTAGGTATTTAACAGGGGTGACTGCAGAAGTGCAGCTCTGGAGCATAGGCTGCAGTTAATGCTGGATCTCCATTAAAAGGATTCTGTAGCCATAACTAAATTAAGGAGGTTAATGAACTGCTAAGTGACATCTCACCCAGACACCTCCGCCCCTCTCTTACCACCCCCTGGGGCTCATCAGGGCACATCCTGGTGCTAAACCCTTCCAGATGTCTCACACACACACACACACACATTATGGGGGCTCCCAGCAGCAGAGCCCCCCATCCATTGTCCAGGCTGGACGCCCCCTTTAAGTGTCCCCAGTGATCACCATGATGCTGCGGTCACAATGTGACAATGTTTTTCTTCCTCTTCTTCTCTCTGGGGGGATCAGGGGGGGAAAGTCTCCAGATAAACAATTAGCTGGGAAATAAACCCCTTCTGAGAAACCTCCAGATAAGATCTGAGTGAGAGCAGGGAACAGATGGTGAGGAGGAGGAGGAAGATGAGGTCACAGCAGCAAATGGACACAACACCCCTCATCCTCCAAACAAGTATAGATACAGGCCGGCTCAGATAACAGCCCGGAGCACTGCACACCCTGTGTATCTAAGCTTGTCATATGTGATACTCTCTGCTGAGCTGGTGTATCTAACAGGCCTGACCAGTGTGATACTCTCTGCTGAGATGGTGTATCTAACAAGCCTGACCAGTGTGATACTCACTTCTGAGATGGTGTATCTAACAGGCCTGACCAATGTGATACTCTCTGCTGAGCTGGTGTATCTAACAGGCCTGACCAGTGTGATACTCTCTTCTGAGATGGTGTATCTAACAGGCCTGACCATTGTGATACTGTCTGCTGAGCTGGTGTATCTAACAGGCCTGACCAGTGTAACACTCTCTTCCGAGCTGGTGTATCTAACAGGCCTGACCAGTGTGATACTGTCTGCTGAGCTGGTGTATCTAACAGGCCTGACCAGTGTGATACTGTCTGCTGAGCTGGTGTATCTAACAGGCCTGACCAGTGTGATACTGTCTGCTGAGCTGGTGTATCTAACAGGCCTGACCAGTGTAACACTCTCTTCTGAGCTGGTGTATCTAACAGGCCTGACCAGTGTGATACTCTCTTCTGAGCTGGTGTATCTAACAGGCCTGACCAGTGTGATACTCTCTGCTGAGATGGTGTATCTAACAGGCCTGACCAGTGTGATACTCTCTGCTGAGATGGTGTATCTAACAAGCCTGACCAGTGTGATACTCACTTCTGAGATGGTGTATCTAACAAGCCTGACCAGTGTGATACTCACTTCTGAGATGGTGTATCTAACAAGCCTGACCAGTGTGATACTCTCTTCTGAGCTGGTGTATCTAACAGGCCTGACCAGTGTGATACTCATTGCTGAGATGGTGTATCTAACAGGCCTGACCAGTGTGATACTGTCTGCTGAGATGGCGTATCTAACAAGACTGACCAGTGTGATACTCTCTTCTGAGCTGGTGTATCTAACAGGCCTGACCAGTGTGATACTCTCTGCTGAGCTGGTGTATCTAACAGGACTGACCAGTGTGATACTCTCTTCTGAGCTGGTGTATCTAACAGGACTGACCAGTGTGATACTCTCTTCTGATATATCTATCTCTATATGATATTTTTAAATAGAAGTAAATTACAAATCTATATAACTTTCTGTCACCAGTTGATATGAAAGAAAATGATTTTCACTGGAGTGCCCCTTTTAAGCAAGTGTATCTAAGCATGTCATGTGTGATACACTCCTAAGATGGTGTATCTAATAAGCCTGGTTTGTGTGACAGTGTGTGCTGGGTCTTTGTATGCGAACTGTGTGATATGGTCTTCTGAGCTACTGTATCTAAGCCTATTATCTGTAAGGCCAGTGTATCTAAGATTATCATGTATTATATTGTAAAATGGGCGACTGCACCTAGGACCACCATGTGGAATACTACCTACTATGCCAGGGTATCTAAATCTGCCATGTGTGATACAGTCTTCTTAGCTCATGTAGCTAAGCATATACTGTGTCACAGCATTATATGTGTCTCTAAATTTCTCATATTATACTGTCTGCTGAGCTGTGTATCTAAGCCTATCATGTGTGACACTGTCTTCTGAGCCAGGAGTATCTAAGCCTTATATGTATGATACTGTCTGCTGAGCTGTGTATCTAATCCTTTGATGTGTGATGCCATGTGTTGAGCGGTGACACTTTTATCCTCTGAGCTGTGTATCTAAGCCATTCCAGTGTGATACAGTCTCCTCCCAGGCTGATATAGTACAGACCTGTGGGAATGTAATGTAATGTCTGCTTGTCTTACTACAAAATGACAAATTATAAACCGCATATTATCACGGCGGTCCATCAGACGGATGCTGCGCCGCTTATCGTGACCACAAGCGATATCAATCACATCATCCTGTTACAGCAGGGCCTTTCATCTACAACATATGGAAAGCAGGGACATTTAAAGGGGTTGTTCACCAAAAAAAAAATCTCATTCACATCAACTGGTGCCAGAAAGTGGCTGAAATTTGTAATTTACTTCCATTAAAAAATCTCCAGTCTTATCAGCTGCTGTATGTTCTACAAGAAGTGGTGCATTCTCCCCAGTCTGACACATTGCTCTTTGCTGCCACCTCTGTCCATGTCAGGAACTGTCCAGAGAAGTAGAAAATCCCTATAAAAAAAACCTCTCCTGCTCTCCTGACTGAAAAGAATACAACACTTCCTGCAGGACATACAGCAGCTGATAAGTACTGGAAGACGAGATTTTTTTTTTTTTTAATAGAAGTAAATTTCAAATCTCTGTCACTTTCTGGCAACAGTTGATTTTTGGGGGGGTGAATAACCTCTTTAAAGTGACAGGACCCTAATTATTGTCATAGGGACAGGATAGGGAACCTTCGGCCCTCCAACTGTTGCAAAACTACAACTCCCATCATGCCTGGACAGCCTTCGGCTGTCCAGGCATGATGAGAGTTGTAGTTTTGCAATAGCTGGAGGGCCCAAGATTCCCCATCCCCGTCATAGGGTGATCTCTCCACCATCAGACCGAAACGCGTCAGTTCGTTCCCTTTTTTTTCCGAATTCCCGCAGCTCTAGTTCCTGTTGTCTAGGAAATGGATGGGGACAGATGATAAGGGATTATCTCCCATTATCCTCTGGGTGTAATGTAAGGCATGGCTCCCCTCTGACAGGAGGTCTGCTCTCCAGTCCTCTCTCAGGAAGTAGGGGATAAGTTGGATGTCAGCTCTGGAGATTCTCCTTGAGTGTGGAGCTAGAAAGTGATCCTGCACAGACAGCAGCAGACACAGCCCTAATTCACTTCCTCTCTTCACAAGCCGTAAGTGGGGCTAAAAGGGTCATCCCGGGACGCTGCTCCTCTTTGTGCTGCCATTACCCATGGCAGATGACGAGAGGGCCACTTGTCCCATTTCCTGGGGCCATTTACATCTTAAAGGGGTTGTTCACCAAATTTATTTCTGGTGCCTGAAAGTTATATAGATATGTATTTTACTTCTATTAAAAAAAAAAATAAAAAAAAATCTCCAGTCTTCCAGTACTTATCAGCTGCTGTATGTTCTGCAGGAAGTTGTGTATTCTTTCCAGTCTGACACAGTGTGCTTTTTTTGCCACCTCTGTCCATGTCAAGAACTTTCCAGAGCAGCAGCAAATCCCCATAGAAAACCTCTCCTGCTCTCCAGACTGGAAGGAATACACCACTCCCTGCAGGACATACAGCAGCTGATAAGTATTGGAAGACTGGAGATTTTTTTTTTCTATAGAAGTAAATTACTAATTTCTGGCACTTTCTGACACCAGTTGATTTGATTTTTTTTTTGTTATGAACTATCCCTTTAAGCCCAAATGAGTCAAACTCATGATCCTTGAGATGGTCTAGGGCCTGTGTTTCCTGAACTTTTTGAGTATTTGAGGTAAGCCTAATAAAGGCATATGAAACGTATATGAACTTCGTGAAGAGTCCCACATCATGTCAGGACTGGTTTAGGGGATCCTACTTGGGGTTCTAGCCATTAGTTTGGGCATCCTATAGTCTCTACCTATAAGTAATGCAGATAACATTGATATATAGGGGAAACAACAGCCCTGCCAGGATGCACTCACTATATGAGTGGTATATGGATGTAAGGTATATTGACGACGCTTTTTTTGCCTAAACCATTGAGAGATGAAGAACTTAATGACCTACGTAATCCAAACTCTACGCAGAGTGCCCACATCATGTTAGACAGGGTCAGCCCGTAAGGTATCCAAAATAATTTATTATGGACCCAGAAAGAGTTTGGGGACTACCCTGCTAATATGTCCCTATTGCACAGGAGGAAGATATGTCTCTTACCTTCAACCTTGGCACCATTTAGCTGCAGGTAGTAGGTTACTCCCTGGTCCGGTAAGACCGTTAAGAGCACTGCCCTGCCCCATAGTGCTGATCTGCCCCCGGCCAGCCTGCCCCTTCTTTAACTATAGCCAATGGAGGTGGTCAGCTGGAGGCAGGTCAGATTGGCGCTATGGAGGCGGGCAGTGCTCTTAACAGTCTTACCGGAACAACCTATTAACTGCAATGGACTGGCACAGAGGAGGAAGGTAAGAGACATACCTTCCTTCTATGCTATAGGGACATAGCAGGAGATTAGATTCGTCCATCCTGCTCATGGTTCCCCTTTAAATTTTTGTATAGTTTAAGCTAGAGCTGTAAAGAACATAGATAACATTCATATATAAGAAAATCAATCTCTTACAGGACACACTCACCGTATGTCTGGCATTTGCGGGTAAGGTATATTGACGATGTTTTTTTTTTTTTTCTTTTTTTCTTTTTCAACCATTGAGAGATTAAGAGGTTAATTACACACATAATGCAAACTTAGGGCCCTATTCCACGGGACGATTATCGTTCGCATAATCATTAACTATAAACAATCTTAACGGCCGCTATTGCGAAAGACCTGAAATGGTTCACCCATTTACATGGAACAATAATCGTTACCTATGATCGTTCTTGCGGTCGTCTTGTCGTCGCTATTGGGTTAGTCACTACTGCGTACGACCGAACGACTTCTTATTCAATGCGAACGATTTGCGAACGAGCAACGATAAAAATAGGTCCAGGTCTTATTAAACGATCAACGATATCTCGTTCGGTTGTTAATCGTTAACTGCTATTCAAACGAACGATTATCGTTTAGATTCGAACGATTTAACGATAATCTGAACGAAAATCGTCCCGTGGAATAGGGCCCTTACTGTAGAGGGTGTTACCTCACTGTCCACATCATATCCGAATGGCAAAACTATGGACAGTGTAAAAGATGGACAAAACCAGGCAATATGGACCCAAAAATAGTTTGCGGGTCCTAGCCATATGTTTGTATATCTTCTAGTCCACACCTGTAAAGAATGTGAATAAACAATAGACCACCATATGAAGGGTATATGTAAGGTATATAGATTACGTGTTTTTTTTTTTTTTTTTTAAGATTACGGGGTTAATAGCACACGTGATCCTTCTGTGGTAACCCTAACATGGCTGTCTGAATCTGAGGACCTGGGTCCTGGCAGCCATATGTTTCGGTGCCCTAGGGGTAGACATTTTTAGGCACAATTGTTGTAATTGTTTAGTTCCTCTTGTGTTTTGTTTTGTTTTTTGTTCCTTTTATGTCTGGAGGCAAATGGAAGTCTCTATAGTGAAGATTATGATTTTCTTCTGGGCATCTTTTCTACCATTTAAGATTAGAGGGATTTCACTTAACCTTTGGCGTCTCAGCAAAAACACCATTGATCATGACAATAGAGGAGAAGATATGGGATATCCTTGGTTATCAGGGTATTGATTAGCAGGAAGGTGAACAATTATTTCTCATGTAGCTGTAGCAGATATGGAGATTGTGGGATTAGAACAGGGATGGGGAACCTTTGGCCCACCAGCTGGTGCAAAACTACAATTTCTATCATGCTAAAGCTTTGGCTGTCCAGGCACGATGGGAATTGTAGTTTTGCACCAGCTGAAGTTCCCCATTCCTAGGTTAGAACATACTGGCCTCATGGGGCAAGACAATCCTTTTAGGGTACAAACACACACACCTTATATGCAGCAGATTTGATGGTGCAGATTTGATGCTGTGTACAGTTATTTAGATCTAATCTGTTGCGTATTTGCTGCGTATCACAGCAGTAAATACGCTGCGTATACGGTGTGTGGGTTTATACCCTTAAAGTTTTTACATGGCTTAGAACTTTTCTCGCCTGTAGTACCACTTTTCACCAATGCTGCCGCAGTGTTTTTCATAGACCTCAATGCAACAGCGCCCCCAGCTCTCGTCTAAGAATTATTGTAAAAGGCAGTAACAGAGGGTTATGCTGACGCTATAGAGAGATAGAAACTGTATAATAAAGGGAGAAAAGGAAAGAGAGAGCACAGACTGAGAGTTACAAAGTGAAAGAAGCAGGGTCCACAGCAGCACAGAGCGTTTCAGGACATCATGCTGATGCTGTGGAAGGATAGAAACTGTATAATAAAGGTAGGAAAGAGATACATAGGGTGCCAACAGCACAGAGTATGTCAGGACACGTGTGGTGATCCTATGGAAGGTTAGCGACAGAATTACGAAGTGAGGAAACGCAGAGAAGCACCGAGGGACGCAGAGATCCTGTATAGTTCCAAGTTCTTATACTTGGTTTGTAATGTATGTGGTATATGACAGATAGTATATACTCTATAGACAAGTGGCGCTGATGTGTGTGCATATATATATATCACCTGTGAGCAGATATCTGTCAGCTTCTGCAGTGGAGGCAATGAGGCCCATCTCACATGTTTGCACATGACCTCCTCCATCATCCCTGGGAGCCTAGGGGGGGAGCAGAGTTTAGTGAAATACATGTCATCTCATCAGATATGTACCTATACCTGCCCCAAGTCCTGACCCCCCCGGGAGGCCAAAGCAAGGAGATGTTCACTGTCACAGATCCATCATACCGCCAGGAGCTGTCCATCAATCCGCCCTCACTGCCCTGCTGAAAAGCTTCCCAGAGTGTACATTATACTCATAAACAATAGTAACAAACCCTCAGCTGTGAGAAGTGCAGGGTCTAAAATTATGTTAGTAAAGAACATTGACGGCAGGCAGAAATCTATGGAGTGAAGCATAAAGTATATTGGAAACCTATTGTAATGTAAATCCACCCCCGATTCCTTACAAGCCCTGATCCAGCACACCGTGTCCCGGCTCTGGGGGCCATGATCTATTTATACAGAAGACACAACATCTCTATGAAGGAGCGGTGACGGGAGGCTGACAGACATATGTGCAGTACAGCTGTGCGGCGGCGGCTTCCACATTCCTCCAGCACAGACCCCCATTGTTCCTACCTTTAATGGATAAAGGATATTGTGGGTTTTCTGGGAGTTCAGAGTTACAAAGTTATTAAGTCAGGATTTTGGCTGCCGTCCCCCTGTAGCATAGCACCGTATATGGATCGGCCTGGTATGGCCCACATGGAGCCTGATCATCATCTTCTCCAAGTAGGAGCGCTCCTTTTCTTGTCTTTATCATTGCAGTCTTGTCCTTACGTTGCTCCGTCTCCGGGTGATAAACCTGTCGGTATTGTGGACGTGGCCTGTGATGGCTACAACACTGAAGAAGCTTCTAAAGTCCAAATAAAGTCACAAGGAAGATGAGTGACACCTTCAGTGATCTGATCCCATTGACTTTTGGTCTTGTGAGGTTCATGTGTATCCAAAATTACAAAGTATCCAAAGGTCCATCATCTTGGACTTCTTGACCCAAGATGAAACCTTTAATTTTAATTCTAGATTATGACCAGATTACAATGTGGTGAACGAGAGAGTCACTATACCCCATGTCAAATTTCTGGTCAACCAGCAAAGGTATTAGAACTTGATTTCGGTGGGATGAGCCAACGACCTAACTTGTACACTGGCCACCTGGCTCCCTGGCAGTAGAAGTGAGCAGAATCAGCCATATTAGAGTTCAAGTAAGGTAAAGAGTAGGAGGCAACCATACATTGGCAACTTTAGAGAGTCCGGACTACTTTAGTCTAAGGTGTATGTTGTATCTGGTGATGGATCATGCTAAATCTCGAGCTAGAAGGATCAGTACTTCTTTCCATCTACTTCTATTTATGCATCTTGTACACATCTCGAGCTGCATTCACACTTCTGATGGTTGCCGTGTGAGATCTGTCAGCACTGTATTGACATTAAAACCCTTTCATCTTAGTACGATTCCCCATATACCCATCATCCTGTACATCATATACATATTAGATAGCTGTAAAGTTCCTACAGTTTTGGCCAAAAGACTAAAAGGAAACCAGCAGGATTGTGAATGCAGCTGTGGATGTAAGGCCAGATGTACATCAAGGTCAGTAGAGCACCACTAAAGCAGCTGATGAAAATGTTCTTTTTTTCCCAGAAGTTACACCCATGCTATTTATTGGGAGATTGTACCATTCTAATGAATTTTGTATTACCATGCCTGTGAATCTTTATGATATCTTAACCAATTTTTCATTCTCTCCACAGCTCTGAAGAGATCCTTTGACATGGAGGATATCGATGACACTCCTGTGTTTTCCTCAACGTCTCCACTTGCATCTCCCTTCAGTCCAAGTCAACCTCCTGTGACGCGAACGATCAATGGGGACAGCCAGATATCTACGGGATCTCACCAGCCGCTTTATCAGTCTCGTATCCGTATCAGTTCCAGTTGTAGTCCGTCCCAGAGTCCTGTCCTTAAATCCAGGATCACCAGCAGCCTCTCCTTTAACCGTGGGACCATGCAGATGGCTAAAGCCAATGGGACGGCAGGGCAGGGGCTCACCCGTGTTTCTTCTTTCCAAACACGACTCCATCCCAGCGGCTTTTCTTCTTCTGGACAGGGCAGTGACAGCGAGAGCCTCCACAGCTCCACCTCCAGTCTTGAGTGTCCACTTCCTGCTAAACCTTTCCAATCACTCCGTCCTACACAGACCTCAGTAGGCTCCGGGATGACAATCTCAAGTGTAACCAGCCCAGTCCTAAAAAAATTCTCCTCTCATGGAAATGTGTTTCATTCAGAGATTGAGCGTTCTGGAGTTCGTCTGGTGCCAGTGGCTTCCAAAAACCATGGCTCTTTGCCAGCTCTAGATCTTCATATTGCTGAAGACCCGATCCCTGACCTGGTTCCTTCTCCAGATGCTGGATATCCACCATCTGAAGGATGGAGTTCACCATCACCAGATTACAAACGTCCTCTCTCCAGGAATGCTACATCAATCAGTCGTGAGCCTTCATTTTCCTCTTCTTCATCCTCATCACCACCTACTGAATGCACACCTCTCAACTGCAGCTTGACCTCCTCACCCTCTCCTCCACCAGTTTTTGGGCCTGTCCAACCAGCTACTCTTCAGAAGTTCCCAATGTCTCTGCAGAGTTCTATAGGAAGATCTAATGGTTCTGGTCCAGAGCATCTGAATAGACCATTGCCACGAACTCAACTAAGAGTCAACCTCCACTCCTCGACACCTGGTGTGTCCTCTCATTCAGCCAAAGAAAAGACCGAAGTGGCCTTCAAGAGTCAACCACAGAGCATACCTAGTGGAAGGGTACCAGCACCTCAACAGGAATATGTCCAAGAAACAAACCATGTCAACCATGTGAAGCCTTCCGAGATAAATTCATCAACGGAGAGGCTCAGATCCATGATGCAGAGGGCCAACTCCTTTAACAAAGGCGATATTGATATTCTACAAGATCGGTATGCTAGAGAGGACATGGTCATTGAAAAGTCAGCCGGTCGTGTAGCCGATCTTATAAAGAATGTACAAGAAACAGTGGCTCAAGAAAAGTCCTCCTTTTCGAGTAGGATACAAGGAAATGGACATGTGACTTCCATTCCTTATATGCATGATGGCCTGCAAAACCAAAGGCTTGTAGAAGAGTCCAGGAATGGAGTCCCTCCTATTAACCATTGCCTTCGCAGAGAACCCAAGAGTTCTAAGGTACCTGAGGCCCCGGTAATTGTGTCGTGTAAAGAAGAAGGTGTTCCGCAGAAGTCACTGGAACAAAAATTAGACATCACAGATTCCATATTAGAAGGTAAGAAAAGTATTCTACTAAGTATAGTAGTGGACAATGGTCCATTAGTAGTAGGGTGAGAATGTGAAGACATTACTGAGGGTGCTTGTACAGTCCTGAGGTTTCCGATGTCTTACACCATCTCCCTTCTTCATGAATAGTACTATTATGTGTTGTGGGATATATACAGGCTATCTGGCACCAGTATATAGCACAGAGTGTGATTTTTACTATGAAGCAGAAAATAATTCCAGAAGTGAGTCACGGCACTCGGAGGTGACCTCATCGCCCATCAGCACCTCCGATTATGACTGACCGACCAATGACTGACCAATGTTCCAAGTGGCCTTTAACAATCTTGGCTGTAGGAATAAACTCTAGTGACCCCTCTTATTACTCTAAAGTAGCTTAGAAGGTTCCTTTAAAAATTGACAAGAGAAAAGGGGGGGGGGTTTCATGGTGGGTTGAAAGAAGAGGGGGGGCAAGCCCAGACCTGCTTATTTGGAGAACAACTGCTGGCGACTCTCCCAGTTTTGGAGAAGGGAGGGTGAGGTATTTCTCCTGCTCATCTATCTCGCCCCCTCCCCTCTTCTTCTGGCTTGGCACAAGACGGCATCCCTTGCTTCAGATTGTCTCCTGGGCTTATGGGGAAAAGGGGGAAGAATGCATAGGAGGAGTGGGGTAGAGGGCAGTGCGGCTGAGTACTCAGAGAGTCACCTACCTCAAAGATGTTATAGGGCTGTATTATGTCCAGGGAGTGGGGACATCAGTGACTTGGTGGGAAGTAGACCAGTCCACTATTGGTGGATCTATAGTACATTGGCAAATAGGGCCCATCCTATAGTATCTGGGTATACCCAAAAGCTATAAGGCCCAACGATGGCTGGGACTAGTGGTGTCCCCTTTAACTGAAACCAGTTAAAGGGACATCCACCACTGGGCATCATGATAGGTGGGTTCTCTCAGATGCATGGGTGGGATAGTCCTATAGTCGCCATAGGTTCTAGGTCTAAAGCATTCATAACCCTCTTGCCAATGGCCCCATAGCCCCAACAATTTACTCCCTCCTCCAGGCACTTATATAGTCGTGTGGCATTTAAGTACCTAGACAACGCCCAAAGTATATATGGGTGAGGTTCTATTTGTGCCTTGTTGTCTTGATTTGAGAGACCCATTAAACATTATGTAACCTAATGGTGAAATCCTTTAAGTGGTCCTCTTCCTGACATGGTGTCAGTATATGGGTAAATCCAAAGTATCCTATAGTAGTTAATATACAGGGTAGCCCCATTGCACCACTTTTACAAATACTATAAAGCAATAACTGATCAATATATCGGTGACGGCCCAGTCAGTGAGAGTGCACCGGCCATTATACACAGTCCACTGTTTATTATCACAAAGGATTTAGCTGTTTATTTAAAGTCCCCAACACCCGATGCAGCTGTACAAACAGTGCCACCGCTTATTGTATGTTACCCAGGTATTGTCCCCAACGCAGCACAAAGCATTCTGGGAAAACACCTACTGCATACTGGAAAAATCTAACCTTTTGCAAACGTCACCCCCTGACCCCTTCATTCCAGCCCCTCTACCCGTAATAAATATTAAAAGTTACAGGAACGGATGGTGTAAAAGTGATCAATACACTGGGAAGGGGCGGAGTAATAGCAAGGACGCAAGTATGATAGTAGTTATATTGTAGTATATAGGAGCAGTATTATAGTAGTTATATTCCTGTACATAGGAGCAGTATTATAGTAGTTATGCGGTTCAGGGAAGAAACAGAGTGCTGCACATCACACCCATGGCTGATACTAGTGCCCCTTGGCTAAATAAAAAACACATCAGAATTTTGTGTATGAATTGATCAAGCCATACTGCCCCATGTACCTCGTGCCGGTATCTGATACACATGGGTCCCTACACTAAGTCCACACCGTGCCAGTCAGTGGCCACCAACCCCGCAGGCGTGCACAGCCAGGGAACGGGGGCCATGGGACGGCCCTGCGACCCCCATGCCACAGGACCTGACCCAAAAACACATTATAGTAGTTATATTGTAGTATATAGGAGCAGTATTATAGTAGTTATATTCTTGTATATAGGAGCAGTATTATAGTAGTTATATTCTTGTATATAGGAGCAGTATTATAGTAGTTATATTTCTGTATATAGAAGCAGTATTATAGTAGTTATATTCTTGTATATAGCAGTATTATAGTAGTTATATTCTTGTATATAGGAGCAGTATTATAGTAGTTATATTTTTGTATATAGGAGCAGTATTATAGTAGTTATATTCTTGTATAAAGGAGCAGTATTATAGTAGTTATATCCCTGTATATAGGAGCAGTATTATAGTAGTTATATTCTTGTATATAGGATCAGTATTATAGTAGTTATATACTTGTATATAGGGGCAGTATTATAGTAGTTATATACTTGTATATAGGGAACAGTATTATTGTAGTTATATACTTGTATATAGGAGCAGTATTATAGTAGTTATATTCCTGTATATAGGAGCAGTACTATAGTAGTTATATTCTTGTATATAGGGGGCAGTATTATAGTAGTTATAGTCTTGTATATAGGAGTATGATTCTAGTAGTTATATTCCTGTATATAGGAGCAGTATTATAGTAGTTATATTTCTGTATATAGTAGCAGTATTATAGTAGTTATATTCCTGTATATAGGGAGCAGTATTATAGTAGTTATATTCTTGTATATAGGAGCAGTATTATAGTAGTTATATTCCTGTATATAGGGAGCAGTATTATAGCAGTTATATTCTTGTATATAAGGAGCAGTATTATAGTAGTTATAGGGAACAAAAAGACAGAGAATCTCGCACTCACCGACTTCACAGATGCTGGTGGTTTATTTACGGGTACATCAGAACCAAGTGCTGCGGGGAGAGGGGAGATGGAAACGCAGGTGTGTTCACAGGAGCAACAATGTTTTGCGCCTGCTACGGCGCTTCGTCTGGCTAGGAACAGCGTGTACGTAAGGGGGAGGTGCATAAGTACAAGTGAAACAATAAAGTTACAAAAACAGAACAATAAAGTTACAAAGCAGGTAATAATGTAAGTAACATTACAATAAGGTATTGTAGTCATTTCTCTCGTTAAGGCCGCAAGGCCCAGTGGCATCTAGCCTCATAATCCAGAGAGTTTCTCTTTTTAACAATAGTATTTATATTCCTGTATATAGGGAGCAGTATTATAGTAGTTATATCCCTGTATATAGGAGCAGTATTATAGTAGTTATATTCTTGTATATAGGGAGCAGTATTATAGTAGTTATATTCTCTGTATATAGGAGCAGTATTATAGTAGTTATATTCTTGTATATAGGAGCAGTATTATAGTAGTTATATCCCTGTATATAGGAGCAGTATTATAGTAGTTATATTCCTGTATATAGGGGGCAGTATTATAGTAGTTATATTCTTGTATATAGGGAGCAGTATTATAGTAGTTATATTCCCTGTATATAGGAGCAGTATTATAGTAGTTATATTCCTGTATATAAGGGGTAGTATTATAGTAGTTATATTCCTGTATATAGGGAGCAGTATTATAGTAGTTATATTCTTGTATATAGGGAGCAGTATTATAGTAGTTATGGCTCAGGGAACAAAAAGAGCGCTGCACCTCACACCTATGGCTGACACTAGTGCCTCTTGGCTGCATAAAAAACATCAAAATTTTGTGTATGTATAGTAGTTATAAAACAGATCCAATAGAAGCAAGAGCTAGCACCAATGTTCATATATGGCTAACATAAACTCATAGGCTAGGACAGTTCAGCTGAGGACATCTAGGCAGTAGCGCAGCCAGGTGGTGCATATAGCTGTAAATAAGACATAGCATATCCATCCAGTAGAGAAAAAGAGCTAGCACTCACCATCTGTTGCAAACATAGTCCATTTTATTCAGGGTTCAATTTAGCATGTGAATGAGGAGGGAGGTAGAGGCAGGTGCGACAGGCTGTTTCACGTGCACACGGCACGTTTCGTCAGGACGAAATAAAATGGACTATGTTTGCAGCAGATGGTGAGTGCTAGCTCTTTTTCTCTACTGGATGGATATTATAGTAGTTGTATTCTTGTATATAGGAGGCAGTTTTATAGTAGTTATATTCATGTACATAGGGGGCAGTTTTCACCTGTTGTTTCTTAGTATACTTTCTAGTTGTGCCTTAGAGGTGACAGTCTCTACTTTGATCCAGAGTTGAGCTCAGAGCAGTTTTCGCACCTGCACTAATTTATTTATTTTTTATTTTTTTTTTTTGGGGGGGGGGATTATACCTACAGTATAAGACATTATTCGTTGTGTGACATTGGATAGATCACTGTTGCATTACTGTGGTGCATAGCTGCTGTTATTATAAAGTTTCCTAATGACGCAGTGAGGCAGTTTGTGCTGGGTGTCCATGTAAATCCCCAGCCCAGATAAGCCGCTCCTGTCAGGCTTCAGTCGGCTCCTCATACGATGTCTGAGAAGAATGCAGCTTGGCACCTCTAGGTATTTCCAGCCGTACATGTAGGAACAGGTGCAGGATCCATGATTACAGTACGGAGGCTGATGGCGGGCCGGATTCCAGGCACTCATGTCCATCCATTTTCCTTTTAGTGACAGAATAATGTCAGTCAATGACTTGTTAATTTGAGAATACCTAGAAGTCGAAGTTGACAGCCGCCATGAGCCCCGAGCCCGCACCCCGAGGGATAGGAGACCATTTGTGGGATGACAGTGGTACAAGCAGATCAGACAGATGAAAGACAGCAAGAGGAAATAGAGAGAGTGCACGACTCCAAAGAACGGCCAGAGTGACAGCCGATCACGCCAAGTGGCGAAAGACGGGCGCTGAGCAACGGGGTTACATAACAGGGAGACGGCGACCTCACCGAGGAATGCTACATATGGGAAGAACGCCGCCCATGCTCTGTGGGATGAGCCTATGATTAAAAATGGCCCTATAGCCAGCAAAGCATGATGGGAAATGATACACCGTGATTTACTGAGATTAATGCCCCTCCAGACGTCAGCAACAGGCTGCACGAATCATGGCGGCCGCTCCCACCGCCGTCCATCACGTCCTATCCATATAGGAGACAGATTTATAGGGTGATGTGTTATAGGATAGCGCTGCCGCCGCCTCACACGTCTTACCAGGATTTATATACCGCCCTGGACGTGTACTGGATTATTTAGAGAGTTTAAATGCGTGGAATCAGGCATATAAGCTGGGGAATGTAGTGCTGTGTGTTATCGGTGATGGTGTTACATGGCTTAGATACATTAGCTGACAGTACAACAGGTGATGGGGTTAGATACAGTACCTCAGCGGATAGTATCAGACATAAAAGCTGTTCAAGAGAGTAACTATCACAAATGGCAGGCTTAGATACATAAGCCTAATAGACAGTATTGCACAATACAAGCTTAGGTAAAGTAGTTTAGCCAACAGTATCACACATGATTGGCTTGGATACACCAGCCCAGCAGGCAGTATCGCACTGCAGCTTAGAAGACAGCAGTTAGTTTGGATACAGTGGATTAGCAGACAGTATCACACTTGACATATTTAGATACAGGAATACAACTGTATAGTATTAAGCAGTAGATTTAGATACACAGGTCAGCAGACAGTATCAAACATGTACACACACCGGTTCTGCAGCTTAGTATCACACATGATAAGATTAGATACGCCAGTTTATCAGGGGCAAAATCACACAGAATAGGCTTAGAGAAAAGTATCACTCATTATGAGCTTAGATACACCAACTCATCAGACAAAATCACATATAACGGGTATAGAAACCGCAGCTCAACAGTATCACATATGATTGGCTTAGATACAGAGGCCCAGCAGACAATATCATAGACTTAGATACAGACCTCTCTTTTTCTCAAACTCAACCTTTCTAAAACTGAACTTCTTGTATTCTCTCCCTCTAACCAACCCAAACCGGACATCTCCCTCTCAGTCTGTGGTTCTAGCATCACTCCTGTGCATCAAGCTCGATGTCTGGGGGTTATGCTAGACTGATCTATCCTTCACTCCCTATATCCAAGCCCTTGCACGCTACTGTCATCTACATCTCAAAAACATCTCCAGAATCCGCTCATTTCTCAAAACTGACACCGCTTAGACTCTTAGGGTAGTATTACACGAGCCGTTGGGGGCCCGATAATAACTGTAAACAGGGCCTATTACACAGCTCGATAACCGTTTAACAAGGGCTGCATGGACATCGTTACCGATGTCCTTGCAGCCTTTGCTTAAACTGTATACATTACCTATCCATGGTCCAGGGCTCCTCTTGCGCTCTGCTTCTCCCCAGGTCCCGCACGCTCCAGCTTCAGAGCGGCCTGTCTCAGCGGTGGTCCCGGCTTGTGATTGGCTGAGCGGCCTGTCAGCTCAGACAGGCTGATCTAAAGCTGGAGTGCGCGGGACCGGGGGAGAAGCAGAGCCCTGCAGCATGGATAGGTAATGTATATAGTTTGGAAATCATCAGCCACCGACCGCGCACCACTATTACATGTAGCGATGCGTGGTCGGCGCCCAACAATTATAGGTCCAAACCTATGTCAACGATCAGCCGATAATCGTTGTCATCAGCTCGTTGTGTTTATTACACGGAGCAATAATCGTCCAGATAGGGCTGATTCAGCCAATTATCGCTCCGTGTAATAGTACCCTTACTGTCGCCCTGATCCATTTCCGTCTTGATTATTGTTATGGCCCTATTCCACGGGTCGTTTTAGAGGAGCAAACGAGCGCTATTAGCGCTCGTTTGCTCCTCGTTCGCCGCTCGCTGCCGCCGCTATTCAACGCGGCTGCAGCGAGCGGGTGAGTGCGGGAGGGGCGGCGGGGAGCTGCGGGGGGGCTGCTCGGAGGATCGCTGATCGTCCGGGCAGCCCATAGGATATAGCAGCATCTGCTGCCGACGGTCCTATTCAACGGAGCGACGGCAGCAGATCGCTGCTATATCAGTCGCTTGTTTTTCAACATGTTGAAAAACAAGCGACTGCAACGATCAGCCGACATGAACAATGTCGGCTGATCGTTGCACTCTATTCCACGGAACGATTATCGTCCGTAGCGGTCGATATCGTCCGAAAACGAACGATAATCGTTCCGTGGAATAGGGCCATAACTCCCTACTAATCGGTCTTTCTTTCTCTGCCCTCTCCAGTCTATCCTGAACGCAGCAGCCAGGCTCATCTTCCTCTCCAGCCGTTATACTGATGTCTCCCCTCTGTGCCAGTCACTGCACTGGTTACCCATTAAGTCCAGAATTCACTTCAAACTCCTCACCCTCACCCATAAAGCCCTCCACAACTCTGCCCCTCCATACATCTCATTCCTCATCTCCACCTATCATCCCACCCGTGCTCTATGCTCTGCTAATAATCTAACCCTAACATCTTCCATAATCAGAACCTGTCATTCCCGCCTCTAAGACTTCTCTCGTGCTGCACCCATTCTCTGGAACACCCTACCCAAAGACCTCAGACTCATACCCAATACTCACAGTTTCAAGCGTGCCCTGAAGATCCATCTCTTCAGACTCGCTTATAACATTCCCTACACTTGTTCCCCCTTCTGTTGTCCCCTCACACTATATCTCTGACAATTACTGCACTTTATACGTTTTACTCGCAATCAGACATCGGTGTGTGACCGGCTCATCCTGTTCCTTCCAACTATGTACAATGGCCGGACCATGAACAAATAAAGCATGTGTGCCTGGTGTCGGCCCCAGTTGTAGTCTGTAAACTCCAACCAGCAGGTCTTGTATACGCTTTGTATTTTATTTCATTTTTATTTATTCTCATCATTCACCCTCAGAGTAAGTACACAACTCCCATGGTTTATTTGTCACTTAACGCCATCATATCCGCTCCAGGAGCCAATCCCCCTGAGGTGGGTGACCTGCCCCGCTTGAGGGTCCGCACTATAGGAAGCTTAGATACACGTTCACACCCAGGATCTAAGCGCCTATTGTATAGGAAGTTAAGAAGCTGGCCGGGAAAACCTACAGTACAATTACCTCTCAATGGATAACTAATGACTGACACTAAATCTATAGGAGGCCGAGTCACCTGGAGCCATCACCGATGCCGGATGACCGTGGGAACCATGGCAGTCATGGCCGCTGCTGAGGTATCGCAGAGCTGCGAATCCTATGAAATCTTATGGGTTTACCTCTGAGCATGATAATAGTCATAAGGACAAGCTGTCCTGTCTGTGGACATGAGTGGCGGCACTATTTCTATCATTAGATTACCAGTATATGGTAACACACACAGGAGAGGAGATCCTGCTCCCTGATATCTCTATAGCACACACAGGAGAGGAGATCCTGCTCCCTGATATCTCTATAGCACACACAGGAGAGGAGATCCTGCTCCCTGATATCTCTATAGCACACACAGGAGAGGAGATCCTGCTCCCCTATATCTCTATAGAACATACAGAAGAGGAGATCCCGTTCCCCTATATCTCTATAGCACATACAGAAGAGGAGATCCCGCCCCCTATATCTCTATAGTACACACAGAAGAGGGGATCCTGCTCCCCTATATCTCTATAGCACACGCAGGAGAGGAGATCCCAATCCCCTATATCTCTGTAGTACACACAGAAGAGGAGATCCTGCTCCCCTATATCTCTATAGCACAGACACAGAAGAGGAGATCTTGGCCCCTATATCTTTATAGCACACACAGAAAAGGAGATCCTGCTCCCCTATATCTCTATAGCACACACAGGAGAGGAGATCCTGCTCCCCTATATCTCTATAGCACACACAGGAGAGGAGATCCTGCTCCCCTATATCTCTAGAGCACACACAGAAGAGGAGATCCTGCTCTGCTATATCTCTATAGCACACACAGAAGAGGAGATCCTGCTCCCCTATATCTCTATAGCACACACAGGAGAGGAGATCCTGCTCCCCTCTATCTCTATAGCACATACAGAAGAGGAGATCCTACTCCCCTATATCTCTATAGCACAGACACAGAAGAGGAGATCCTGCTCTTCTATATCTCTATAGTACACAGAAGAGGAGATCCTGCTCCCCTATATCCCTTTAGCACACACAGGAGAGCAGATCCTGCTCCCGTATATCTCTATAGCACACACAGAAGAGGAGATCCCGCTCCCCTATATCTCTATAGCACACACAGAAGAGGAGATCCTGCTCCCCTATATCTCGATAGCACACACAGAAGAGGAGATCCTGCTCCCCTATATCACTATAGTACACACAGAAGAAGAGATGGGGATTTGCTGCTGCTCTGGAGAGTCTCTGACATGGACAGAGGTGGCAGCAAAGAGCACTGTGTCATACTGGAAAGAATACACCACTTCCTGCAGGACATGCAGCAGATAATAAGTACTGGAAGACTGGAGAATTTTAAATGAAAGTAATTTATAAAAATCTGTATAACTTCAGATGGTTTAAAAGCATTGAGTTCCCCTTTAAGGAGTCAGACCCTAACTTAATAAGAAAGCCATCTCCAGAAGGTGACATCAGAGCTGCCTCTTCTACCCAGGGGCCACTACAGATCCATGATGTTATTCATTATTAACCTGGATTATCTTGGATTATATATAAAGTACAGATGTTGTTTTCCTAATTCAGCCAAATGTCTTCGCAATCAGTGGTAGTGCCGAGCAGATTTGTTAAAGGGATTGTCTAGAGTAACACACAGCACTGGGCCTCGGAGGACGCCGCTTCCTTCCAAAAATGTCTAGTCCAGAGGTTTTTCTATAAGAAGTTGTTGATTGGAGAATATAATCTATAACGTGGCGCCTCACTGAGGGATCAATTAACCTCTTGTTGGACTGTGGACCGGTCATACAGCGCCCTGGCAGCGCCATCAGCATTATAAATCTATACTGCACTAATCACTAATCCTAGGGCAATGCTGCACCCTAGTGCTGGAAGTGTGAACTGCACCCCCATCATCCTGCATAGGACAGTGACATGAAAGTGACCTCATCTGGGGGCAGATCCCACCCACCTGCCAGTGACTTATCTGCACTTTATGGACTTTATTTAGGATTAGGACAAGGCTAGAGCAGTAAGCCATAGACTTATTTAACTGCTTTTGGGCCAAGGGCCAAGAGTGTGAGTCAGGGGCTGCCGGGGAACATCTGGAATCATGAGGTGGAATGCTCCAATGACATCAGATGCAGCAGCCCCCCTACCCCATGTGGAGAGTGGAACATCCTTTCCCGCAGATAGTTTAACCCTTTTTTGTTGAAGATCTTAATTCCTATTGCAAAATCAGCAAATGGTATCACAAGCTTAGATACAGCATCTCTGCAGTCTCTACACAATTCAGGAGGTATACAGTGGGAGACTCCATTGGGCATCCATTGTTCATAGGGTACTATGTTATAATGTGATTGTTTTTTGTTTTTTCTTTTTTACTATATCCAGCTCAATGGGATATTATACATGGCTCAGCAGACAGTATCACACACAATTGGCTTAGATACATTGGTTCTGTATAATGTTTAATGCTGAGCTTAGAGGACTGGCTCAACAGAATTTAGAATTAGGATTTAGATACAATTAATCTACAGAAAGTATTATAGACTGAGATACATTGGTTCAGTAGACAGGATCACCATGACAGACTGAGATACATTGGTCCAGTAGACAGGATCACCATGACAGACTGAGATACATTGGTCCAGTAGACAGGATCACCATGACAGACTGAGATACATTGGTCCAGTAGACAGGATTACAATGACAGACTGAGATACATTGGTCCAGTAGACAGGATCACCATGACAGACTTAGATACATTGGTCCAGTAGACAGGATCACCATGATAGACTGAGATACATTGGTCCAGTAGACAGGATCACCATGACAGACTGAGATACATTGATCACCATGACAGACTGAGATATATTGGTCCAGTAGACAGGATCACCATGACAGACTTAGATACATTGGTCCAGTAGACAGGATCACCATGATAGACTGAGATACATTGGTCCAGTAGACAGGATCACAATGACAGACTGAGATACATTGGTCCAGTAGACAGGATCACCATGACAGACTGAGATACATTGATCACCATGACAGACTGAGATATATTGGTCCAGTAGACAGGATCACCATGACAGACTAAGATACATTGGTCCAGTAGACAGGATCACCATGACAGACTGAGATACATTGGTCCAGTAGACAGGATCACCATGACAGACTGAGATACATTGATCACCATGACAGACTGAGATACATTGATCACCATGATAGACTGAGATACATTGGTCCAATAGACAGGATCACCATGATAGACTTAGGTACACTGGCACAGAAGACAGTATCACAAATGACCAGCTTAGCTTAATCAGCAACTTGATGGAATGAGTTCAGGAAACTCTATCACCGTTGCTAGGCTTAGATACCATACATGATTCAGCATATAGTATTACACGATAGGATTAGATACAGCATCTCCCTGACAGAGTCCCACATGATAGGCTTAGATACAGTGATTAGGCAGGCAGTATTACACATGATGGGATTACAGACCCTAGAAACACATGGAGACTGTCCTCTCTGCTGGCAATGCTATAGACCAGTAACAATATCTGGACGATTAGAGCTTTAATGGGGGATGATCTATAGGGAATTAGATTACAGTGGGCCGGAGAGTCCTGGACTATGAGGCCTCCTGCTGGGTAAGATCACAGACATATGTGCAGCTACATAACCCATCATTATCCGGTCTCTATTGCGTCATCTTAAGTAAAGTTCCCGTCCCCCTGCAGTGGTTTACTAGACACAGCTTAGGGGTCCCCGTCTATACCAGTCACCCACCTATGCCCCCCATATAACTCCATTCAGTGGTCCATACAGTCAGGTACTTAAAGGGTGACTCCATCTTTTGTGAACTGTCTTCATTACAGACTATGCGCAGGTCTATACAGCCTGTAAGGATGGCTGGGACTCTTTAAGGGTTAGTGGGGCCCAGCCGATGGCTGCTGCAGAACTACAAGTCCCAGCTTTGGCTGTCGAGACATACTGGGAATTGTAGAAATTCTGAAGCATTGTAAAGAAATGCCATAAATGTGCTATAACCTATATACTGTATATGTATACATATATATACAGACAGACATGAAAGTGACCTTAAACTTTAGAGACCTCAGGAGTCAAGGTTAGGGCCTCGGCCCACCACAACAGATGGCCGACATCTGGGTAATTGCTGCTAGGAAGTGGCCGTGCTGTAATAGCTGATAATTGTCCGGCTGGGATAATGGTGTCAACAGGTTGTGGGAAGAAGTGAAGGTGAGGAACTGCCTGGGAGGTGACAGCTTCTCCTGCCCCCTGCTGGGACCCTGACTTTATGGTTACCTGGGGGCCACATCCAGGAAAATACTACTGAGTCCCATTATGGAGGACACCCTCCATAATGACATAATGGGGTTGCCATGGTAACTGATTTGATAAGGCCTTTAAAATATGGAGGCCGGAGTCTGGTTGGTCGCTATGGGCAACAACTTTTTTTTTTCTCTGTGTCTGTGGTGCCTATTGCCAACAATGGCGTTGTGTTCTTTCCATCACCGACTGAAATGTCGCCCATTGTCCACCAAATACATTTTTCTCACTTCGAGGGTGTCATCTTAATGGTCACGAAATTAATAAATGTGCACTATGACAGACAACTTATCATCTCCTCCTCACACAGACACCTGACGGTCAGACAGTCCGGCGGAGATGGACTGAGAAGAGGAGGGGGGTCAGTCAGGAAGGATGTCAGGGTTTTCTTCCCAGAACGACTAAATGGGTGTGAAGGAAATAATGACAGGGGCGAGAAAAATAGGTTATACACAGTTAACCCCCTACACATAAAGCAAGCAGGCCTGGACGTTTAGGGGTTAATAGGAAAGTTTTGCAAAAGCTTTTTGCCACCCCCTTTCTCGATGTTTGAAGTGTGTCGGAGTTTCTGGGATATATCAGGGCTGTGAGGAGAGGATTCCCTGCGGAAGGGGCAGACATTGTCTGAGAGGGTCCTCCGCTCCACGTCTACTGGCTTCTTAAAGAGACCTTACAAGGATTTGTTATTTCCTTCAGGTTTAGAAACGTTTACAAAGTTATTGGCGATCAAACAGTTTTACAACCAAAATGGCCGCTGTCACAAAGCTTTCCCATCTGCCTAATTATACTCCAGTAACCCCCAGAGCTGCACCCACAATTCTGCTGGTTTTCTTTTATCATGGAGCAGTACATCATAGGAGCTTAGATGCAGGTTACTTACGTTTGTTGTGTCTCAGCCATAGGTACCCCCATAAGTGTGCATTACAAGTACCATATAGGTGCTTCAGACATGGGTACCCTCATAGGTGTCCCAGCCAAAGGTACCCCCATAAGTTCCTCAGCTATAGATGAGCCCATAAGTGCCTCAGGCACAGGTACCCCATAAATGCCATGGACGCACGTCTCCTTATCAGTGGCCATAGCTGTCCCCATAAGTGCTCTAGTGACAGGTTCCTCCATAAGTGCCTCAGGTAACTTTCCTCCATTCACATCCAGAGTTGCTATGTATGGGTGAAGCATTTGTGGTAGTACTTCTTCCTATAGGGACATCAATCTTGGCCTTTACCCATTTAATGAACCTTATTTGCGCCATTTTGTGACCTTGGCACTTCTATACATGGTGTAGGTAGATGCGGTTACACTGGGTCAGCCATGTTTGTCTCAGTGTCCTCCAGTCACCAGGGACAGGCTGGCCGTGGTATTATCCAGCGATGGCGACCTGAGGTGTCTGGATAGAATACATGCGGCAGCAGACAGGACGGGGCCTTTGTTATGGAGGAGCTGTATTTGCTCACGCCTGTGGGAACTGAGGCTGAGAAGAGTCTCATATAAAGAGGCCTTGTCTCCCCTCACCCCTCCTGCCCGCGCCATCACTGTATATTTTCCTGTCAGACACTTTTAAACATGGCCGCCATCTGGCTTTTCAGGGAGGACTGTAGAGGATAGTAAAATAACAATACAGCGCAGTGTTTAATGTATGGAGCCCTGGTCCTCATCATAGACCGTCATGGCCGCCATGGTATACACATGGTGAAAGTCAGGGTGACAACTGAAGGTCACCTGGACCAGGGACACCATTACCCCGGCAGTAATATCATCTAACAGGTATCTTATAAGAAGACCATAATGGCGCCAAGCTCCTAGTTTCCTCTTTAAGGGGGAGGTCAATACTTGGTCTTTAGAGGTCGCTTAGTGTCACCCCTAACAACCATCATATTTTATTCTCTTCATGCGTTGAACTGATAGTTGCTAGGGGAAATAGCCCTGTTGGTATTTTGCATCAGGTAGTTCAGTAGGTGCACTGCCCAGAATTTCCTGTAGGTGGCAGTATATTCCCAACTCTTATGGGATCTATACACACAAAATAAAGGGCTGATCCCCAGCTGCTGCAGAACTACAACCCCCAGCACTGGGTTCCCCAGCTCCAGGATTGCATACAGCAGCTCAGTAGACAGTATTAAACAGCATGGGCTTAGATACAACAGTTCATCAGATGGTATCACACAGAATAGGCTTAGATACAGCATCTCAGGAGAAAGTATCACACAGAACAGGCTTAGATACAGCAGCACAGCAGAAAGTATCACACAGAATAGGCTTAGATGCAGCAGCTCAGCAGAAAGTATCACACAGACTAGGCTTAGATACAGCATGGCACAATATACTTAGTGCTTTACCCTGCATAGAGAGCCAGAACAATAACTGCTGGGCTGTCACCCTGTGGGGTCCATATGTTGCCCCCTGGTGGGGTTGGCGCTGTCTGGGGGTAACAGGTTTCACCAATTAATATTTAGTATCTGAGCCCATCCTAATCCTATACAAGAATGGCGCCATCTGCTCTCAGGAGAGGTGACAATGAACCTCGCACCTCCAGTGTCACCCGCCTGTGATGGGGAGTCAGAGGCGCCAAATCCACCCCGCAGCATAATATCATATCTACTGCTCTCTGTTATCCGCCCTGCCTGTACAATAAGATATAATCTATTATCCTCCATGCTGGGTATAATCTCCTGCTCTCTGTTATCAGCCCTGCCTGTACAGTGAGTTGTTATTATCTATTATCCGCCATGCTGGGTATCATCTACTGCTCTCTGTTATCAGCCTGGGGACACTGCCTGTACAATAAGCTATATTCTATTATCCTCCATGCTGAGTATCATCTACTGCTCTCTGTTATCAGCCCTGCCTGTACAGTGAGTTTTTATAATCTATTATCCGCCATGCCGAGTATCATCTACTGCTCTCTGTTATCAGCCCTGCCTGTACAATAAGCTATGATCTATTATCCTCCATGCTGGGTATCATCTACTGCTCTCTGTTATCAGCCTGGGTGCACTGCCTGTACAATCAGTTATTATAATCCATTACCCACCCCGCAGCATAATATAATCTACTGCTCTCTGTAATCAGCCTTGCCTGTACAGTAAGTTATAGTTTGTTATCCGCTATGCTGGGTATCATCTACTGCTCTCTGTTATCAGCCCTGCCTGTACAGTGAGTTATAGTTTATTATCCGCTATGCTGGGTATCATCTACTGCTCTCTGTTATCAGCCTGGGTGTACTGCCTGTACAGTGAGTTATAGTCTATTATCTGCTTTCCCAGCTCCTGATAATGTACAGATACTGAGTGTCGCTGCAGAACCTCTTGGACGCTGCAAGAAGCGAGACTGTCATAGTTTCTGCAGATCCGGCTGCACCCAGAGGGAAAACAGAAGTGTCCCCCATTATACAGCTGCAGCGTCAGATAAAGAGACAGTGGCCACCGGAGAGGAAGCGAGAACATGACAGCGCAGGAAGGGAACACTACACGGGCAAGAAGAGCCCAGTGTGCGTGATACTCAGCCTATGTATCTAAGCCTGCCACGTGTGATACCATCTAATGAGCTGCTGCATTGTGTGATACTGTCTGTATCTAAACCTATAGTGTGTGATACTGTCTACCAAGCCACTGCCAATGGTCCATTACATTCTGGAGATGCAGTCCTGTGTGGTATCGCCCAGGCTAGGCTTAGATACTTTAGCACAGCAGTATGCTGCCCCTAGATATTATACCATTACATGCTGGAGATGCAGTCCTGTGTTGTATCGCACAGGCTAGGCTTAGATACATCAGCACAGCAGTATGCTGCCCCTAGATATTATACCATTACATGCTGGAGATGCAGTCCTGTGTGGTATCGCACAGGATAGGCTTAGATACTTCAGCACAGCAGTATGCTGCCCCTAGATATTATACCATTACATGCTGGAGATGCAGTCCTGTGTGGTATCGCACAGGATAGGCTTAGATACATCAGCACAGCAGTACGCTGCCCCTAGATATTATACCATTACATGCTAGAGATGCAGTCCTGTGTGGTATCGCCCAGGCTAGGCTTAGATACAACAGCACAGCAGTACGCTGCCCCTAGATATTATACCATTACATGCTGGAGATGCAGTCCTGTGTGGTATCGCACAGGATAGGCTTAGATACATCAGCACAGCAGTATGCTACCCCTAGATATTATACCATTACATGCTGGAGATGCAGTCCTGTGTGGTATCGCACAGGATAGGCTTAGATACTTCAGCACAGCAGTATGCTGCCCCTAGATATTATACCATTACATGCTGGAGATGCAGTCCTGTGTGGTATCGCACAGGATAGGCTTAGATACATCAGCACAGCAGTACGCTGCCCCTAGATATTATACCATTACATGCTAGAGATGCAGTCCTGTGTGGTATCGCCCAGGCTAGGCTTAGATACAACAGCACAGCAGTACGCTGCCCCTAGATATTATACCATTACATGCTGGAGATGCAGTCCTGTGTGGTATCGCACAGGATAGGCTTAGATACATCAGCACAGCAGTATGCTACCCCTAGATATTATACCATTACATGCTGAAGATGCAGTCCTGTGTGGTATCGCACAGGATAGGCTTAGATACATCAGCACAGCAGTACACTGCCCCTAGATATTATACCATTACATGCTGAAGATGCAGTCCTGTGTGGTATCGCACAGGATAGGCTTAGATACATCAGCACAGCAGTACGCTGCCCCTAGATATTATACCATTACATGCTAGAGATGCAGTCCTGTGTGGTATCGCCCAGGCTAGGCTTAGATACAACAGCACAGCAGTACGCTGCCCCTAGATATTATACCATTACATGCTAGAGATGCAGTCCTGTGTGGTATCGCACAGGATAGGCTTAGATACATCAGCACAACAGTACGCTGCCCCTAGATATTATACCATTACATGCTGGAGATGCAGTCCTGTGTGGTATCGCACAGGATAGGCTTAGATACATCAGCACAGCAGTACGCTGCCCCTAGATATTATACCATTACAGGCTGGAGATGCAGTCCTGTGTGGTATCGCCCAGGCTAGGCTTAGATACCCAGTGTTATCCGCATCCAGTCTGCCCCCCATTCCCCTGCCCCCTCCTCCCCCTGCCTTCTCCTAGGATTCCCCCATTGTGCTGCTGGGGATTACACAGAGTCGGGCCCCCGCTCGCTCCTTTGTGTGGATCAGAGGGTCCCGCTTGTGTGAATAGGCCCCATTCTCGGGGGTCAGGGGTTGCCAGGATGGGACTGTGTATTTATATGCGTCTTCAATCACAGCTGGCAGGGATGAGACACACAGAGCACAGTGCCTCCAAGGGTTAAAGGATCCCGAGTAATCTCATATCCCTGGTATCATATAGGCCATAGCTGTCATGTGACCTTAAGAGGGGTCAGAGTCCATGCTGGGCTCCTTCACATGTGGCCTCTTTCAGGGCTGCTAGGTAAGTGGGCACAGCAAG
The DNA here is from genome assembly GCF_027789765.1 of Dendropsophus ebraccatus. NCBI lineage: Eukaryota > Metazoa > Chordata > Amphibia > Anura > Hylidae > Dendropsophus > Dendropsophus ebraccatus. The sequence continues at coordinate 109,362,112 of NC_091462.1, forward strand.
ACGGGGGCACTTACTTACTGCCCAGCACCTCTATATTCCATATCCTTCTATTCTGGTGATATCTGTATCTGGAAAACTGGGTGCTCATCAATATGGCCACCAGTGCTTCTCCCAAAGAGATGCCAACCTGCTCCACCAAAGCCCACAATGACCCATCTGTGATGGTGGCACCTTACCCACAGCTGAGGAGTTGTTACAATGGCATCCAGTCTGGAGAATCCTCTGTGAGCTGAACAGCCTGGATACATGTTGCCTGCACTGATACATTGTAACAGACAAGGCCGGTGCTGCTGATATATATCTGCTTAGTTATGACTATACCCACAGCTGAGGAGTTGTTACAACAGCCTGGATACAGGAGGTGGAGATCTGTCTGCTTGGTTATGCTTGGAGTGGAGAATGTATCTATGATGTCACAGGTGAGATTTCTTACAATCCTCTGTGAGCTAAACTGATACACTGTAACAAACAACACAGCCTGAAGAAGTCCTGAATGTTTTCATTCACTGTGTGATGATGTCAGAGTGGGTATGTGATGTCAGAGTGGGTATGTGATCAGAGCAGGTGTGTGATGTCAGAGAGGGTGGCGTGTTATGTCACAGAAGGTGTGTGATGTCAGATCTGGCGGTAAGTGATGTCATAGCGGGTGACGTGTGATGTCACAGCATGTCACAGTGGGTGGTGTGTGATGTCAGAGAAGGTGGCGAGTGATGTCACAGTGGGTGGTGTGTAATGTCACAGAGGATGGCGAGTGATGTCACAGTGGGTGCTGTGTGTGATGTCAGAGCGGGTGGTGTGTGATGTCATGGCAGGTGGTGTGTCATCCTCGGCAGCTCTCACGCCATCATACCCCATTAGTATAATTGGAGCTGATTCTCTCCCCCATAATTGGGCAGGGAGCGGGGGTCTCTGCCAGGGGGAGGGCGCCTTCTGCCCAGCTTTACAAACCCCATTGGCTCCTAAAGGGTTATTATTTGCAATTCCAGTCACGTGTGCCTATAACGCAGGGTCTTTGTTGTCTCATCCCAGTGGGGGGGCTCCTATAGAGAGGGGATGAGAGGGACAGAGAGCGGATTGCCTGCCATAAGGTGCAGCCACTCTGTGCCGCCCGGATTCTAGCAGGAGCTCGCCTATTCCTGGGAGACGTCTGGAGGATTCGGGGGTCTTCATGCTGCTGGAGAAGAGCCTGGCCGCCCCCCTTATTGATCAGTGTGGATAGAGGAGAGGTACGTGTGGGGGACGTGGGGATTCGGAGGGGGGGGGGGGAAGCCATCAGCATCTGAAGGGGTTAATCACGCATGGTAAATATTCATTACGGCACCATCTCCACCATGCTGGATGGCGGACTGTGCTGGAGGGGAGAGAACTGCGCCGGACGGGCAGCTGCTTTCCTCACCGACCGACATCTTAACTCTAGCGGTGCCCCCGGCTATCACCGTCCACCATGTGCTTCCCATGGAGCGGCGTCCAGGAGCGGGTGGTGGAGGGTTCAGCCACCCGCCATATGGGTCACACAGGGAAGATGGTGAGGTCATCTAAGGTGATGACATCACAGGACGGACCCGCTCACGCTGGAGCTTTACACATGGCTGCCGTTTCGTTACTTTGTATCGTAGTGCCGGATTTGTGTCTTCCATCGGTCCCCGGAGGGCTGTGTCCAGTGTTACATGATGCAACTTTAGTCCAGGCTAGTCTGGTTTCTATAAGGGGCTCCGTGCCGCTCATATTGTGTGTTCTCCCACCGAGGCGTGCATAACACCGCCATATAGTGCTGTGCATCCAATGTGTAAGAGCGTCGTAGATGTACAATGTGTGGTAGCAGATTTGGGTATATAGGTATAACGCATATCAGGCTCCGGGCCAGGTGGTTATTCTAAGGGCAGTGATGGATCTGTATTCTGTGGTGACCTATACCTCCTTCCTCCCACCATGGAAAAGTATATATATGTGTATATATAATTTACAATATCAGCAACAGGTGAGAAGGATTAAAGCGCCCACAGCAGAACACGCACTCCTCTCACTGCCTACAGACACCTGAGCAAGTGCCTACTATATCCCACCAGAAGAATAGTGAGTTCAGCTCTGGAGTATAATACAGGATATAGCTAAGGATCAGTAATGTATGTACACAGAGACCCCACCAGCAGAATAGTGAGTGCAGCTCTGAAGAATAATACAGGATGTAACTCAGGATCAGTAATGTATGTACACAGAGACCCCACCAGCAGAATAGTGAGTGCAGCTCTGGAGAATAATACAGGATGTAACTCAGGATCAGTAATGTATGTATACAGAGACCCCACCAGCAGAATAGTGAGTGCAGCTCTGGAGAATAATACAGGATGTAACTCAGGATCAGTAATGTATGTATACAGTGACCCCACCAGCAGAATAGAGAGTGCAGCTCTGGAGTATAAAAATATAGTGTATTGCTTGTTGTTTGTTCTTCTGTATTATTGGGGGATAATCAGATTCTCCATTTTCCCGAATTAATGGGATTCCCCTTGGCCCTGAATGGGTTAACGGTTCCTGTTTCGATCTGCTGACGTATGGGACCTGCTCCTCTTTAAGTTCTTGGATTGTGAATTCTGTTCTGATTTTCGGCGTGCTCCTCACTTGGGGCAGTAGATGAAGGGTTAATCTGACTCTGCCGTCTTCCCCATTTCTCCTTTTCCTGCCGATGCTTCTCTCTCCTAACAGCATCTTCCTCTTTCCTCTCCTCGCAGATCTCAGCCCCGGGCCAGACTGTGCGATCAGCAGCGGCAGCAGGATGGAGGAGCCCTGCCTGGTCAGAGCAGCAGAAGACACCAAGATGTGCGAGGAGCTGGGCCGAGAGCCATTCGGCTACGTGGGCATCGACTCCGTCCTGGACCAGATGAAACGCAAGGCCATGAAATACGGCTTTGAGTTCAACATCATGGTGGTGGGTGAGTAGATGAGAGTCCCCTGTGTCACAATCCTGCAGAAGGGGGCGATGTGCCCAGGAAACTAGGCCAAGGGAACAATTACATTGCTGAAGAACGGCCGCTCATCATAGCTCTCAGATAGTGGAGGTGACAACCAGCACCATGACATCAGCACCGGCCACTGGATAACTTACCTGTTACCCTGTCCTTATTATCACATGATCATCCAGTCATAGGCCGGCCTGCTAGATAGACCACCTGCTATACTGTGCTCGCTATGACATCATCATCCAGTCATAGGCCGGCCTGCTAGATAGACCACCTGCTATACTGTGCTCGCTATGACATCACCATCCAGTCATAGGCCGGCCTGCTATACAGACCACCTGCTATACTGTGCTCGCTATGACATCACCATCCAGTCATAGGCCGGCCTGCTATACAGACCACCTGCTATACTGTGCTCGCTATGACATCACCATCCAGTCATAGACTGGCCTGCTATACTGTGCTCGCTATGACATCACCATCCAGTCATAGACCGGCCTGCTATACTGTGCTCGCTATGACATCACCATCCAGTCATAGACCGGCCTGCTATACTGTGCTCGCTATGACATCACCATCCAGTCATAGGCCGGCCTGCTATACTGTGCTCGCTATGACATCACCATCCAGTCATAGGCCGGCCTGCTATATAGACCACCTGCTATACTGTGTTTGCTATGACATCACCATCCAGTCATAGACCACCTGCTATACTGTGCTCGCTATGACATCACCATCCAGTCATAGGCCGGCCTGCTAGATAGACCACCTGCTATACTGTGCTCGCTATGACATCACCATCCAGTCATAGACCGGCCTGCTATACTGTGCTCGCTATGACATCACCATCCAGTCATAGGCCGGCCTGCTATACTGTGCTCGCTATGACATCACCATCAAGTCATAGGCCGGCCTGCTATATAGACCACCTGCTATACTGTGCTCGCTATGACATCACCATCTAGTCATAGGCCGGCCTGCTATATAGACCACCTGCTATACTGTGCTCGCTATGACATCACCATCTAGTCATAGGCCGGCCTGCTAGATAGACCACCTGCTATACTGTGCTCGCTATGACATCACCATCCAGTCATAGCTCGGCCTGCTATACTGTGCTCACTATGACATCACCATCCAGTCATAGGCCGGCCTGTGCATAGACCTCATGAGGACATGACCATAAAATGGCACTGACTACATAGACTGTGTGACCTTTGGTGCTCTTTTTATGACATCACTATACATTTACAGGCTGACCTACTACATAGACTCTTTGGGGCTATGTTCACACTTCGTATATTTCAGTCAGTATTGCAACCAAAACCAGGAGTGGATTAAAAACCCAGAAAGGATCTGTTCACACAATGGTGAAATTGAGTGGATGGCCGCCATATAACAGTAAATAACGGCCATTATTTCAATACAACAGCCGTTGTTTTAAAATAACAGCAAATTTTTGCCATTAAATGGCGGCCATCCACTCAATTTCACCATTGTGTGAACAGAGCCTTTCTGTGTTTTTAATCCACTCCTGGTTTTGGTTGCAATACTGACTGAAATATACTGACTGAAATATACATATACTGACTTAAATATATGTAGTGTGAACACAGCCTAAAGCTGTATTCTACTTAAACATAACATTTGATTTGTTACTGCCCATGGTGAGACTAACAATTCCTTCCATACTTGTTATTATCTATTCAGTCTCCTCCCCCAGTTCTGAGCTGCTGCTTTCTGCTGAAGACACAAAAATCTGTGTGTGAACTTTTCTCTCTGTCTCTCCCTTCTCCCCCCTCCCTTCATGATGTAAATAAGTCCCTGGCAGGCTGTATCTGCAACATTGTAGCTTCTTTGTAATGCCGGGAGGGTTAATCACAGTGAGTTCATTAGCAACTTGACCTCAGAATAATCCTCCCAGCATTACAAAAGAGCTACAATGTTGCAGATAAAGCCAGCCAGGGACGTGTTTGCATTATCTGTCTCAGAAGGGAGAGGGGAGAAGGGGGAGATGGAGAGAAAAGCTTATACACAGAGTTTTGTGTCTTCAGCAGAGAGCAGCAGCTGAGAACTGGGGAAGAAGACTGAATAGATAATAGTATGGAAAATAGATAATAGTATGGAAGGAATTGTTAGTCTCACCATGGGCAGCAACATGACAAAAGTTATATCTGAGTGGAATACCCCTTTAATGATGACATCACTATACATTTACAGGCTGACCTACTACATTGACTCTAAGTCACATTTTAATCACGAGCTGACCTGCTACATAATCTGTGTGACCTCACTTCTCTCATGATGACATCACTATCCAGACAGATACAGGACTGCAGCATAGACTGTGTGACCTCATTAATCACATGATGACATCATTGTCCACTGCTGTAACCGCAGTACTCTCAGTATAATCTCATCATCCAGTAACGGACTGCCCTGATACATAGACTGACAGAATTGCTCCAATTATGACATCATCATTCAGTTACTGACCAGCCGACTACATGGACTGTGACCTCACTGCTTTCATGACATCACCTCAACATCCCAAACTGTATAATCTGATTGCTTTCATGATGACCTCACCATCCACTCCATCCAATCACAGACTGGCAGTGTGACCATCTGAGTACAGAACACATGGATGGTGTGACCAGCTAATGATCACTGTGCCCATCTCTGGTAGTGGCAGCCATGCTGCCGCCTACACCACCTGCTGCCACTCATTTATACCCAGTCTGTGCAGCCTAGAAAATAACACAATAAAACTGGTGGTACGAGAAACACCACTGTGGTGCTAATGTGGGCCCTATATGACAGTACTATATATGAGAACATTATCTGAGCCCTATATGACAGTACTATATATGAGAACATTATCTGAGCCCTATATGACAGTACTATATATGAGAACATTATCTGAGCCCTATATGACAGTACTATATATGAGAACATTATCTGAGCCCTATATGACAGTACTATATATGAGAACATTATCTGAGCCCTATATGACAGTACTATATATGAGAACATTATCTGAGCCCTATATGACAGTACTATATATGAGAACATTATCTGAGCCCTATATGACAGTACTATATATGAGAACATTATCTGAGCCCTATATGACAGTACTATATATGAGAACATTATCTGAGCCCTATATGACAGTACTATATATGAGAACATTATCTGAGCCCTATATGACAGTACTATATATGAGAACATTATCTGAGCCCTATATGACAGTACTATATATGAGAACATTATCTGAGCCCTATATGACAGTACTATATATGACAGCATTATCTGAGCCCTATATGACAGTACTATATATGAGAACATTATCTGAGCCCTATATGACAGTACTATATATGAAAACATTATCTGAGCCCTATATGACAGTACTATATATGAGAACATTATCTGAGCCCTATATGACAGTACTATATATGAAAACATTATCTGAGCCCTATATGACAGTACTATATATGAGAACATTATCTGAGCTCTATATGACAGTACTATATATGAGAACATTATCTGAGCCCTATATGACAGTACTATATATGAGAACATTATCTGAGCCCTATATGACAGTACTATATATGAGAACATTATCTGAGCCCTATATGACAGTACTATATATGAGAACATAATCTGAGCCCTATATGACAGTACTATATATGAGAACATTATCTGAGCTCTATATGACAGTACTATATATGACAGCATTATCTGAGCCCTATATGACAGTACTATATAGCTTCCCCCCTCCTCTGGTTAACCCCCCCCACACACACACACACACTTTCCCTCTCTGTCTCCCAGGTGACACATTACCATGAAGCAGGGAGTTTCTTCCGCTCCTCTCTGGCTCCCCTGCACTCTCCATCTACAGTTATACTGCCCCCTAGGTAAAGGACCTTGAAGATCATGTGACCATAATTATGACATCATCGCAGGTCCTATAGACTTCACACTATGAGAAGCTGCTCTATCTAACTATAAGTATGTCATTAGATATGCTTATAGTTACAGAGGTCAGTGCCAGCGCCCCCTGTTGATTGAGGGGTGATGTGCCCTGTGTGGTTGTACAGATTACATACCCCTTAGGCCGGTCCTGATTATGTAGGCTGTGATGCTGTTATCTGGGCACTATATGGCAGTATTATGTGTACCTTATATGAGATCTTATCTGGGCACTATATGGCAGTATTATGTGTACTGTATATGGCAATATTATCTAGGCAATGTATGGCGGTATTATGTGTACTGTATATGACATATTATCTGGGCAATATATGGCGGTATTATGTGTACTGTATATGACATATTATCTTGGCACTATATGGCGGTATTACGTGTACTGTATATGGAAATATTATCTGGGCAATGTATGGCAGTATTATGTGTACTGTATATGACATATTATCTTGTCAATGTATGGCGGTATTACGTGTACTGTATATGACATATTATCTTGGCACTATATGGCGGTATTACGTGTACTGTATATGGAAATATTATCTGGGCAATGTATGGTGGTATTACGTTTACTGTATATGACATATTATCTGGGCAATGTATGGCAGTATTATGTGTACTGTATATGACATTATCTGGGCAATGTATGGCAGTATTACGTGTACTGTATATGACATATTTGGGCAATGTATGGCAGTATTATGTGTACTGTATATGACATATTATCTGGGCAATGTATGGCAGTATTATGTGTACTGTATATGACATATTATCTGGGCAATGTATGGCGGTATTACGTGTACTGTATATGACATATTATCTGGGCAATGTATGGCGGTATTACGTGTGCTGTATATGACATTATCTGGGCAATGTATGGCGGTATTACATGTACTGTATATGGCAATCAAATGATTCCATTATCTAGGCACTGTGTGGCAGTATTAGGTAGGCTGTATATTATACCTGGCCACTATATGGCAGTATTATGTGGGCTGTATATGATTCCATTATCTAGGCACTGCATGGCAGTATTATATGGGCTGTATATGACAGCATTACCTAGACACTATATGGCAGTATTATGTGGGCTGTATATGATTTCATTATCTAGGCACTGCATGGCAGTATTATATGGGCTGTATATGACAGCATTACCTGGGCACTATATGGCAGTATAAAGACCACCTCCAGTTGAGTAATTCTGTAAATTTTTAGGTGTTTAGTGGTTTATTGCCTTTTTCTCACATCCGAAGCTTCGTTCAGCTTCCTGCTAGTAGCCGCTGGTGTTAGCGCCACCTCTGTCAGACGTGTGACCTCACATCGCTGTAACAGGAATTCTGAATTTATCTCCGAGTGTGAATGGAGAAGAATCTGTCACGTAACCTGAATATCAGGAGGAAATAAGTAAAGTCTTCACATCGACCTAGATCTGTTCTGTGCTGAAGAGACTTCTTACTGTTTGTAGGTCAGAGCGGACTAGGCAAATCCACCCTGGTGAATACTCTCTTCAAGTCAAAGGTGATCCGCAAAGCCCCAGGCGCCGGCATTCCCAAAACCTTGGAAATGAAAGCGGTCAGTCAAGGTGAGATGTCTGCTGTACCCGAGTGCTGGGCATAGAGCCTCATGCTGCTGTACCCGAGTGCTGGGCATAGAGCCTCATGCTGCTGTACCCGAGTGCTGGGCATAGAGCCTCATGCTGCTATACCCGGGTGCTGGGCATAGAGCCTCATGCTGCTGTACCCGGGTGCTGGGCATAGACAGCTAGAGCCTCATGCTGCTGTACCCGGGTGCTGGGCATAGACAGCTAGAGCCTCATGCTGCTGTACCCGGGTGCTGGGCATAGACAGCTAGAGCCTCATGCTGCTGTACCCGGGTGCTGGGCATAGACAGCTAGAGCCTCATACTGCTGTACCCTGTGCTGGGCATAGACAGCTAGAGCCTCATGCTGCTGTACCCTGTGCTGGGCATAGACAGAGCCTCATGCTGCTGTACCTGGGTGCTGGGCATAGACAGAGCCTCATGCTGCTGTACCCTGTGCTGGGCATAGACAGAGCCTCATGCTGCTGTACCCGGGTGCTGGGCATAGACAGCTAGAGCCTCATGGAGAGAGGGTAGGACCAACGCATGGCTTCTCCACAGATTCGCTATTGACCATCTTTACTCTGTCCACCCGCAGTGATCGAGGAGCGAGGGATGGAGATGAGGCTCACCGTGATCGACACACCTGGATTTGGCGATCAGATCAATAACCAAAACTGGTAAATAGGATATTGTTCACTGTTCTGTATTGAGACATGTCCTGGGTTCTAGAGCTGCCGGTAGACTAACGTCATTCTAGCTTGTCTGGGTTGTAACCTGGAACTGGAGAATTGTTCCCTGAAGTTCTTCTCAATCTGGTCTAGACTGACCAAGAACAATATGTACTCCGAAGATCTAGACTGCAATCAGATTGGCTCTAGAACCACCTTCAAGGCTTGTTCCCTGTATTCAAGAACCACTGTCTGTACCTAGAAAGATTCTTTTAACTGCTGTAAACCCATCATGAGAACACTTACCCCTCTATTCCTGTAACTTGAGGCTCTGGAGCCACCTTAAAAAAAACTGCTTCACCCCTTCTGGAGAATGATTTGTTTTATGATGAGACAAGTACAACCTAAAGGGGAGCTGCTGTACCTAAAGCTTAAAGGGGTATTCCACTCAAACATAGCTTTTGATATTTTGCCACCCATGGTGAGACTAACAATTCCTTCCATACTTGTTATTATCTATTCGGTCTCCTTCCCCCAATTCTGAGCTGCTGCTTTCTGCTAAAGACACAAAAATCTGTGTGTAAGGTTTTCTCTCTGTCTCCCCCTCCTCCCTTCTGAGACTGCTGATGTAAACAAGTCCCTGGCAGGCTTTATCTGCAACATTGTAGCTTATTTGTAATGCTGGGAGGGTTAATCTGAGGTCAAGTTACTGATGAACTCCACTACTACAAAGTCATTGAGACTTTATGATACATGTCTCTAGTTGACTCATCGTTTCCTTCTCTTCTGTGATGTTCTAGCTGGGACCCCATCATCAAGTACATCCATGAACAATATGAGAAATACCTGAGAGAGGAGATCCTGGTCAACCGGAAGCGCAGAATCCCAGACTCTCGTATTCACAGCTGCATCTACTTCATTCCCCCTACAGGTCACTGGTAAGTATAGTTATCAGGGAGGGCGGCCTCCATAACATCCAACTATGGAACCAACTCCACTGTACAATTCAATTGCGATTTTGGCACCTGCAGTACCACTTTTCACCAAAACATCAAAAATGTTTTCTTTCTATAGTTATTAATGGAACAGCGCCCCAATTGTGTGTTCCATTAAAGCTAAACTTGAGGGATAATAACTATAGAAAACATGATTTGCCATGTTGTGTTACAATCAGTAATAAGGGCTGTACAACCAATCTGTTTTCTGAAAATAGTAGTAATGCCCCTTTAAGAATATTGTTGCTGTAGCCTAATTACTGATAACGTTATTCCCACTATCAGGCTGAGACCGCTGGACCTGGAATTCATGAAACGTCTGGGCCGTATAGTGAACGTAGTTCCCGTCATCGCTAAAGCCGACACACTCACATTGGAAGAGAGGGAAGAGTTTAAACAGAGAGTAAGTATCCAACACTAGACAAGCCAATGGGGGGGATTTATCAAACATGGTGTAAAGTGAAACGGGCTCAGTTGCCCCTAGCAACCAATCAGATTCCATCTCTCATTCCTCACAGACTCTTTGGAAAATGAAAGGTGGAATCTGATTGGTTGCTAGGGGCAACTGAGCCAGTTTCACTTTACACCATGGTTGATAAATCTCCCCCAATGGGTCCAGCAATGGTGCTCGGCTATGCTGCCCCCTATCTGCACAGTGGTGATCTGTAGCAGAAGGAGATGTCATCTAACCCTATTACATGTGTCCTACAGATAAGGAAGGACCTTCAGACCCACGGGATCAGTGTGTACCCCCAACCGGAGCTGGACGAAGACCCAACAGAGGCCTTACTGAACGACAAGATCCGGGTGAGTTATCAGATAACTATCCGCTGCATCTAACAATGTCTATGGGCCTGGCCTGGTGGCCTCCTGCCTCTCCACTTATATATAATATCAGTGGTCCTCCGAACCCAAGCCTCTGCTGTGCAGGACTCCAACTCTGATATGCACTGATACATTGTGACAAACCCTCATGATATTATACATATATCATTACAGGAGAAGATCCCTTTCGCTGTCGTAGGAACGGACGAGGAGCATCAGGTTAACGGCAGAAGGATCCTGGGACGTAAAACAAAGTGGGGCATCATAGAAGGTGAGGCGTCCTAGGCGATCGCCCTCCCCCAGCCATTCCACAGCTGATCCAGCATTGTATAGATGCTGTTCTCCAGGCACCAGTATCACCAGTATGACAGCAGCTCAGTGCACATCCACTATGGGAGCTGCTTCTGTCTCCTAACACCTATGGATTACCAGATGCGGAGGCCAGGTGCTGCCCATAGCCGCTGCACTGAGCGGGGGAGCCATGTCTCTGGCATCTGTTCTCCATCACAGGGGTCAGAAGGAGAGGAGGCGATGATGGAGGCTTTGCAGCTGCTGCCTGACACTGAGCTTACAGTGCTGGACAGAGACATCTCCTGCTCTATACCACGTCCCCGAAGAAAAACCATAAAGATTATTATTACTAATCAATCGGGAACATGACTATTCCTGTAATCCGGCATCCGATTCTCTAGAAACTCTATGGATGAGACTGTAAATTCTATTTCATTACTCGGTACTTCGATGAGAAACACGAAAGTCATTTGAAGGTCAAAACACCTTTTACTTTTTTTTCGCTTTCTTTTAACAAATTAGCAGATTAGCTCCGATAATGAGGGGAGGGGGCGGCATTCATATACAGCGGCAGACCACCATTGTTCATCGGAGGGGGAGGGGTCAGCCAAGAGGATTTAGATAGAAGAGTCCCATAGAGCATGGGGCCGCCCACAAAAGGGGCTATTATTATGGGAGCGGGGGAGGGGAGGGTCATTTGTCATGTAAAGGTGGGAAATCCTTTGAAGTCGGAGTTCTATAGCAGTGGAATGTGAATAGATACAAAGTCAGACTCCTCTGTACCCTATGACGTGTCCCCACCCCCATACATCAGAACCCCGCACGTAACCTCTTGTGTTTCTTTGTTGCAGTGGAGAACACATCGCACTGCGAATTTGCAGATTTGAGAGATTTGCTGATCAGGTGAGAGAAAATATTTTTTATTTCGAATTTAGGATTCCTTTAAACACATATATATATATATATATATATATATATATATATATATATATATATATATACATATATATACACATATGTATAGGCTATGTTCACACAACATATCTTTCCGTAAAATCGTACAACGGCCGTGATTATTGCGAAAAGATATGTTACCTTGCCATGTATGGGATCCCGGCCGGAGCATATACACATAGTATACTCTCCGGCCGGGACCCCTAGCAGTGCCGCAATCAATTGACATGTCAGTTCACACAAAACCCTGTCAGTTCACACAATAGAGCAAGCAACTCCAGCCTCTTGCTCTATTGTGTGCTATGGGGAGTTCTGATTCGGGCGCACACGGGAACGGCCGGTCCAATATTGCATCTGCACATGGCCATATAGTGTATTAAATTTGTAGAATACAGCATGGTCGACAGCATATGTACGTAGTATTGATGCATGACCCCTTGGTGTCTTTGATACCGTACAGTATTTTATACTGTAAGCATGGATTAAAGGGGTAGTTCACCCCAAATGTTTTCTTTCAAATCAACTGGAGCCAAAAAGTGCCAGAGATTTGTGATTTGCTTTTATTAAAAAATCTTAAGTCTTCCAGTACTTATCAGCTGCTATATGTCCTGCGGGCAGGGGTGTAGTCTTTACAGCCTGGAGAACAGGAAAAGTTTTCTATGGGGATTTGCTGCTGCTCCTGACAGTTCCTGACAGGGACAGAGGTGGCAGTAGAGAGCACTGTGTCAGACTGGAGAGAGTACACCACTTCCTGCAGGACATACATCAGCTGATAAGTACTGGAAGGCTGGAGATTTTCTAATAGAAATAGATAACAAATCTCTGGCACTAGTTGATTTAAAAGACAAAAAATGGTGATCTACCCCTTTAAAGTGGTTATGCCAAGATTAAAAGTTACCCCATGTTTCTGGTGGGATTACCCCTACCTGGGCATGTAGCTATAAAGTCCCATAGCTCAGTAAACTGAAATCAACATCTCCATCAATATCTACATCTATCTAACTAGAATGATAGAAGATGGATGTGATTATTGATGTGGATGACTGAACATGATCATCTCAGTAGTGCAGCCTCAGGCTTTGGGCCTGTAAGTTCGATCCTCGATCTAATTTGACCCATTTTGATCTCCCACAGATCCAACCTGCAGGACCTAAAGGACATAACCCACAACATACACTACGAGTCCTATCGGGTGAGCCGACTCAACGAGAAGATGAACGGCACTCCGTCACAGCTGAAAGATCCGTCCAGCTTATGAGTGGCGGGCAATCCCTTCAACAGAGTGCCTGTCTAATGGACTTATCAGCTGACTGCTGGACTTATGGCCACGTCAGCTGTGTCACAGAGACTCCCGAGACAATGGTGGGCTCCCATGTATCTGCCAACACTGCCCATATACGTCACAGAGACTCCCGAGACAATGGTGGGCTCCCACGTATCTGCCAACACTGCCGATATACGTCACAGAGACTCCTGAGACAATAGTGGGCTCCCACCTATCTGCCAACACTGCCGATATACGTCACAGAGACTCCTGAGACAATGGTGGGCTCCCACGTATCTGCCAACACTGCCGATATTCGTCATAGAGACTTCCGAGACAATGGTGGGCTCCCACCTATCTGCCAACACTCCCGATATACGTCACAGAGACTCCTGAGACAATGGTGGGCTCCCACGTATCTGCCAACACTGCCGATATTCGTCATAGAGACTTCCGAGACAATGGTGGGCTCCCACGTATCTGCCAACACTCCCGATATACGTCACAGAGACTCCTGAGACAATGGTGGGCTCCCATGTATCTGCCAACACTGCCGATATTCGTCATAGAGACTCCTGAGACAATGGTGGGCTCCCATGTATCTGCCAACACTCCCGATATACGTCACAGAGACTCCTGAGACAATGGTGGGCTCCCATATATCTGCCAACACTGCCGAATAGTCACAACCACAGCTACACTGCGCCAAACGTCTTACAGACATCACACAACCCACTGACTGTCTGTGCCAGAGATGCCACACAGTCTCCTACACAGCACAACCTGGTGATGTTTAATGTCAACCACACGGAAATCTGACTGTCTGTCAAACAGAACCGATGGGTATGGGTCATAGTCATGCGTATTACTTGAGTGCCTCCATATCTGACAGATAATCCATGATGGTCTAACGTATAAACTCTAGAGGACCATGGATTATCTCCCCAGTCCTCATCTGAACACCACTTTATGGAACCAAGGCTGAATGTCTTCATGTTAGTGCCAGTCTATCAATGATACCTGAATTAGTGCCTCTAAATCTGAATGATACGCCACCTCCAATATATTCAAACTGGACCATGACTACCAGATTGTCTGGCTGGCACGCCAACCCTCTGCTGGTCAACAAACTGCCATCTCCCACCACCAGCAGCTGGTATGACTGGCACCCCAGCTCATGATTGGTCAGACACCATTCACCCCCAAAAGACTCAAGAAACCCAAACCCACCATATTCCTTGTATTATAAGATCTACGTTGTCCCACGGGCAGAATGTACACGGTTATTATATCAGATTGTGCCCACTGATTGGCCGACCCCATGCCAACAGTCCGCCACCATAGCTTAATAGCAATATATGACTGCAGTATCGACCAAAAATACAAGCGAAAGAGACTGCCTGGTGTGTGACCTGCGACATTTCTATTTTCCTAAGATGATTTGTATATGTTTCTATATAAAGGACCAAGACTGTAAGGAGAGAAACTCAACTTGGAGGCCTTGTAGCCGGGTCTGTATGTCGCCGCCCTCCTGGGTGAACAATGTCTGAACGATGGAGAGATTCTTCTATGGAGATACCAGACTTTAAAGTGAATCAGAGAGAGAAAACACATTTATATATAACATTATGTCACAGAAATTTTTTTCCTCCAGATCTTTTTAACAATTTATTTACTATAAGAGAATCCTTCATCTTCATCTGTTTTCTATGTAAAGCGAAACCGGGTCCATATCTTACCTGCTATTATTTTCTATAACTGTTCCCTGAGTCTGAGATTCTCCATAAATAAAAGTTATTTCAGACCAGACCTTATACTGCTCTCTATATACAAGAATATAACTAGTATAATACTGCGTCCTATATACAGGAATATAAATACTATAATACTGCCCCCTATATACAGGAATATAACTACTATAATACTGCTCCTATATACAAGAATATAACTACTATAATACTGCTCCTATATACAGGAATATAACTACTATAATACTGCTCCTATATACAGGGATATAACTACTATAATACTGCTCCTATATACAAGAATATAACTAGTATAATACTGCGTCCTATATACAGGAATATAAATACTATAATACTGCCCCCTATATACAGGAATATAACTACTATAATACTGCTCTCTATATACAAGAATATAACTAGTATAATACTGCGTCCTATATACAGGAATATAAATACTATAATACTGCCCCCTATATACAGGAATATAACTACTATAATACTGCTCCTATATAAAAGAATATAACTACTATAATACTGCTCCTATATACAAGAATATAACTACTATAATACTGCTCCTATATACAAGAATATAACTACTATAATACACGAACTGGAGAGAGTGGAACGGCTGCACATCCCATCTATGGCTGATACTAATGCCGCTAGGCCTATATTGAAAATCAACACCAGAGTGTCTGTATATGAATTGATCAAGCCATATTGCCCCGTGTACCACCGCGCAGGTCCTCTGGTCCACACCATAACTACTATAATACTGCCCCCTATATACAAGAATATAACTACTATAATACTGCTCCTATAAACAGGAATATAACTACTATAATACTGCCCCCTATATACAAGAATATAACTACTATAATACTGCCCCCTATATACAGGAATATAACTACTATAATACTGCCCCTATATACAGGAATATAACTACTATAATACTGCTCCCTATATACAGGAATATAACTACTATAATACTGCCCCCTATATACAGGAATATAACTACTATAATACTGCTTCTATGTACAAGAATATAACTACTATAATACTGCTCCTATATACAGGAATATAACTACTATAATACTGCTCCTATATACAGGAATATAACTACTATAATACTGCTCCTATATACAGGAATATAACTACTATAATACTGCTCCTATATACAGGAATATAACTACTATAATACTGCCCCCTATATACAAGAATATAACTACTATAATACTGCCCCCTATATACAAGAATATAGCTACTATAATACTGCTCCTATATACAGGAATATAACTACTATAATACTGCTCCTATATACAGGAATATAACTACTATAATACTGCTCCTATATACAGGAATATAACTACTATAATACTGCCCCCTATATACAAGAATATAACTACTATAATACTGCCCCCTATATACAGGAATATAACTACTATAATACTGCTCCTATATACAGGAATATAACTACTATAATACTGCTCCTATATACAGGAATATAACTACTATAATACTGCTCCTTTATACAGGGATATAACTACTATAATACTGCTCCTATATACAGGAATATAACTACTATAATACTGCCCCCTGCATATAAGAGATGTTTAGCACACCCTCTTCCCCATGTACCATACATTAAGGCTTCCTAATATACTTTATGTTTCTTACATTCTTTACACCTAGAGGTAGAGGATTTGGAGCTTTGTATCAGTGCGATATATGTTTCAGCCACCAGATGGCAACACATACCACCATCTCTTTTCTCCGAACCTTGATGATACTAGACCTGTGATATTTGGGGGCAGAGCTCTGGAGTGTTTGCTCTCCTGGACTCTCGGGAGGTGTTGGAGATTACCTGTGGCGTCTGGCAGCACCTCTTTATTTTGCAGGGCCGGGGTATTTGCTGAAGGAGTCACCAGGCAGGGAGCTGGGATCAGGCTGTGGCATTACATCCTCTTGTTACATCTATCTAGGAAAGCTGGGTGACAACCCTGTCCCCACAGTGATAATGGCCTGGAGACAGGTCTCGTCTGCCCTCATTGCTGCTGCAGCCTGTCAGGACGGTAAGAAAGTTGGGTTACTGTGTCTTCGGCCATATTTGCTGTCACCCAGCTTTCCCAGAGCCCACACTGTGTACTTAGCTGGAATTCTCCGGTAGATGAATGGTTAACAGGATTGTGAAATGTGAGCAGGCGGGGTGCTGGGTGACGTGTCAGCGCCAGGCTCAGTCATGGACTATCAGACAGGTGTGCCGCCATCTGCAGCGTCACTCCCTACTGCTACCCCATTCACCTGCAGTATACACAATGAGGTGATGGGGGCGCTCTACATATATGAAGTGACCCCGATCCCTCTCATCTGTCTCTGTGTCAGTCTCCACTGTCATCCTAGCATTATAGTTCTATGTATGCGTCCTGGGATCTGTAGTACCACTGCACCAGAGTACCCATGACCCCTAGCAACGCCCTGCCTCATGTCACCTACATAAGGGACGGCAATGGCGATTTCATAAATACCAATGATCTTGCACAAGGGTCCATCATCCACCTGTCCCTGCCATAAACCAGGTGACTGCTGCGATAAGGAAACTTTGATCATGAGCTGGAACCATACTCGCCATGTGCTCCACCTGCTCTGCGATCGCTCCATCTGCCCTGTTACTTTCAGATGTCGCCGCCACCGGGTTATGGACAAATCTACATAACGGATCTGCCGTCTATACAATCCTACAGCCCTGCCTGCTCATTGTGTGTCAGTCTTCACTGCAGTCCTAGAATTCTATTCATAAACTAGAAAGCTCAGGATGAACAGTGCTACAAGCTCCACCCACATAGAAGCATGCTGAGCTATGTAGCTGATACACTGTAACAGAAACAACAAAGCTTCAGCTGTGGGAGCAGGATGAGATCCAGGCAGGTTACAGCTTCCCTGCTGCTGTATGGAGCTCACAGAGGATTACACCCACACTTATACACTGTAACAAAGCCTCAGCTGTGGGAGCAGGATGAGATCTGGGTGAGAAAGGATTACACCTCCACTTATGAACCCTAAACTGCAGCTTTCTAGCTGTTACACAAAAATGCTGTGTGGGCATGCTGGAAGTTGTAGTCTTGTAACAGCTAGTAATGGTCCCTTTACACAGAGCGATAATTTGCACAATCGAACGATTAATGATTTCGATTTTGAAAGCACACCTGCTTTTATTTTAGAGGGGCAAGCCATACCCTATCCCCTATGGTCGGTGACCTGCCGGGCTGTGAGGGGGTCCCTCATCCCTGGAGTAGAGTTGTGACCCACCCGGACTATTGGTACCGTCACCCACAGAAAGGGGAGATGAGTACGTAGGCTTCTAGCAACTTTGCTCTATCCGGATCAGTTCCTATAGGATACCATCCTGCACCTTTAGACTTGTTCTCGGCGTGGGTTGGGGTTTCTCTGACTTATCCTCTCTCTGATGTAGCCTAACACTGCATAGTGTGTGGAAGTGCTGCTTTCAAGAAACTGGTGTCTGAGTCTCCCTTGTGCGTCTGCTCTACACAGAAACCTGGCTAAGACTGACTAGTTCTGGAGCGCGGACCTGGCCACAGCAGGGACCAACTTGTTCTGCGTCCTATCTGCTCAATGACCAGGCTAAGACTACCTAGTGTGGGTGTGTACTTCCTCTCCCCATGTGACAACTTCCTACAGGTGATGTCATATCCCCTGTGAGTGGTGGAGTAGAAAGCATAGAAAAGAAAAGAGCTCAGGGATAGGTAGTGAAGAAGACAAGGTCCTCATTGGTGTACAGATCACAATAAACAATAACCCTTTGGTTACCTGCAGCTGTGTAAAACATAAGTACAGTTACATGCAATAGTGACATCTTGTGGCAAAATTTGGGTACTACTTTATCAGCACAAGTACTTGAAGTACAGACTTTGCAAAGGGTGTAACTTACTGGTAACACCCGTGGTGGGACACTACATGTGAACACTACGGAATACGTACAGATTTTACCGCTCGCCCCCCACGCATCTCCTCCTGTGCCATAGACTCCATTGTATGCACAGGTGGATTCCGCCGTTTGCCTAAAAACTTGACATGTCAATTCTTTGGGCGGATTCCGCCCGGGCATACAATGGAGTCTAAGGCATGGGCGGAGATGCGAGCAGCGGTATCTGCATGAATTCCGTAGTGTGCACATACCCTGATAGACTGGTATGGCTGCAATGTTCAGCTCACAGAGGACTGCCTAGAATAGTCCTGCTCACAGACAATTGTGTAGACCTGATATGACTGAAGCAAACCCTCAGCTGTGAGAAGCATCATGGTGGGATGTCCCTAGATGTTCTCATCCACTGACAGCAAGCAGAGATATTGGAGATGGTGAAGAATGCTTTCCCTCTATAGTGCAGGTAGCTGAGGCAGTGCAGGCGGAAGAGGTTGTGGGGCTGACTCTCAGGTGTGTATGGAGTCTCAGGTGTATATATATATATATCCATATAGAGAGCAGGGTAATAGCTGAGTAGGCGGAATGGCGCGGGAGGAGTCGTGATGGATGACCACTATGACATGAAGACAGCCCAGTACTGAATAACCTAAAACCAGTTCTAGGAACTGGAGAATGAAGGGAGCGGTGTCAGGAGGTGGTGGCTTACACAACTCTACTATGTTGTAATAAGATGGAGGTAATCAGTATAGAGATGTAGCAGAGCTGAGCTTCTCACGTGCGTGGTCATCTGGGCAGTAAAGCTTGTGGCCCTTTATATCACCATAGTCCTGATACACAGGAGCCATGAGAGCAGGTATGGCTGCCGTCTGACTGCAATATCCTATCTACACAGTGTAAAGAAAAATGTATGGAAACCATCAGCAAGTTGCTAGCTGTTGATGGATCTTATTATTGTCTTGTTTGTACCACAATTCAGGGTTGTGTGATTCCAGTCTGGTTCATGAACGCCCATGTTTTATATGGGGTGGAGGGAAGAATAAGCCAATAAGGTTCAACCTAGTCACACAATAGATCCATCAACAGCACCTTACTGATGGTTTCTAGATATCGACACTACACATAGCAGAATGGGGGTATTATGTATAGCAGAATGGGGGTATTATGTTACGGGGAGTGCAGAGACAATGTTTAACATCACATATAATACTGACACACTCAGCTCTGCTACATCACATATAATATTAACACACTCGGCTCTGCTACATCAAATATAATACTGACACACTCAGCTCTGCTACATCACATATAATACTGACTCACTCAGCTCCGCTACATCACATATAATACTGACACACTCAGCTCTGCTACCTCACATATAACACTGACTCACTCAGCTCTGCTACATCACATATAACACTGACTCACTCAGCTCTGCTACATCACATAATACTGACACACTCAGCTCCGCCACATCACATATAATACTGACTCACTCAGCTCCGCTACATCACATATAATACTGACACACTCAGCTCTGCTACCTCACATATAACACTGACACACTCAGCTCTGCTACCTCACATATAACACTGACTCACTCAGCTCTGCTACATCTGTGTCTGCAGTTTAGGCCTGCAGGAATTAGTCAGGTAATTGTGCAGATAAAAGTGGCTGCTGATGCGAGATGTGATACATCCTCGGGGCACAGTGATTGTGATGGTGATACTGTGATACTATCTCACTATGGCGTCATATCTATAGGAAGCAGAAGCCGTGACCCTATAGGGTGAGACATCCAGTGCTGTACATGTATAGACTGGGAGGAGATTCTGTACTTGCATTGTAGTCACAGTCCGGGCGAGTATGGAGAAAACAATCGCCATGTGGTGTCACGGAAAATCTCCACTATATAGTGGCATAAAACACCTGAAAAATTCCCATCAGATGTGATACAGTCTGCTGAGCTGCTGTATCTAAGCACATCATGTGTGATACTGTCTGCAGAGCTGCTGTATCTAAGCTTATATGTGATGCTGTCTGTATAAGCTTCTGTATCTAAGCCTATCCTGTGTGATACTGACTTCTGAGCTGCTGTATCTAAGCCTATCATGTGTGATACTGTCTGCTGAGCTGCTGTATCTAAGCTTATATGTGATGCTGCCTGTATTAGCTGCTGTATCTAAGCCCATCATGTGTAATACTGACTTCCGAGCTGCTGTATCTAAGCCTATCATGTGTGATACTGTCTGCTGAGCTGCTGTATCTAAGCTTATATGTGATGCTGCCTGTATTAGCTGCTGTATCTAAGCCTATCCTGTGTGATACTGTCTTTCGAGCTGCTGTATCTAAGCCCATCGTGTAATACTGACTTCCGAGCTGCTGTGTCTAATGGTACTTTTACACGGAGCGATAATTCGCCTGATCTCACGATTAACGATTTTGAGTGAACAATGTTTTTTTTATAAGGATCAGCGTTTAGACGGAACGTTACATCGTACGGAAAAATAGTTTTGCGACCGCTTAAGCCTATCTCACACATTGGTTAAATCGGTGAGTGACTGTTTACACGGAACGATCTGCAAATTTTTTGCGAACGACCAACGACAATTTGAGAACATGTTGAAAGATCAAAATGAACGATTTCTTGCTCTTAGCTTGATCGTTCGCTGAGTTTACACGTATAATTATCGTTTGAATTTGATCGTTATTGTGCAAATTCAAACGATATATCGTCCCGTGTAAAAGGACCATTAGCTCTCAGGATCTACATTCCCTGTAAGTAAGATACAGGGGACAGCACCTGGGAGCTGTCATGGCAGCCATACTGAGAGTCACCCAGCTTTCCCAGGGGCAGATAATACATAGATACAGGCTAATGCTACGTTTACACGGAATTATCGGGCGAATTTTCGCAATAACGATCGAATTCGAACGATAATTGTACGTGTAAACGCGGCGAACGATCGATAAATCGTTCACTTTGATCTTTTAACATGTTCTTAAATCGTCGTTCGTCGTTCGCAAAAAATTTGCCGATCGTTCCGTGTAAACAGTCGTTCACTGATTTTACCTATGTGTGAGATAGGCTTAACGAATTTTCTGTACGATATATCGTTCCATCTAAACGCTGATCGTTATTAAAAAAAAAATAGTCACTTCGAAATCGTTAATCGTACGATCGGGCCAATAATCGCCTCGTGTAAACTTAGCATAAGGGTCTATTTACACAGAAAGATTATCTGACAGATTATCTGCCAAAGATTTGAAGCCAAAGCCAGGAGCAGACTATAAACAGAGATCAGGTCATAAAGAAAAACCTGAGATTTCTCCTCTTTTCAAATCCATTCCTGGCTTTGGCTTCAAATCTTTGGCAGATAATCTGTCAGATAATCTTTCTGTGTAAATGGACCCTAAATGAGGCTCTTATGGAGCTTAGATACCTGACGCCTCAGGAAACCACCAGGGGTGGAAAAAATGTGGCAGAGGACTAGCCTGGCATTGCAGACAGCTCAATGTGTTCCTAAGGACTGGAGGTGGAAACTGGAAAATCTGGCTATGAAGTGAGTGTAGTGTACAGAGGGGGAGGGGAGCAGGGTGTGAGGCCGGAATACAAAGTATCACCTGTAGTATACAGGGCGGTCACTGGTGCACGCTCACTACACACCACTACCCCACGCTGCACATTCACCAATCCTCCTGCCCTAAAATGTCCCCAGCAACTTCACAGAATCCATAGGAGACGTATCTAGGACCGTCGTCTCCAGGAGCGGGCCCCGGCTGCCAGTGCCAAGGATTAACCATGTGGAAGCTCCCGTCATGGTCCCCCTCTAAGTGCTGCTAACTACATCCCCAGCAGGTAAGATGTGCCTCAGACTTAAAGGGATTACACAGAATTACAAAAACATGGCAGAAACAGTGCTACACCTGTCCTCAGGTTGTGTGTGGTATTACAGCCCAGCTCTATTCACTTCAATGGAACTGATGTGCAATACCAGGCAGAAACTAAGGACACGGGTGGTGCTGTTTCTGGAAGAGAGGCCATGATTTTCTGATCCTGGATAACGCCTTTCAGTGGGTATAATTTATATATTTATATACATATATAATTTTTGTCACCCTTTTTCATTAAAGGGGTTATCCAGCGCTACAGAAACATGGCCACTTTCCCCCTACTGATGTCTCCAGTTTGGGTGGGGTTTGAAACTCAGTTCCATTGAAGTAAATGGACCTTAATTGTAAACCACACCTGAACTGGAGACAAGAGTGGGGGAAAAGTGGCCATGTTTTTGTAGCGCTGGATAACCCCTTTAACGCCTCTTGTTGTTCTTTAGAGTTCATCCATCTTTGCTCTCTGTTTTTATATGTGAGATATGTTGACCACCATTTTTTTTTTCTTCTTCTTTCAAATCCACTGGTGCCAGAAAGTGCCATTTCTAATTTACTTCTACTAAAAAATCTCCAGTCTTCCAGTACTCATCAGCTACTGTATGTCCTGCAGGAAGCGGTGTATTCTCTCCAGTCTCACACAGTGCTCTCTGCTGCCACCTCTGTCCATGTCAGGAACTGTCCAGAGCAGTAGGAAATCCCTATAAAAATATACCACTTCCTGCAGGACATACAGCAGATGATAACCACTAGACTTTTTTAGATTTTAATAGAAACAAATTACAAATCTCTGGCACTTTCTGACACCAGTTGATTTGAAAGAAAAAAAATTGTCGGTGAACAACCCCTTTCCACTTCAGGATTGGGAGTCCATGTGATGTTCTGGATTGATTAGCCGTGTCTGGCCTGTTAGCCGGGGACATATGACTCGTATAGACACAGGACAGACATCACCAATCAATCCAGCATATTATTCTCCCCCCCAGAGATCAGTGTTCAGGCACAATTAAAGGTGTTGCCCATAGCAAACAATCTGGGTAACACTTTCATTTTCAAACGTGAGAGCTGGAATCTGGTTGCTATGGGCAACTACTGAACTCTTCTATATTACGGAGTGTAGCCCCTTAGCGTCAGGCTAAGCTTATACAAACCTAAGTCCCACAGCGTGGCCATATTGCCTTTTCTAGCCGTACTGTAGCTAATAAAAGTCGCCATTAAGGACCTTCATCTCCATAGCAACAAGGTCTTAGAAGTGCTCATAAACATATGGATAGGCGCCTCTAGTTCTATATTTCTGAGCAAGAGACAAAGCCAGTGGAGAGCCAGAGTAGTCACCGGTGCCTGCCATTACTAGGAGGCCTGGCCCCGATATACTCAGGCCTCTTACACCTCAGATACGAGTCAGTGTGGACCCTGGACACCTGCTAGTGAATGATTAATAAGCACCAGTCAGTTTTATTACTAATAGACTTCCCCTTTAAGAATTGCACTCCATACAAAGGGTTAACTGATTGTTCTTGTGCCAGCAGTCTACTTTGCAGAAGTAAATGGACATTTGCCCAAATATCTAAATATAGTGAGAGAGGAACCAGAGCGAATCTATCGGTGCCACTAATAGGGCGACGTCCCACGCAAATAAAGGGATTCCAGAAATGTAAATGGCTGATCTGAAAGGTGAGAGCCATGTCATGTGACTGAACCGCGGCACAGGTGGTGCCCCCTGATAAATGAGGAATCCACCACCACCTAAGGGCTCCTACTACTGCCCCCTGCTGGTGTCAGTGGCTGCACAGAGTGTGTGGTGTGCTGGAGGAGATGCTACATCTCTCACAATGCAATGTAATCTTATTATTGTTCCACAAATATACACCCCCCACTCTGTGTGTCCATGATAGGTATGTGGTAAGGCGGCCATTAATGGTTTGGAATAGTTAATACATGACTGTCTCTATGATTTTTCCATAGTTTAGGTGCTGCTTGTTCATAGAGAAGCTTCTGCAGTAGGGTGGACTTAAAGAACTAACCACATCCTCCATCCCACGGACTCTTCCTTCAACCATCCTCCATTTCCACAGACTCATCCTTCAACCATCCACAGTCTCCACAGACTCTTCCTACAACCATCCGCCATCTCTACAGATAGCTCCAACTGCCGCCAGGATGAACGTCCGCGATCTGATCACCCCCCTGTTCATTTTACGCTTCTTTGAGATCTTCTTCTCCTGTACGGCCTTCAGTTTGGTGGCCAGTGTAGACGAGTACCATAACCAATTTGGTGCCTGGAGTATGTTCACATGGATCTTGGCCTTCATTGTCACCATCTTGATCGTTGTTCTGGAGTTGACTGGATTCTACAGCGCCATCCCCATATCTTGGGAGGACTTCACATCGTTCTTCTCCATGCTGGCCTCGCTGATGCTCTTCACCACCTCCATCATGTATCCTTCCATCTTCCTACACAATGGTTGTTCAGGACACAGCTGTGCGTGTCGTGGAGCCGCCACTGCCATGTCTATCCTGTGTTTCTTTGCTTACTCCATTGAGGTGGGCCTCACTCGAGCAAAACCTGGGGAGATCAGTGGGTTTCTGTCCACTGTACCAGGACTCTTGAAGGTCTTCGAGGCCTACGTGGCCTGCATCATCTTCTCCCTTCTTCCGGGGGAATACCCGTATCCTGGACTCCAGTGGTCGGTGGCGGTGTACTCCATCTGCTTCATCATCACCACGCTCATCATCTTACTAACCATCGGCCGCCTCTTGGCCATGTTACCCGTCAATATTGAGAAAGTCCTCATTGGTTTCAACATTTTGGCGGTGCTGATGTACATCACCGTGGTGGTGGTATGGCCCTTGTATTTTTTCAAGGCTTATAGCAGGGAAGGTTGTAATGGTAATCCCTGTACCTGGGACAATGGAGTTGGCATCTCCATCCTGACCTGCATTAACCTTTTGGCGTATGTCGTAGACTTGGCGTATTCCTTCAGGATGGTTTTTTTCACAGCCCAAGCCTAGAGTCCTGACGCACTGACGGACCCTCTCTAAGATCATGGATGGTCTCATCTATGGGCGGGGGATGGGGTCAATACTAGTCTTCAGTGGAGAGAGCCTGAATTGTTTGGGTTTGGCGCTATTCTACAAACCCGAACGCTCTGCATGTGACTCCCGGCGCCTGGAGGAGCTGCATGCTGCCCTAGACAGTCCTGGAAAACGTGGACAGAGCCGATTGCTGATCCCCAACAATTCGGCACCTCTGCATAACATTGCTCCTTACATATCTAATATAAGATTGTGTATATGCAGATGGAGTCTCCCGCCATCCCATAGAAAACTACAGAGCACACACTAACTATACATGGTGTAGAGGACACCATCCCAGGTGGGGCCTATTTGTTGGTGTCTAATGCTAACCTACATCCATGACATAATCCTGCTCACCACAAACTCCGCTCTGCTACACTTGTACACATATATGTTAATGTAGGAATTAAAGGGGTACTCAATTTTAAATCTCTATTTTAAATCAGCTGGTTTCAGAAAGTTATACAGATTTGTAAATTACTTGTATTTAAAAAATCTCCAGTCTTCCAGTACTTATCAGCTTCTGTATGTCCTGCAGGGGGTGGTGTATTCTTTCCGGTCTGACACAATGCTCTCTGCTGCCACCTCTGTCCATGTCAGGAACTGTCCACACCAGCAGCAAATCCCCATAGAAAACCTCTACTGCTCTGGACAATTCCTGACATGGACAGAGGTGGCAGCAGAGAGCACTGTGTCAGACTTGAAATAATACACCACTTCCTGCAGGGCATAAAGCAGCTGATAAGTACTGGAAGACTGGAGATTTTAAATAGAAGTAAATTACAAATCTATATAACTTTCTGGAACCAGTTGATTTGAAAGAAAAAGATTTTCAACGGAGTACCCCTTTAATATTCATGTCCATCCTGATGCACGAAACAGCGCCACACCTGTCCAGGGGTTGTGTCTGGTATTGCAGGCTTTCAGTGGAGCTGAGCTGCAATACCAGACACAATCTGAGACCAGTGTGGCGCTATTTTTGGAAAAATGCAGCCAAGTATTTCTAATCTAGAAATCCATGATGGCTATACTACACAGCAACCCAGCTCTATCAGATTTAACCCTTTAATAGCTGCCGAAACCTTTAAAAGGAAGTAAGGGTATAAACACACATACCGTATACGCAGCGTATTTACTGCTGCGATACGCAGCAAATACGCAGCAGATTAGATCCAAATAACTGAACACAGCATCAAATCTGCACCATCAAATCTGCTGCGTATCTGCTGCGTATACCGTGTGTGTGTGTTTGTACCCTTAAAGTGAATTCAATGGGTTATATGTCAACAGAAACTCCAGATAATGCAGCGCGGGTCCCCTTCTTATCAGCACTGTATTATGGGAATGTGGGCACGTTTACAGATTAGAGGGGGTGTTCACAAAAA
Source organism: Dendropsophus ebraccatus (assembly GCF_027789765.1). Classification (NCBI taxonomy): domain Eukaryota; kingdom Metazoa; phylum Chordata; class Amphibia; order Anura; family Hylidae; genus Dendropsophus; species Dendropsophus ebraccatus. Next base: position 109,389,673 of record NC_091462.1, read on the forward strand.
GAAAAAATTCTTTCAAATTATCTGGTACCTGAAAGTGCCAGAGATTTGTAATTTACTTCTATTAAAAAATCTTCAGTCTTCCAGGACTTATTAGCTGCTGTATGTCCTGCAGGAAGTGGTGTATACTCTCCAGTCTGGAGAGCAGGAGAGGTTTCCTATGTGGATTTGCTGCTGCTCTGGACAGTTCCTGACATGGACAGAGGTGGCAGCAGAGAGCACTGTGTCAGACTGGGGAGAATACACCCCCTCCTGCAGGACATACAGCAGCTAATAAATACTGGAAGACTTTTTAATTGAAGTAAATGAAAAATCTCTGGCACTTTCTGAAAGATTTTTTTGGGGGGTGAACAACCGCTTTACGTTATTGGGGTGGGGGGGGGGCACCCAATCTTTTATACCAGTAAAAAAAAATGTCAAAATAATAAACTTTTTGTTAAAATAAAATACCATTGTGTGTAAGTGTAAATTTGATAAATGTTGTACTGTACTGTCCGCCATGTTGGCGGTCCCCAGAAGCCTCTATATGGCGGTGATAATGAAGATAAGGTTATAATGAACAGTGGAGAGGGATGTTATGGGCTTATTATAGGGCAGCTCCTCGCCCCTCGGGCACCTCTATGGGTGGAGCAGATGAGCACGAGGCATGCTGATACAATGATAAGACCAGGTTATGGGATTTTACCTACTTGCACCGTACCTATATGACTACACCTATATATACTGGAGATGATCAGAGGGTGACAGAGAGATGTTCTGGAGAAGAAGAGGAATGCTGGAAGCACGTCAATAAGAACAGCTCCTGGAAAGTTATCATTTATAGTCACAATACCCAAGGAACGAAGGAGAGACACTTATCTATAAACAATTTTTGAATAATAAAACATTGTGTTACCTTGACTGCGCAGTACAGGAAGCTACTGACCATTTATGGACTGGCCTACCAGAGTGTGACATGTATGTGTCTTGTGACTTGGAACCCCGCCTCTATTGGATGTTACATATTTCATATGAATGAGTAGTACCGCCCCATATTCTGTCTATAAAATGTGATTACCATAATAAAACTTGGGCCATTTATCCAGGCTTATAATCCTGATACAATGTCTTATCTGTGTCTGTGATTTATAAGTGATGAGTTGGTAATACTGCAGGTTACAGCTCTAGATATACACTCACCGGCCACTTTATTAGGTACACCTGTCCAACTGCACGTTACCACTTAATTTCTAATCAGCCAATCACATGGCGGCAACTCAGTGCATTTAGGCATGTAGACATGGTCAAGACAATCTCCTGCAGTTCAAACCGAGCATCAGTATGGGGAAGAAAGGTGGTTTGAGGGCCTTTGAATGTGGCATGGTTGTTGGTGCCAGAAGGGCTGGTCTGAGTATTTCAGAAACTGCTGATCTACTGGGATTTTCACGCACAACCATCTCTAGGGTTTACAGAGAATGGTCCGAAAAAGAAAAAACATCCAGTGAGCGGCAGTTCTGTGGGCGGAAATGCCTTGTTGATGCCAGAGGTCAGAGGAGAATGGGCAGACTGGTTCGAGCTGATAGAAAGGCAACAGTGACTCAAATAGCCAACCGTTACAACCAAGGTAGGCAGAAGAGCATCTCTGAACGCACAGTACGTCCAACTTTGAGGCAGATGGGCTACAGCAGCAGAAGACCACACCGGGTGCCATTCCTTTCAGCTAAGAACAGGAAACTGAGGCTACAATTGGCACAAGCTCATCGAAATTGGACAGTAGAAGATTGGAAAAACGTTGCCTGGTCTGATGAGTCTCGATTTCTGCTGCGACATTCGGATGGTAGGGTCAGAATTTGGCGTCAACAACATGAAAGCATGGATCCATCCTGCCTTGTATCAACGGTTCAGGCTGGTGGTGGTGTCATGGTGTGGGGAATATTTTCTTGGCACTCTTTGGGCCCCTTGGTACCAATTGAGCATCGTTGCAACACCACAGCCTACCTGAGTATTATTGCTGACCATGTCCATCCCTTTATGACCACAATGTACCCAACATCTGATGGCTACTTTCAGCAGGATAATGCGCCATGTCATAAAGCTAGAATCATCTCAGACTGGTTTCTTGAACATGACAATGAGTTCACTGTACTCCAATGGCCTCTACAGTCACCAGATCTCAATCCAATAGAGCATCTTTGGGATGTGGTGGAACGGGAGATTGGCATCATGGATGTGCAGCCGACAAATCTGCGGCAACTGTGTGATGCCATCATGTCAATATGGACCAAAATCTCTGAGGAAGCTTCCAGCACCTTGTTGTATCTATGCCACGAAGAATAGAGGCAGTTCTGAAGGCAAAAGGGGGTCCAACCCGTTACTAGCATGGTGAACCTAATAAAGTGGCCGGTGAGTGTATATATTTCTATGTAACTTTATAAAAAAACAAACAAAAAAAAAACAGATATATCTATCCCAATATATATATTGTAAGCAGATTTTCTTTAAGTGTGTGTCCCCAACGTATGATACTTCTAAGAAGTTTTTGTTTTCACTCTTGTAATCTATGATTTTACTGCTCACTGCTCAAGGTTAGAAGTGAGGCCCAGAGCGTTCTGCTTACTGATAAGAGCCGCTTACTGGAGGAATGGATTCATTTCAGCTAATAATGGTACAAATTAAGCTGAAGGTTCTGACAAAAAGAATTATTCTATATACTGTATGTTTTATATTTCATCTTTAAGGTATCTTTTATTTGATTTATAGCAAAAGAAGGTTATATGGGACTAGCCGATTGTGGTAGAGTCCTTGTGATAGAGTCAGGTCTGTTATATGCAGTGATAAGACAATAAGGTTTGGTTACTTTGATAAAATCCGGAGAGGTATTTGTCATATATATATATTAGTTTGGGTATTGATAATAAGCTTTATTTGTTTTGTTGTGACTAAGCTGTATATTGATGTATACTGTACAGACTCAGCCATTACCAAAAACAAAAAGCAGAATGCAAGACCAATGTAAATATAAATATTTTTTATTTGTATATCAAAAAGAAATCATTTAAAAATACATAATGGGGGGCTGAAGCTAATACACATCCCCATACAAACGGTGGATCAAAGAGTTTTTTTATACATAAAATGCTATATCAAAAGGTAGGAAAAAAAATGGACAACCTACATATACAAACATATATACTGGGCACTGGGTTGGTACTACATACAGCAAGTAAAAAACTCCCACAGTGGGTATATGGCAGAGAGACATAAAAATAACACCATAAACACATAGTAAATATTACCCATACATGTCCTTAGTATATAAGTCCACCTCACCGTATACCCGACGCGCGTTTCGCGTATTGCTTTCTCGAGGGTGATTTTTGTTTAGTATTTTCTTTCGGCTATTGCAGATCTACCTACCTCATCTGCTGTAAGTTTGTTCCGCCATCTACAACTTTCAATAAAACGTATAGTACTATTTTTGTCTATCCTATGGTGATGCCCATAAACTAATGGGAGTCCTTCAGGGTCTCTTCCAAGTGGTCTTATGCATAATACTGATCTGTTTGCCAGTAAAACTGTTTATGTGTATTCTCTCTCATATAAAACCTCGACGAACAAAAAGAAGGTCTACCATCATATAGGTAACTAACGTGATTATGTTTTTTTCTCTTATCGGTTCTCTTGAAATCTTTGTCGCCTGGACATTTCTGGAGGTTGGATGCTAGACTACTACTTGGAGGATGGGTCCACCCCTGGAGAAGATGTGACCCCTGAGCAACACTCGCCGGCTTGGGAGAGCATCTGAGGAGCCATCTGGCTATTCACCAACTCCAGTCATCCCAGTCCAAGCTTCACAGATGTCAAATGCGGGACTGATAAGGCCAGGTATTGGGATTTTACCTACTTGCTCCATACCTATATGACTACACCTATATATATATAAACTGCCCTCTGAAGAGACTGGAGATGATCAGAGGGTGACAGAGAGATGTTCAAGAGGAATGCTGGAAGCACGTCAATGAGAACAGCTCCTGGAAAGTTATCATTCATAGTCACAATACCCAAGGAACGAAGGAGAGACACTTATCTATAAACAATTTTTGAATAATAAAACATTGTGTTACATTGACTGCGCAGTACAGTAAGCTACTGACCATTTATGGACTGGCCTATCAGAGTGTGACATGTATGTGTCTTGTGACTTGGAACCCCGCCTCTATTAGATGTTACATATTTCATATGAATGAGTAGTACCGCCCCATATTCTGTCTAGGGATGCACGATGCACCGAAAAATCGATACTACTATCGATTTTCGGGGCAAAAAAACAGTTCAATACCAGGATTTCCTGGTATCGATACTTTATGTTAAACTACAAAATAGCGTAGTTTAACATATAGTGCCGAGAACATGACAGGCGGCTACCTGAGCGCCTCTCATGTTCTCTCTGTGCCACCCCTGCGGACACAGACCCGGGACCCTGCGCGCTCACTCGGGCCCAGATCTTCCACCTACCATGCAGCTGCCGCCGGCAAATTTTACGTCGCCGCTCCTACATCTGACATCGCCAGCCCCGGAACACGTGTGTGTCACTGCGGGGTTGGCAGCTGCGGGTCCTATGGGCGAAGATGAGGACCTTCCCCCCCTCCACAGGCACCGAGCATGAGACACAGCTGGGCCGGTGAGTGTCTGACAAGGGCAGAGGGGCAGCACAGGGTCGGCGGCAGGAGAGGGAGGAGAGCGGCTGAGACCTGCACGGTCCGGGAGAGAAGAACGCAGGAGAAGGCTGGAGGTGGGGGAGGCGAGGAGGAGATCTGACAGGAGGTGGGTGGCTGTGAGGTGAGGGCGGCAGGCAGGACCGTCAGGACACTCGCGGGGCCGGCATCAGCAATGTGGGGGGTGAACAAAAGGTCGGCCTGGCTGAGACTGTAAAGGGAAGGGGGAGGGGGGTGGTAGCCTGCACTCTGCCGCCCGAATCCAGCTGGAATAGTGCAACTACAACCCCCATCATCCCCCCTGATAGCTGAAGTGTATCACATGACTACAGTTCCCATCAGCCCCCTGATAGCTGAAGTGTATTACATGACTACAGTTCCCATCATCCCCCCTGATAGCTGAAGTGTGTTACATGACTACAGTTCCCATCATCCCCCTGATAGCTGAAGTGTATCACATGACTACAGTTCCCATCATCCCCCTGATAGCTGAAGTGTGTTACATGACTACAGTTCCCATCATCCCCCTGATAGCTGAAGTGTATCACATGACTACAGTTCCCATCATCCCCCCTGATAGCTGAAGTGTATTACATGACTAGTCCCCATCATCCCCCTGATAGCTGAAGTGTATCACATGACTACAGTTCCCATCATCCCCCTGATAGCTGAAGTGTTATTGTGCATATTATAAGATTATCACCTTCCTGATGACGCACGGTAAATGGTGCTAGCGGAGAAACCACCAAATTCAGTACCACATAAAAACGTGCTACCAAATAAAACTACAGATTGCCCCATAGCCATGTTAAGAATCAGAATAGGGCTATTTTTTTAAGAACATTTATTTTAAATAATGGAAACTTTATTTATAAAGTAATATGGTTCGTACAGACCTGACAGTCGGGGGGGATCTCTATTGTGTTTTTGTTAAAAAAATATATAATTTATTAAGTATCGAATTGGTATCGAGCATTGAAAAAAAAAAGTTGGTATTGGTATCGAACTCAAAATTCTGGTATCGTGACATCACTAATTCTGTCTATAAAATGTTATTACCATAATAAAACTTGGGCCATTTATCCAGGCTTATAATCATGATACATTGTCTTATCTGTGTCCGTGATTTATAAGTGACGAGTTGGTAATACTGCAGGTTACAACTCTAGATATATTTAAAAAAACATCCTTTACCTCAGTTGTTGACTTTTCTCCATAAAGACGGGTCAACATCTAAATTTAGACTTAACAGGACTCAACAGCATAGAAGCGTGAATGGAAGGCGCGGCCAGGAGTTAGAGGGTTTTTACGAAGGAACGAAGGTCACTGGGGAGATAAGAAGGATCTGTCAGTATCACCGAGATCTATGCAAGAATGTCCCCATAAAGAGGAACACCAATGAGCACAATAATCCAGAGAGTGCGACAGGGTCCACAATACATCATCTACCCTCTGCAGAAATGAATGGGAAGTCTAATAGAGAGAGTTTCCAGGGGGCATGTGGGCTGTCATGCGGACGCTCCTTCCTAACCTTGTGTACTCAGTCACCGCTATAGGAGAAGCAGAGGAAAGCCATCAGGGTAGTGCATGTGGTGCTGCTATCAGAGGCCAAAGAGACTAAGCAGTCATCCACTTGTCACTATATGGAATCCAAGCAGCTTAAAGGGGTATTCCACTCAAACATAACTGTTGCTTTCATACTTATTATCTATTCTGTCTCCTTCCCCCAGTTCTGAGCTGCTGCTTTCTGCTGAAGACACGAAAATCTGTGTGTGAGCCTTTCTCCCTGTTTCCCCCTCCTCCCCCTCCCTTCTGAGACAGCCAGGCAAGCTGTATCTGCAACATTGTAGCTTCTTTATAATGCTGGGCGGGTTGATCACAGTAGGTTCATCAGCAACTTGACCTCAGAATAACCCTCCCCGCATTACAAAGAAGCTACAATGTTGCAGGTATAGCCTGTCCCCCGCCCATACTGCTTAGTGTCACCGAGGGGGCAGGCACAGGACTCTCCGATAGAGTCTAACAACTGTCTTGCACATTTATTAATGAATGTTATTACCTGATGGTTAGGAAAGTTAGACAAAGGTTTGTTCAAAGAAAAAGCAATGAGACTGCTTAACCCCTTAGGGACCAAGCCTGTTTGGGCCTTAATGACCAGGCTCATTTTTCAAAATCTGACCTGTCTCACTTTATGCGCTTATAGCTCAGTGATGCTTTAACGTATGCTAGCGATTCTGAGATTGTTTTTTCGTAACATATGGTACTTTATGTTAGTGGCAAAATTTGGTCACTGTCTTGTGTGTTTTTTGTGAAAAACATCAAAATATAATGAAAAATTTGAAAATTTTGCACTTTACGAACTTTGAAATTCTTTGCTTCTAAAAAAAAAAGGCACATGACAAAAATTAGTTAGTAAGTCACATTATCAATATGTCCTCTTTATTCTGGCTTCATTTCGTAAACATATTTCACTTTTTTAGGGTGTTACGGGGCTTAGAAATGTATCAGCAAATTATCAAATTTTCATGAAATTTCCAAAACTGATTTTTTTAGGGACCAGTTCTTTTTTTAAGTTGATTTAGGAGGCTTGTATACTGGAAACCCCCATAAGTGACCCCATTTTGGAAACTAGACACCTTAAAGAATTAATCTAGGGGTATAATGAGCATTTTAACCCTACAGGGGCTGGAGGAAAGTATTCACAATTAGGCCGGAAAAAAATGGAAAATAGAAATTTTCCAATAATATATTTGTTAAGATTAAAGTATCTCATTTTCATAATAAACATGAGAGAAAATGCACCCCAAATTTTGTAATGCAGGTTCTCCTGAGTAGAACGGTACCCCATATGTGGGCGTAAACCACTGTATGGGCACACAGCAGGCCTCAGAAGGGAAGGAGCACCTATTAGCATTTCCAGTTCAGATTTTGCTGAAGAAATTTCTGAGCGCCAGGTGCGTTTGCAGAGCCCCTGTAGTGTCAGCAGAATAGAACCCCCCCAAAAGTCACCCCATTTTGGAAAGTACACCCATCAAAGAATACATCTTGGGGTGTGGTGACCATTTTGACCCCACAGGTATTAGAGGAAAGTATTCAAAAGAAGACAGTAAAAATGAAAAAATTGAATTTTTCCAATAACATGTTTGTTTAGTTTGAAATTTCTCAATTTCACGAGGAACAGGGGAGAAAACTCACCCCAATATATGTAAGGCAGGTACTCCTGAGTAGAACGATACCCCATATGTGGGCATAAACCACTGTGTGGGCACACAGCGGGGCTCAGAAGGGAAGGAGCGCCAATTAGCATTTCCAGTTCAGATTTTGCTGAAGAAGTTTCTGAGCGCCAGGTGCGTTTGCAGAGCCCCTGTAGTGTCAGCAGAATAGAACCCCCCCAAAAGTCACCCCATTTTGGAAAGTACACCCATCAAAGAATACATCTTGGGGTGTGGTGACCATTTTGACCCCACAGGTATTAGAGGAAAGTATTCAAAAGAAGACAGTAAAAATGAAAAAATAGAATTTTTCCAATAACATGTTTGTTTAGTTTGAAATTTCTCAATTTCACGAGAAACAGGGGAGAAAACTCACCCCAATATATGTAAGGCAGGTTCTCCTGAGTACAATGGTACCCCATATGTGGGCATAAACCACTGTGTGGGCACACAGCAGGGCTCAGTAGGGAGGGAGCGCCAAGCATTTTCAGTGCATGATTTTCCTGAAGAAGTTTCTGAGCGCCAGGTGCGTTTGCAGTGCCCCTGTAATGTCTACAGAATAGAACCCTCCCCCCCAAAATCACCCCATTTTGGAAAGTACACCCCTCAAGGAATTTATCTTGGGGTGTGGTGACCATTTTGACCCCACAGGTATTGGAGGAAAGTATTCAAAACTAGACCGTAAAAATGAAAAAAATTGAATTTTTTCAATAACATGTTTGTTTAGTTAGAAATTTCTCAATTTCACTAGGAACAAGGGAGAAAAAGCACCCCAAAACTTGTAACGGAGGTTCTCCTGAGTACAATGGTACCCCATATGTGGGCATAAACCACTGTATGGGCACACAGCAGGGCTCAGAAGAGAAGGAGTGTCATTTTTGTTACAGGCAATATGTGGGTGTTTACTGGTTATCTGGGGTGGTAATAGACAATCTCAGGGTGTTTACTGGCTATCTGAGGTGGCAGCAGGCAATCTGTTGGGGTTATGGGCAATCTGGGGTGGTTACGAGCAGTCTGTGCCAATCTGGGGTGGTTACGGTCAATCTGGGGTGGTTACGGTCAATCTGGGGTGGTTACGGTCAATCTGGGGTGGTCACAGGCAATCTGGGGTGGTCACAGGCAATCTGGGGTGGTCACAGGCAATCTGGGGTGGTTACGGGCAATCTGGGGTGGTTACTGGCTGTATGGGGTGGTTATGGGCAATCTTGGGGTGTTTACTGGCTATCTAGGGGTGGTTACTGGCTATCTGGGGAGGTGACGGGCAATCTGGGGGTGTTCACTGACTATCTGGGGATGCAACGGGCAATCTGGGGTGGTGACGGAAAATCTGGGGTGGTGACGGGAAATCTGGGGTGGTTGCAAGCAATCTGTGGTGGTTACAGGCAATTTGGGGTAGTTACAGGCAGTCTGTGGCAATCTGGGGTGGTTACGGGCTGTCTGGAATGGTTATGGGCTATGGGGGGGATACGGGCAATCTGGGGAGATTACGGGCAATCTGGGGAGATTACGGGCATTCTGGGGTGGTGACAGGCAGTCTGGGGTGGTTATGGGCTGTCTGGGATGGTTATGGGCTGTCTGGGATGGTTATGGGCTGTCTGGGATGGTTATGGGCTGTCTGGGATGGTTATGGGCTGTCTGGGGTGGATACGGACAATCTGGGGAGGTTACAGACAATCTGAGGAGGTTACAGGCAATCTAGGGTGGTTACGGGCAATCTGGGGTGGTTACGGGCAATCTGGGGTGGTTACGGGTAATCTGGGGTGGTTACGGGTAATCTGGGGTGGTTACGGGTAATCTGGGGTGGTTACGGGTAATCTGGGGTGGTGATGGGTAATTTGGGGTGGTTACAGGTAATCTGGGGTGGTTACAAGTAATCTAGGGTGGTTACGGGTAATCCAGGGCACTTGACTTTGGTGACAGGCGTAAAAAAGTGCCGGCACCATTTGGAACAAGCGATCAGTGGTATATAGTATATACCGCTGATCACTTGTACTAGGACCACACCGGGTGGTCACCGATCATTGCCCCATGCTCTCCGCCACCTCCGGTGGTGGAGAGAATGAAGCTTGGATCATTTTTAGGAATCCATCACTGTGAACAGAGTCTGTTCACAGTGATGACGGCGGCCATCTTGGATCAGATGGCCGCCCTGGGAGGGGAGGGTCAGTGGCCAGGTCACTAGGGTTAATTCTGGGGATGGGGGGACATGTTTTCATCTCCTCTCACTGTGGATTCACGGTGAGAAGAGATGAAAGCGTTCAGCTGCGCTGGCAATGCCCGTTACCGGTAGCCGCCTTTATACTGATAATAACGGCGATCACCGGTGAGGGGACTGGCCGGGACTGACCCCACACTCTCCCCCAACCCCTCAGCTACCTCCGATAGCTGAGAGGAGGGGGCTGCAGGCATTACCGGCGCCGCTGCACTATTCTGCACCATCGCCATAAAGAGCTGATGGCAGCAGAATAGACCCCATTAGTGATCGCCGTAAAAATCCGTATCGGCGGTCACTAATAACATAATACATGTATTCTCTGGGTCGCTACGGTTACGGCGATACCACATTTGTATAGTTTTTTTTAACTATTACCGCTTTGGCGCAATAGAAACTATCTTCCTAGCCAAAACCCACAAAAACTGTCCCTGCATTGCAAGATCCATAGCGTTCTCATCTTTTGCGCGACAGAGCTGGTTTTGGGCTTATTTTTTGCGGGAAGATCTGTAGTTTCTATTGATACCAAGTTTTATATGTATATGACTTTTTGATCTCTTTTATGACGTATTTTCTAAAGTGGATTGATAAAATACAGCTATTCTAGTACTGTTTTTTTTATTTTTTTTTTACAGCGTGTGTCGTGCGATATAATTATTGATATAGTTTTATAGATTGGGTTGTTACGGACGTAACGATACCAAATATGTATAGGATTTGTGTTTTTGATCACTTTTATGTAATGTTTTATAGTGTATGGGGAATGTAATGCATCTTTATTATTGGGGGGGGCTGGGGGGGGCTGTGTTGTGTTTGGTGCACACTTTTTTTCACTTTTTTTTACTTTTACACTAGTGTACATTACTGTACACTAGTGTAAAATACTTAGATCACTGATACAATACATTGCAGTACCTGATGTACTGCAATGTATTGTATCATGCCTCATGCTGACAGGCAATAGCCGCGGCCACCCCTGTCAGCATGAGGCATCTCCATGGTGACCCCGGGGACCTTCATTAGGACCCCGGAATCACCATGGAGACATCGGGACCCCGGACGGCGCCGCGGGACATCGCGATCATGTAAGTGAACCACGGCGCCGTCCGGGATCCACCGGGACCCGTTAGATGCCGCTGTCATGGTTTGACAGCGGCATTTAACGGGTTAAACTGCCCGGAGCGGAGAATCCTCTGCTCCGGGCAGTTACAGGAGGGGGTCAGCGGTCACACTGACCGCTGATCACCCGTCCTGCAGCCGCCGGCGGGCGGTAATTTATTCCGATGCGCCCGCCGTTAAAAGGCGTACGCATCGGAATAAAGCCCATTAGTGGCCGCCGTGAAAAGGCAGCATGGCGGTCACTAAGGGGTTAAAAGAGCCGGGTCTAGTAGACCTAATATTGTATAAGATTGTTATACATAAGTGTCAGTAGGAGTCAGAGAGAAAAAGCACGTTTTATTAGGAATGTCAAGAGAAAAGCGATAATTGGTAAAGATCAAAAGCAGAATTTTGTGCACTTATTAAGAACCCAATAGTATAAGAGCCCGGAGTAACTTACTACTGTAATATATATATTTTATGTAACTTGATAAAAAAAAAAAAAAATGTTGTAGATATATCTATCCCAATATATGATATCCCTTGACAAAGCGAGCCACGCGAAACGTGCGTAGGGTGAGTTGGTGAGTGGGACTTGTTGCAATGCACGCATCCTCCTAGCGTCTCTATATATATTTTATATTCTTGGTGACTTCACCTTCACATTTTGCTCATTGAGCAACTGCGACTTTGAATAGGATCTTGTCTGTTTACATCTAATTTTTTGTTATTTATAATACTGTTTACACTGTTTACTATACAGTGGAGGTTGCCTGTATTGCCACAGTCACTTTAGTCTTTATTAATCTTTATGCATGTGCAATATATGACTTCATAAAACATCTTTTCATGTCCCCTCACTAATTTATGTATTTGGTTCTGTTTCATTCCCTTCATATCTATGTAATTTTAAATAAGATTTAATAAAGATTATAATTATATTTATTTGTGATTGTCCTGCATTTTTGTGATCCCATGTGGATCTTTGTTTTTGTTTGGCATATATTTTGGTGCGTTTACGACTAGATTATTTGGGCATTTTTATTTAGGTTACCCAATATATATTGTAAGCAGATTTTCTTTAAGTGTGTGTCCCCAACGTATGATACTTCTAAGGAATGGATTCATTTCAGCTAATAATGGTACAAATTAAGCTGAAGGTTCTGACAAAAAGAATTCGGATAAAAAGAATTATTCTATATACTGTATGTTTTATATTTCATCTTTAAGGTGTCTTTTATTTGATTTATAGCAAAAGAAGGTTATATGGGACTAGCCGATTGTAACATGTTTTTATTTTGAAGGTTTTGTGATGATTATAGCAAACTAGCTCATGACTTTATATATTGTCTTATCCCTAGTAAAGCCAAACTCATATCCATGGCTCCAGTCTGCACTCCTTATGCCCCCCAATATGTATATATTTTTGCTAAGTGCATTGAATCCAGCATCTCTGTTGCCTCTTGATGTAGATTCAAATGGGGGAGGGGATAGAGGTGAATGGAAATGGGAGTAGCCAATTTTGATGTTTTAAAATTTTTTTAAACACCGTACAAACTATTTATTTTTGAATAAGGATGTTTTTATTACTTATTGTGTTTGATATTTTAAATTGTGAAAGATGAAAATGTAATTGAAAGCCCAAATATTAATGAAAGTTTAAAAGTTTTCAATGTAGATTATCCCCGACTTTTCAAAGATGGATGACACAAGACGCAAGGATATATGGTGACCGCCATGCAGCATGACGTTCCACTGCAGAAACCGCTCCTGCCATAAGCTGGAGGTGAGGACAATCACTGAGACATGTAAGATGGTTGGAGGTGACTGTGCAGATGTCTATATGAAGCCCACCATTATGGGTTAGTTGGCAAATGAGAGATTTGTTTGGTCCCTGGGCAGGCCAATAAAAGATAAAAAACAAAACACTGTTCAAAGAAGAAAAGCCGCCAGAGAGCGGCTGACGCAATGTTCTCGCAGACAAACCCTGAAGCCAAAAGGGTGACGGATGACGGCCGAAACTGCCGATGCTGCGGTTTCTGTGCTCTTCCCAAGGTAACTGTACATAGTGTACAAGGGAATGGGGAGATGTTTCCGGTCTCTTCCTGAGGTAACCGTACATAGTGTACAAGGGAATGGGGAGATGTTTCCGGTCTCTTCCTGAGGTAACCGTACATAGTGTACAGGTGGATGGGGAGATGTTTCCAGTCTCTTCCTGAGGTAACCGTACATAGTGTACAAGGGAATGGGGAGATGTTTCCGGTATCTTCCTGAGGTAACCGTACATAGTATACAGGGGGATGGGGAGATGTTTCCGGTCTCTTCCTGAGGTAACCGTACATAGTGTACAGGTGGATGGTGAGATGTTTCCGGTCTCTTCCTGAGGTAACCGTACATAGTGTACAAGGGAATGGGGAGATGTTTCCGGTATCTTCCTGAGGTAACCGTACATAGTATACAGGGGGATGGGGAGATGTTTCCGGTCTCTTCCTGAGGTAACCGTACATAGTGTACAAGGGAATGGGGAGATGTTTCCGGTCTCTTCCTGAGGTAACCGTACATAGTGTACAGGTGGAGGGGGAGATGTTTCCGGTCTCTTCCTGAGGTAACCGTACATAGTGTACAAGGGAATGGGGAGATGTTTCCGGTATCTTCCTGAGGTAACCGTACATAGTATACAGGGGGATGGGGAGATGTTTCCGGTCTCTTCCTGAGGTAACCGTACATAGTGTACAAGGGAATGGGGAGATGTTTCCGGTCTCTTCCTGAGGTAACCGTACATAGTGTACAGGTGGAGGGGGAGATGTTTCCAGTCTCTTCCTGAGGTAACCGTACATAGTGTACAGGTGGATCGGGAGATGTTTCCGGTCTCTTCCTGAGGTAACCGTACATAGTGTACAGGTGGATGGTGAGATGTTTCCAGTCTCTTCCTGAGGTAACCGTACATAGTGTACAAGGGAATGGGGAGATGTTTCCGGTATCTTCCTGAGGTAACCGTACATAGTATACAGGGGGATGGGGAGATGTTTCCGGTCTCTTCCTGAGGTAACTGTACATAGTGTACAGGTGGAGGGGGAGATGTGGATCTGTTTGTTTTTAAGTCTTTTCCAGAGACAAATCAGCAACAAGCTGTGAGACCAGCGGATGGAGAGGAGATACAGGGTGAAGATGGCGTCAGACAGTAAGTGACGCACTGTGTTTGCCAACCGCCTTGTATCTCACTGTAAGTTATCTGACAATACCAGCAGCCATGTGTAATGTGGTGTAGTATCCTCACATTGGGCGGCCCAGGGGACAACAAATATAGCAAAGAGGGTTGTGTAGAATTGTATTATCTACACCTGCCATAACCTACTGTAAGTAACACTGTAAAGTGCCTGTCTGCATAGTCTGTCATCTTCCTGCCTGTTTCAGGGACTGTAAGTGGACGTCATCCAACTGCCACAGGTGGTCTATATAGGTATGTCCTTAGAGGTGGTCTATATAGGTATGTCCTTAGAGGTGGTCTATATAGGTATGTCCTTACAGGTGGCCTATATAGGTATGTCCTTGTCTGTACTGGTGTCTTCTTTACAGGTCAGCCAAAGCTATGGGAGAGAACAAAGCCAATGTCTGAGGTGATACTAGTGGCCTTAAAGGAAGCTTTATAACTGAGGCCAAGAGTCCAAGTGTCTGTAACGAGGCCTGTCAGTCAAAAGATAGGTTTAAGGTTTAAGGATCCATACCAAAGCTACTAACCATTACAAAAGGATCATGTGATATATTATTCTCATAAAAAAAAGAAAAGAAAAAAAAAGTTTGAATCCTTAGATGATGTATAGTATATACTTTGCTTTTATTTCTATGGTGGTTATTTTATGTGTAATATGTGATGATCTCAGTGAAACAAGAGACAATTCAGTAGGATCCAAATATTATATCGGTAATAAGCGCCCAGTTACTTCATATTATTGGTCTATGTATAATACTATATGATTATGTACAGGAAGAGATGTGACCATGCGACCAGTCATTAGTCCTGTGTGATCTAATCATAAAGACGTTTTCTAGGTACAAAATGAAGTAAAAAGACTAAAAAGAAGTGGAAAATTTTGAGAATCCGGTACTGATGAGTGTGAATTCACTATCTGGTCATTGTAAGTGAATCTAATGGTTACATAGTAGGTCACATTGTAGAGATTTTATTGCATTTACCTGTTATGCTGTTTTTGGTTTATGTATCAATTAACTTTTCATTGTGCTTTTGCCATGAGATAAGATTTGAAGATCTAAACTTTTCCTTTTTAGAAACTTTTTAAAGTTAGTTGTTGTGACTTTCCAATCCCCACATGATGCCGAAGTGGTAGAGTCCTTATGATAGAGTCAGGTCTGTTATATACAGTAATAAGACAATAAGGTTTGGTTATTTTGATAAAAGCCGGAGAGGTATTAGTCATGTATATATGTTGGTTTGGGTATTGATAATAAGCTTTATTTGTTTTGTTGTAACTAAGCTGTATATTCATGTATACTGTACAGACTCAGCCATTGTTTAGTATTTTCTTTCGGTTATTGCAGATCTACCTACCTCATCTGCTGTAAGTTTGTTCCGCCATCTACAACTTTCAATAAAACGTATAGTACTATTTTTGTCTATCCTATGGTGATGCCCATAAACTAATGGGAGTCCTTCAGGGTCTCTTCCAAGTGGTCTTATGCATAATACTGATCTGTTTGCCAGTAAAACTGTTTATGTGTATTCTCTCTCATATAAAACCTCGACGAACAAAAAGAAGGTCTACCATCATATAGGTGACTAACGTGATTATGTTCTCTTTCTCTTATCGGTTCTCTTGAATCTGTGTTGCCTGGACATTTCTGGAGGTTGGATGCTAGACTACTACTTGGAGGATGGGTCCACCCCTGGAGAAGATGTGGCCCCTCAAGCAACACTCGCCGGCTTGGGAGAGCATCTGAGGAACCATCTGGCTATTCACCAACTCCAGTGATCCCAGTCCAAGCTTCACGGATGTCAAATGGGGGACTGATAAGACCAGGTATTGGGATTTTACCTACTTGCACCGTAACTATATGACTACACCTATATATACTGCCCTCTGAAGAGACTGGAGATGATCAGAGTGTGATCAGAGGGTGACAGAGAGATGTTCAAGAGGAATGCTGGAAGCACGTCAATGAGAACAGCTCCTGGAAAGTTATCATTTATAGTCACAATACCCAAGGAACAAAGGAACAAAGGAGAGACACTTATCTATAAACAATTTTTGAATAATAAAACATTGTGTTACATTGACTGCGCAGTACAGGAAGCTACTGACCATTTATGGACTGGGCTACCAGAGTGTGACATGTATGTGTCTTGTGACTTGGAACCCCGCCTCTATTAGATGTTACATATTTCATATGAATGAGTAGTACCGCCCCATATTCTGTCTATAAAATGTGATTACCATAATAAAACTTGGGCCATTTATCCAGGCTTATAATCATGATACAATGTCTTATCTGTGTCCGTGATTTATAAGTGACGAGTTGGTAATACTGCAGGTTACAGCTCTAGATATATTTAAAAAACCACCTTTACCTAAATTGTTGACTTTTCTCCATAGAGACGGGTAAAAATCTAAATTTAGACTTGTCAACAGGATAGAAGCGTGAATGGAAGGCGCGGCCAGGAGTAAGAGGGTTTTTACGAAGGAACGAAGGTCACTGGGGAGATAAGAAGGATCTGTCAGTATCACCGAGATCTATGCAAGAATGTCCCCATAAAGAGGAACACCAATGACCACAAT
Organism: Dendropsophus ebraccatus; assembly: GCF_027789765.1. Classification (NCBI taxonomy): domain Eukaryota; kingdom Metazoa; phylum Chordata; class Amphibia; order Anura; family Hylidae; genus Dendropsophus; species Dendropsophus ebraccatus. The sequence continues at coordinate 109,406,678 of NC_091462.1, forward strand.
AATCCAGAGAGTGCGACAGGGTCCACAATACATCATCTACCCTCTGCAGAAATGAATGTGTGTGAGCCTTTCTCCCTGTTTCCCACTCCTTCCCCTCCCTTCTGAGACAGTCAGGCAAGCTGTATCTGCAACATTGTAGCTTCTTTATAATGCTGGGTAGGTTAATCACAGTGAGTTCATCGGCAACGTGACCTCAGGATAACCCTCCCCGCATTACAAAGAAGCTACAATGTTGCAGGTACAGCCTTCCAGGGACTTGTTTCTTTTTTACATCAGCCGTCTCAGAAGGGAGGGGGAGTAGGGGGAGACAGAGAGAAAAGCTCACACACAGATTTTTGAGTCTTCAGCACAAAGCAGCAGCTCAGAACTGGTGGAAGGAATTGTTAGTCTCACCATGGGCAGCAACATGTCAAAAATTATGTTTGAGTGGAATACACCTTTAATTTTTCTTAAAGCAATATTCTCTGGCCCCGCCCCCGAGGAGCCACTAAATATATTGTACAGTATAGGAGGCCCTAAACAATACAGGAGTGACAATAGTAAGCAGGGAACAGTCCAAGTCAGCAGTCTCCTGCCTGCGTCTCCTCAGCTAGTGAGACACTACCCAGCTTATTCCCACCATGCCCTTAGATGCCGCTACAATGAAGGAGGGGAGACTTGTTGTGTTTAATGGTTAGGTAGGTGGTACGTGTCGCAATAACAGCCACATGGCAGAACATCTACCCTCGCCATTTTGTTTTCTTCCAATATTGCTGCATCCCAGTGCCGTCGCCTCTCTAGGTAAGCGATACCCACACACCCGGCCATCTACATGATGAATCAGAGCAGACCCCTTCTTCCATTGCTTCATGCTCCAGTTCTGATGCCCACTGTCTATGGGGGCAGCATGGACTCCACACGGCCCCCTACACCACCAGCTGCGACCCCTCTATCATAACCAGCAGGAACTTTCTGTTACAATAGCATTTCTACATTCCGCCACCAGATGCCGCTAGAGTGTAATTCACCTACTTCTCTTACGTTCGTGCTGTATGTAACACAAGTGTGCACAACTGCTGACACCCATTACAGCGGAGAGATCTTATCTGGGGTGCACGCTGTTAGTGGGTGTGGGGCGTGCTTGTATCTCCTGTGTTTATGTTGCTGCAGGCAGTCATAACAGGGCAGGGAGCTGTGTACAAAATACGGCATAATCACTTACTGGTGTGCAGTGATCTGATGGTGGCGGCTAGACTCAGGAGAGGAAATGACATCCTTACCATTACTATAGTTTTTTGTTTGTTTGTTTAATACGTGTGTGATCTACTAGTCAGGTCTGTCAGGTTGCTGCGATGACATGATTGATGGACGACTGATCGGTGGTTCTTAGGGGAAAGTGGAGACGTGCAGGAAAGTCACAGCAAAAGATTGCCTAATGGTGCCTTTACACAGAGAGATTTATCTGACAGATTTTTGAAGCCAAAGCCAGAAATGGATTGGAAAAGAGAATACATCTCTTTTAAGTCTTTCCTTTAGGACCCGTTCTCTGATTATAGTCTGTTCCTGGCTTTGGCTTCAAAAATCTGCCAGATAAATCTGTCTGTGTAAAGGCAGCCTTAAACTTTTGAAAGTTTTGTGCCCAGTGGGTATGTAAAACATAAACAAACTGAATATTTGAGGGCACACGGATGCATAGGGTGGGTGTCTAGGGACTGTATTCGGCCCTGTATTCGGGGGTATTTTTGTGTGTTTGGCCCAGTCCCTCCCCCTTTTCAGGTAAGGTGTGAGAGGGATCCAGTGGGGTGGGTGGGTGCTTATTTTTGAAGGAAAAGCGCTGTACTTTTCAATGAAGATAACTTTAAACTAGTCCTAACTTTAAACAAATCCACTCTATACATTGCTAATGTGTTAAATGACTATTCTAGCTGCAAATGTCTGGTTTTTGGTGCAATATCTACATTGGTGTATAGGGGCCATTTCTAGCAACTAATCACTCCAGTGTTCTCATGGTACAATGTGTTTGCTCATTGGCTCAGAAGGCTAATTGATGATTAGAAAACCCTTGTGCAATCATGTTTACACATCTGAAAACAGTCTAGCTTGTTACAGAAGCTACAAAACTGACCTTCCTTTGAGCAGATTGTGTTTCTGGAGCATCACATTTGTGGGGTCAATTAAACGCTCAAAATGGCCAGAAAAAGAGAACTTTCATCTGAAACTCGACAGTCTATTCTTGTTCTTAGAAATGAAGGCTATTCCATGTGAGAAATTGCTAAGAAATTGAAGATTTCCTACAACGGTGTGTACTACTCCCTTCAGAGGACAGCACAAACAGGCTCTAACCAGAGTAGAAAAAGAAGTGGGAGGCCGCGTTGCACAACTAAGGGTCCATTTACACAGAAAGTCTGTTCCTGGTTTTGGCTTCAAATCTTTGGCAGATAATCTTTCTGTGTAAATGGACCCTATGCAAGAAGATAAGCACATTAGAGTCTCTAGTTTGAGAAACAGACGCCTCACAGGTCCCCAACTGGCATCTTCATTAAATAGTACCCGCAAAACACCAGTGTCACCATGTACAGTGAAGAGGCGGCTGCGGGATTTCGGCCTTCAGGGCAGAGTGGCAAAGAAAAAGCCATATCTGAGACTGGCCAATAAAAGAAAAAGATTAAGATGGGCAAAAGAACCCAGACATTGGACAGAGGAAGACTGGAAAAAAGTGTTGTGGACGGATGAATCCAAGTTTAAGGTGTTTGGGTCACAAAGAAGAACGTTTGTGAGACCAGAAGAAATGAAAAGATGCTGGAAGAATGCCTGACGCCATCTGTTATACATGGTGGAGGTAATGGGATGGTCTGGGGTTGGTGCTGGTAAGGTGGGAGATTTGTACAGGGTAAAAGGGATTCTGAATAAGGAAGGCCATCACTCTGCACCGCCATGCCATACCCAGTGGACAGCGCTTGGTTGGAGACAATTTCATCCTACAACAGGACAATGACCCTAAACACACCTCCAAATTGTGCAAGAACTATTTCCAGCAGAAGCAGCAGCTGGTATTCTATCATAGTAATGGAGTGGCCAGCGCAGTCACCAGATCACCACCCCATTGAGCTGTTGTGGGAGCAGCTGGACCGTATGGTACGCCAGAAGTGCCCATCCAACCAATCCAACTTGTGGGAGCTGCTTCTAGAAGCGTGGGGGGCAATTTCTCCAGCTTACCCCAACAGATTAATAGCTAGAATGCCAAAGGTGTGCAATGCTGGAATTGCTGCAAAAGGAGGATTCTGGGACAGAAGCAAAGTGTGATGGAAGAACAATGTTATTTCACATACAAATCCTTATTTCTAACCTTGTCAATGTCTTGACTCTATTTTCTATTCATTTCACAATGAATGGTGGTGAAGAAGTGTGACTTTTCATGGAAAACACAAAATTGTTTGGGTGACCCCAAACTTTTGAACGGTAGTGTACATTAAGACTCTTAATGTATATTTATAACTTTAGTGTTAAAATTGCAGTTTTACTAGGTGTTACGGGTGTTACAAAAAGGTTCAGTTTGGATGGAATGGCCCATATGCTAATGGCACAACGGAATAATAGTCAAGATAAAAGTACTTTATTCCAACAGGTACAGAAAAAAATCCATAGAAGTCAAATATTCCCAAGACAAATTTGAAATTATTTAAAACACACAACTAGGGAATACTGGGTATGGTATAACCCAGGGCAGCACCCCTGTGCTAATATACCATCCTCCCTGCACAATACAGAATAGAGGACAAACAATACAAACCCATAAAGTGCATCTATAATGATGAATAATCAATATATCAATATAGTGGTGCAAATATTATACAAAATGCACCCAATCAAAGACAAGGTATGAGTCAAAAATACACAAAACAAAAACAATATACCATAGTGCAAAAAGCGGAAAGAAAAAAAAAACAGTAATGGGAAAAAAATCATAACCCAAGTTGGCTACTACAATAAGTCAAGGAAGGAAATGGGGGGCCATCCACATAAGCCCCACGCGTTCCGTCCGCACCACCGGACTCCCTCAGGATGAAGAGCGGGGAAGGCGAACTTGCCCTTTGGGAGTCCGTCGGCCGCCATACTGCTTCCAGCTCTGGTTTCTGATTGTAAATAAAGGCTGTGGACGGTCATCATCCTGCAAAGAGGTTAATGGTTGTTGTCATTATTTCAGGTACTCACTGAGCACACACTGCGCCACACTTTACCTATGCAATTTTACTGAATGGGAACCATCAGCGGTTTTCCCTCTCAGTTTAATAGAACTCAAACATTTTTAAGAATATGGGACAATTTGGACAATTTAGAGGTTTCTTCCGGAAACAGCGCCACTCTTGACATCTGTTTGTTGATGGTATTGCAGCTCAGTCTCAGAATGGCGATATTATACCACACACAACCTGAGGGCAGGTGTTGTGCTGTTTTTGAAAAAAAAATTTTTTCTGAAACCAGGACAACCCCTGAGAGCATGTGAGTTTTCACAGCAGCACAGTGTATTACAGGAGTGGAGTGTGGTGATATTATTGCTCATATGATCATGTTAGGACTTGGTAGCACGGCTCGGGGCAGCACTGGGGTTTGTTATGTCGCTGCTGGTAATTATAATGACCCAAATGAAAGATTTTCTATTTCAGTGGAAATCTCAGCAGCGCAGTGATAAGGGCCACATGTATTCTATGGTTCATCCAGCAGGTGGCGGCAGTGTCCAGCTATTGGGATCTGACACTAGGGATAGGCATACACTGAGGGGCTACCTCCAGACTCCATGTTCTGGGGGGTCGCTCATCATACATGGGTTCTGGAGTTTTTCCAAACTGTTCTCGTGATTTTATAGCACATGATTTTTTTTATTTGACCCCATTCATCTCATCTCATCTCATTTAGCAAAAGCTAAAAACAGTAAAAGAACAGTCCCCGAGACCTAGTCACATGGCAGTGATCCCATAACAAGAGATGAAGAGGAAATACTGCGATAAAAGAGGTGCAGGGCTCCAATCACATCCAGGGCTCCAATCACATCCAGATCTGCAATCACATTCAGGGCTCCAATCACATCCAGATCTACAATCACATCCAGGGCTCCAATCACATCCAGATCTGCAATCACGTCCAGGGCTCCAATCACATCCAGATCTGCAATCACGTCCAGATCTCCGATCACATCCAGATCTGCAATCACATCCAGAGCAGCAATCACATCCAGATCTATAATCATATCCAGATCTCCCATCACATCCAGATCTCCAATCACATCTAGATCTCCAATCACATCCAGAGCTCCAATCACATCCAGAGCAGCAATCACATCCAGATCTATAATCATATCCAGATCTCCGATCACATCCAGATCTGCAATCACATCCAGATCTCCCATCACATCCAGATCTCCAATCACATCCAGAGCTCCAATCACATCCACATCTGCAATCACATCCACATCTGCAATCACATCCAGATCTGCAATCACATCCAGGGCTCCAATCACATCCAGGGCTCCAATCACATCCAGGGCTCCAATCACATCCAGGGCTCCAATCACATCCAGAGCTCCAATCACATCCAGGGCTCCAATCACATCCAGAGCTCCAATCACATACAGAGCTCCAATCACATCCAGGGCTCCAATCACATCCAGCACTACAATCACATCCAGAGCTCCAATCACATCCAGAGCAGCAATCACATCCAGAGCAGCAATCACATCCAGAGCTCCAATCACATCCAGAGCTCCAATCACATCCAGAGCAGCAATCACATCCAGAGCTCCAATCACATCCAGAGCTCCAATCACATCCAGAGCTCCAATCACATACAGAGCTCCAATCACATACAGAGCTCCAATCACATACAGAGCTCCAATCACATCCAGGGCTCCAATCACATCCAGAGCTACAATCACATCCAGAGCAGCAATCACATCCAGAGCAGCAATCACATCCAGAGCTCCAATCACATCCAGAGCTCCAATCCCATCCAGAGCAGCAATCACATCCAGAGCTCCAATCACATCCAGAGCAGCAATCACATCCAGAGCAGAAATCACATACAGGGCTCCAATCACATCCAGCACTACAATCACATCCAGGGCTCCAGTCACGTCCAGATCTGCAATCAGACCCAGGGCTGCAATCACATCCAGATCTGTAGTCACATCCAAAGCTCCAACTACATCTACATCTCCGATCACATCCAGATCTCCAGTCACATCCAGAGCTGCACTCACAAATCTCCATAGACTTCACACATAAACAGCCAGGGCAAGCTCATTGTATACAGCCAGGGTGCCCCTAAGCTGCTGTATCTAAGCCTAGCATGTGTGATACTGTCAGCTGAGCCACAGCACCTAAATTCATAACTAAAGCTATCATGTGCGGTACTTTCTGCTGAGGTGTATCTATGCCTGCTATGTGAGATACCATCTCATTGTATCTAAATCTATCATATACTGTTTATTGGGCCAGGGTATCATGCGTATCTCTGATGACTGTTCTCATCACATGCTATACTGTCTACTGAGCCATGTATCTAAGGCTGTCATGTGGGATACTGTATCTAAGCCATCACATGTGATATTGGCTGCTAAGCCACGTATCTAAGACTATTGCGTTTGATTCTGTTTGCTGAGCTGTTGTATCTAACCCTGTCATGTGTGATACTGTGTACAGGCTTTTGTATCTAAGCCCTTTCTGTGATACTGACTGCTGAGTCGTGTTTTTCAGCATATCCCTTGTGATACTGTCTGCTGAACTGTTGTATCCAAGCCTAATGTGTGATGCTGACTGTATCTAAGCCTATAAAGTGTGATACCATCTCAGACACCCACACATCTTTGCTGCCTCCCGTTCCCTAGATTTGGTGATTACATGTCGTATTCATGGACCATGTGGCGGTATAGTTTACAGTGATGTGGTCAGTCCTAGGGTAGACGGGTACCAGCAGGGATAGATCAAGGTCCATGGGGGTCCCTGGGTAACAAGTGGGGGGCTCCAAGCTTCAGGAGCCAAATAGAAAGTGAAACCACCATAATAGTGAATAAATAATAGCGCCAAACCATACACTGTCTATAATAAAATACCTTATATAGGGGAGATTTATCAAACCTTGTGTAAAGGACCAATCAGATTCCAGCTTTCATTTCCCACAGATGCTCACATCTGATTGGTTGCTATGGGCAACTGCTCCACTATTCCTTTGCACAAGACTTGATAAACCTGCCCAATTGTCTATGACAGACTCCATATAGTACCGCCATATAGTGAACACAGAAGTTATTAGATTGTGCTATGACCTGAGTTTACTCCATGGCGGGGGCAGGACGGTAGATCCCTTATATGCTGGTGCTGCTGCTGCTGTCTGTGGGAGGCAGCGACTTCCCGGCACACAGAGAGTTAACGCACGCCACTTTCATTAACGCACTCCGAGAAAGTGTGAGAAAATTGTAATGAGCCTGAGCCGGACACACCCTGACACGAGCATCCGAGCGAGCGAGCGAGAGGGGAAGAAGTACCACACAAAGGGGAAGAAGAAAGTGTCACACCCACCGCCGAGGAGGAGGACCGGCCGCAAGACACCCGAAATCACGAGCCGCCGCAGCATCACCTCCTCCTTCTACAAACACCAGCCAGGCGGCAGGAAGACAGAGGAGGGGCGGGCGGCTGGAGATAACCGTGGCAACCGAGGAAAGAGGAGAAGAAAAGTCGCACATGTAAGGAGAGGACGGAGCGGCAGCATCCTCGCACCCTCGCAGGTAAGGCTGAGCACTCCCACTATAGCCGAGCCGGTACCCCCAAACTTTATCTGTGAGAGGAGACCCTGAACATTCCCATAGACCCCAGGAACCCCCACAAATCCTCATCCCTCTCAGGATCCCTTATTGTTAGTTAGTTCTAATAGATTGTTAGTTCTGTTCATCCTGATCTTCCTGCTTCACGAATACAACCCTAGAGCTGCGGTGACCACTGACGCACAGGCATGGCGGTGGAGGGGATGGAGCTGAGGTTGGGTGTAAGCGATACGGGTGATCTGGAGGAACCGTACGACATTCAGGGTCTGCGGAAAGCCGAGTGACCACCCTCCGAGAGAAGCGTCACGGTGGAGAGATTGTCAGTCTGTATCTCCAGATCAGGATGGCGACCGAATCAGTTACTGTAGGTTATCGGTCCATGGGGCGTCACAGACATAGTGGTATCGGTCAGATATATGACAGGTGTTACGGCATGGCGGTATAGACGAGTCCAGCTGTTTGAGTGTAAGCTCTGGGGGTTACTGTGAACGAATGAAGTGAGGGGGGGGCAGAAAGGGATTCTTATAGATTATGGTGTACCGTATGTTCTGTGACATAATACTGACATATAGTCACCCGGGTATCAATACTTCATCTTCATACAATACACAGACGTAAACCCCGGGGCTGAGCATGGATAATATATAAACCAGATGGGGAATGGGAGGAGGGAGCAGCAATATATATATAGCACCATTTATATGACAGATTTTGCCAAAAATGGCTGCACACATAAAATGTGTCACATTCTGGATGCCTACACAATATCCCATAACACCGCCACATCTCACTGCACGACACACAGCTCCAAAACAGCTGCTACACCTAGGAGCATCCCTCTATAGGTCCACAGGCAAACATCACAGTGTAGTGTAGAAGTTATAGTGTTGTACATAGGGGGCAGTATTATAGTAGTTATATTCCTGTATATAGAAGGCAGTATTATAGTAGTTATATTCCTGTATATAGGGGCAGTATTATAGTAGTTATATTCTTGTATATAGAAGGCAGTATTATAGTAGTTATATTCCTGTATATAGGGGCAGTATTATAGTAGTTATATTCTTGCATATAGGAGCAGTATTATAGTAGTTATATTCCTGTATATAGGAGCAGTATTATAGTAGCTATATTCTTGTATATAGGAGCAGTATTATAGAAGTTATAGTGTTGTACATAGGGGGCAGTATTATAGTAGTTATATTCCTGTATATAGGAGCAGTATTATAGTAGTTATATTCTTGTATATAGGAGGCAGTATTATAGAAGTTATAGTGTTGTACATAGGGGGCAGTATTATAGTAGTTATATTCCTGTACATAGGGGGCAGTATTATAGTAGTTATATTCCTGTATATAGGAGCAGTATTATAGTAGTTATATTCTTGTATATAGGAGGCAGTATTATAGAAGTTATAGTGTTGTACATAAGGGGCAGTATTATAGTAGTTATATTCCTGTACATAGGGGCAGTATTATAGTAGTTATATTCCTGTATATAGGAGCAGTATTATAGTAGTTATATTCTTGTATATAGGAGGCAGTTTTATAGAAGTTATAGTGTTGTACATAGGGGGCAGTATTATAGTAGTTATATTCCTGTATATAGGAGCAGTATTATAGTAGTTATATTCCTGTATATAGGGGGCAGTATTATAGTAGTTATATTCTTGTATATAGGAGCAGTATTATAGTAGTTATATTCTTATATATAGGAGCAGTATTATAGTAGTTATATTCTTGTATATAGGAGCAGTATTATAGTAGTTATATTCTTGTATATAGGATCATTATTATAGTAGTTATATTCTTGTATATAGGAGCAGTATTATAGTAGTTATATACTTGTACATAGGGGGCAGTATTATAGTAGTTATATTCTTGTATATAGGGAGTAGTATTATAGTAGTTATATTCCTGCATATAGGGGGCAGTATAATAGTAGTTATATTCCTGTATATAGGAGGCAGTATTATAGTAGTTATATTCCTGTATATAGGAGCAGTATTATAGTAGTTATGACCATGCGTAAAGGTAGATAGAAAGTCCAGCACTCACCGATATCAGAGGTATGCAAGCTTGTATCTTTATTCCATCATACGAAGTTGGCAGGGAGGGAGAGGGTGCGCGGCGTGACTCAAATGGCTGCTCAAAAGGAGCAGTATTATAGTAGTTATATTCTTGTATATAGGACGCAGCACTATAGCAGTTATATTTTTGTACATAGGGGCAGTATAATAGTTACTTTTCCTCACTTCTTTTGGTAGATATTGACTGTTACACAGCAGGAGTGATTCATTCATTATATATCAGATCTATTGGTTATTATTGGTTATTGGTTTCACACCTTTTAGGAGTTTAACACTTTCTGGGCTTTCAGCTTCATTATGGTTATACCCAGTAGAACCTGTCAGTGTTGCCTGTACTGTAGGTCAGGATCTTGCGGTTTATACTATTTGCGTTGATCGGGTTAAGGAGACAACTAATTGGCCATCAGATCATTTTGTGCCGGAGCGGCTACAAGTGCAGAAATTAATGAGCTTCTTCACTGACATAACCCAGAAGATTCCTTTAATCCAATATTAACAGGCTCGGATTGGTGGACGGTTATCAGACATTCTGAACTATCAGTCTGATGCCTGTATATAATTCATCTGCAGATTCTATAATATATTACTTGTTATATACTATAATATGTTATGTATTTATGACATGTAACAGTTGTAGACAGTATGATTGTATCTTGTGGGCATTATATGTTGACACTCTATTGCGGTATTATTTTAATATAGTACTACTATAATGCTTTATAGTTAGCCAAAAAATAATTGCCATGGGGCCCTTACACAATAGTATTATACACATAGGGCCCTTACACAATAGTATTATACATACAAAACTGCCATACAGTGTCTATGTAATAGTCCCATACCCTGAGCAAATAACACTATTATACTGTGTCTATATAGTAGGATGACTTCCAAGCAGTGCCTACATATTAGCACTATGCATTGAGAACAGCATAAAGCCATACCGTGTTCACATAATAGTACTAGAACTACTATACACATCTTGCATAATATAGTACTACCATACACTTCGCATACCAAACTGCAATATAGTATTATATATAGAGAGCGCATTAAACAGCAATACATTGTATACATACTGCTATCATAAACTGAGCACATAAGACCGTGCCACCGTAATAGTACCATAAACTTCAAACAGTGAAATACATTATACTGCCATATAGCCCTGTTATGGTGGCATTGTTTATTCTCCTATATAGTGCCTATATTATTATACCGTACACCAAGGCCATAACAGTGAAATATAATATACTGCCATATAGCCCTATTATACTGGCATTGTTTATTCTTCCATATGGTGCTGATCGCCATACAGTGCCTATATCATTATACCATACACTGATAACCTAAAACTGCCACACAGTGCCTATATAATGATACCGTACACCAAGGCCATAACAGTAAAATACATTACACTGCCATACAGCCCTGTTATCCCAGCATTGTTAATTCTCCTATATTCTGATTTTTTCCGACATACAGTGCCTATATCACTGTACCATATAGTGATAACCTAAAACTGCCATACAGTGCCTACATAGTGGTACTATACACCGAAGCCATAACAGTGGAATATATAATACTGCCATGTAGTGCATACGATGAATAGCCAAGTCCTTTTATGAAGACACCATATGAGTCGAGCCCAGTAGACATCTAAAGTTTTTCACCCTATTTCGAGCCCATGACAGCTCTTCAGGTATCGATAAACAATACGGATCCACTTGTTTGCTTGGGTCCTAAGGATGAGCCCTGTGTGGAGATGTGATTGGCTGTCCGGGGCGGAGGTCCAGATTATAATCTAGCACACAGAACCATAATCACGCTCTTCCTATAATGAGTCAACACATGAGTCACGGGCAGCGGGGACAGCATTGATTGGTTTATGTGATGTCACTGATCGGCCGCTCACTGGCGTTACACGAGGAGCTGACAGCCAATACATAGGGAGCGGTGTCATCCCTGCTGATATCCATACATGATATGGTCACTTTATAGGTTTAGATACATTGCTCAGAAGACAGTATCACACATGAAATGCTTAGATACACCAGCTCAGCGGGTGGTATTACATAGGATAGATTTCAGCAGAGAATATCACACATAATCTGCTTAGATCCAGTAGATTCCTGTGCTCGCTATAGTTATATATGCTTTGTTGGAAGCCAGGAGACATGTTGTCACTCTTCTCTGTTTCTTAGATTTCTCTCGGAGGTGACTCGAGGCGGTGACATCAGTATGCTGGTGAAGGAGTACCGGATCTGCATGCCTCTCACCACAGACGAGGTGAGCTCCAGTTTTATGGGCACTTATAAAGAACACATTGCGAGACGTGAAGTGACCGGGTATCTGACTGGGCGGGACTCTACTGTGCTTTTTTTTTCTCATTGTTCTAGATAGGACATTGGGGTTCACATATATACTTTTTATTAAAAGGGGTACTCCGTTGAAATCAACTGGCAACAGAAAGTTATATAGATTTGTAAATTACTTCTATTTAAATCTCAAGTCTTCCCATACTTATCAGCTGCTGTATGTCCTGCAGGAAGTGGTGTATTCTTTCCAGTCTGACACAGTGCTCTCTGCTGCCACCTCTGTCCATGTCAGGAACTGTCCAGAGCAGGAGAGGTTTTCTGTGGGGATTTGCTCCTGCTCTGGACAGTTCCTGACATGGACAGAGGTGGCAGCAGAGAGCACTGTGTCAGGCTGGAAAGAATACACCACTTCGGCAGCTGATAAGTACTGGAAGACTTGAGATTTTTAAGTAGAAGTAAATTACAAATCTATATAACTTCCTGACACCTGTTAATTTGAAAGAAAAAGATTTTTGCCCGAGTTCTTCTTTAACGATTTATTGAAAAATCCTGCCATACATTAGCAAATAATACTGCCATACTGTACCCAAACAATAGGAGCTACAGCCAGAGACTGTAAACCTGACCCCAAGTGAAAGGTGGGAGAGTAGCAATGGCTGCTACAGAAAATGGTCAGCGTGTATATAGCCATTGTGCAAAACTACACTGAGTGTATGTGGTGTGTGCATGCTTGCTAGTACTAGGTGTGAATGTGTAGGCAGTGAGTGTGCATGTCTCTGTGTAGTGAGAGTGCAGATGTGTATGTATAAAGCACATTTTTTGCACTCACCTGCAATATTGCTGCAGTGCAATGTGTTGCATCCCAGCTCAGTTGCAGCCAGACTTCATGGGTCATGTGATCACCACTCAGACCACCAGTTCAGTGCATTCCCTTCTGCAGGGTGTGGGGCAAAGTGGGAGTTGTAGTTTTGCTACAGCTGGAGGGTCATGGGTTGGGGATGACAGGAAGTGACCTCTGCTGTGTTTCTGGCTTCCTGTCACCAGAAGGATGACCTCCTCACCTATCAAATCCCTCCTTGATCTCTGAGACCCCTCCTTGTTTAGGGTGTGCTGATGTAGAGATCATCTTTACCCTATCTAACAGACCAGGAGTGTAGTGACATAGTAGTTGGGACCATACAATGATTAGTTGCAGAGTTATAAGACTCCACTGATTCACACCACCATCTGCTTTGTGCAGAATCTCCTGTGTACCCTATGAGATGCAGCTTCACTGTCTCCTGCTTGTAAGAACTGACTGGGAGAATCCTATCGAAAAGAGGCAGGCTGAACTTTGCAGGGCAGTTTCTAGATCATTTTGGCAACAGGGCGAATCTTGATAAAAGCAGCCACAACCCCGGGCCCACACTCAAATCAGCCCTGGAGAAGGAAGGGGGGCTTTTATCAGGATTCGGGTTACTAGGAAGAAGCAGTGTGTGTATTATGACATAGAGCAGCGTTGCACCCCTAAGAGATAATGTTCAACCGAATACAAAATCATCATACAGGGACTCACAGGTGCTGTTTTCTTTGATCTGCGGCACCATTTTCCTTCTCCTCTCCAACCGGACCGCCATCATGATTTCTTGCAGCTACAATTCGTCTCCTCAGAACCTGCCAGACAGACATCTCAGGCTCCGCATCTATCCAGCAACTTCCTTCCCTTTTCCCTCCTATAGGCTCCTAAACTATAGTAATTCTGCTGCTTGGTGCAGTAAAGTCTGCAAGGTGTGACCTCCATTACACTGACATACAGGATGCTGGGAAAGCTGTGTGCCCTCCATCACACTGACAAACAGGATACTGGGAGAGCTGGGTGACCTCCATCACACTGACATACAGGATGCTGGGAGAGCTGTGTGACCTCCATTACACTGACATACAGGATGCTGGGAAAGCTGTGTGACCTCCATCACACTGACATACAGGATACTGGGAAAGCTGTGTGACCTCCATTACACTGACATACAGGATACTGGGAAAGCTGTGTGACCTCCATTACACACTGACATACAGGATACTGGGAAAGCTGGGTGACCTCCATCACACTGACATACAGGATACTGGGAAAGCTGGGTGACCTCCATTACACAGACATACAGGATGCTGGGAAAGCTGTGTGACCTCCATTACACACTGACATACAGGATGCTGGGAAAGCTAAGTGACCACCCCCTGTAATCCCCCCTGTGCTGTCCCTGTTGTAATAATCCCCCCTCTGCTGTCCCCATTGTCATACCCCTCCCCTCCCTGTGCTGCCCCCCCCCCCACCAAATAGCAATAATCCCCTCTGCTCCCCCTGCATTGCCAAACACACACACACAAAAAAAAAACAACATTATACTCACCTTATTCTGGCATAGGGGTCCCTCTCTCCTCTTCTTCTCTTCTTCTCCAGCCTGCGAGGAGCAGACCGCTGCCACCCCTGCACACATCTCTTTTCCGCAAACGCAGTGAAATAACGTCATTGCGCTGCTGGAGGGAGACGTCTGCAGGTGCAGAGTGCTCGGCTGGGTCGGAGCAGTCCGGGGCGGAGCTACGGGCGGCCCGGGGGCTGAGGTCCAGCCAGTCCGGGGGCAGAGCTACGGATGGTCCAGGGGCGGAGCTGCGGCCGGTCCGGAGACGGAGGTCCAGGCGATCCGGAGGCGGAGCTACGGGAGGTGATTGTTCAGAGGGGCAGGTGATGGGGCGAGCGAGCTAGCAGGCGGGCGGCTGGCCGGCCAGGGGTGCGCGCAGCTAAGTGGAGTCTGGGGGGTGCCACCAGCGCCCCCTAGCTGTCGACGCCCCGTGCGGCCGCCCGGCCCGCCCGCCTCTAGAAACGGCCCTGGCTGAAGCTGCATCTCATAGGAATGCACTGAGACATGGCAGGGTGGGTTAGGGGGCAGAAGCTTTATTCTTACAATAATCATATGACTGTGATAAGACTCTGCACCTTCTAAGGGTACTATTACACGGAACGTTAATCAGCTAAATTGGCCCGATTCGGCCGATTATCGCTCCGTGTGATAAATACAACGATCAGCCGATGACAACGATCATCGGCTAATCGTTAATATAGGTTTGAACATATAATTGTCGGGCGCCGACTGCACATCGCTACGTGCAATAGCGGTGCACGGACGGCGACTGACGATTTTACCTATTACATTACCTATCCTAGCTGCAGGGCTCCTCTTGCGGTCTTCTTCTCCCCGTGTCCCAGGCGCTCCAGCTTCAGAGCGGCCTGTCTCAGCTGACAGGCCGCTCAGCCAATCACTGGCCGCGGCAGTCCCGGCCTGTGATTGGCTGACCGGCGTGTTAGCTCAGACAGGCTGGTCAGCCAATCACAGGCCGTGACCGCCACGGCCAGTGATTGGCTGAGCGGCCTGTCAGCTGAGACAGGCCTCTCTGAAGCTGGAGCGCGCAGGACTCGGGGAGAAGACCGCAAGAGGAGCCCTGCAGCCTGGACAGGTAATGTATAAAGTTAAGCATGTCCCTGCAGCCCTTGTTAAACGATAATCGGGCCGTGTAATAGGCCCAGTAAACGAGCGCCAATCTAGCAGATCGATGCTCGTTTACAGTTATTATCGGGCCTTCCTCGGCCCGTGTAATAGTATACTATCTCTGCATAGCCAGAGGCATCATGGGAAATGTAGGCGTCACTCTGAGAGGCTTCATGGGAAATGTGGACTTCACTCTAAATCAGCTAAAATAAAAATACTCAAGGGCATCCATGTTATCCTGTAATAATAGGCCATGCTATATTATATAAGCATGAATGGTTAGGTGTGCCTGTCTGTATACATGAGTGTGCACTTGTGTATGTGTGTGTATGTAGTGAGTGTATGAATATTGGTGTGTCAGCCTGCACATAGCTTGTATACATAATACTGCTATACGCTAAATAACAATTACAGCTGAAGCACGTGGTGTGTAGCACCCATTACATGTATGAGAAGCTTAATGGCGGTTTTATTGGTCTATCTGTATCTGATCCTTATGCTGTATTAGTACATGCGGTACTGTTTATTGGTATTATATGGGCACTCTATGGTGGTATAACTTATATTAGGACACAAGAGGGCCTGGAGCCCACTACACCACCATATCCAGCTGCCCCCCGCTACGCCGTCCTATACACTAGCAGCACAGCCTGGTGTGAAGAAGACCCTGACTTCTCCTCGTACCCCGAGTGTCACTCGCTCCTCACACTCACAGCCCCAGTTCCTTATTCCAGCCCTGAAAGATATTAATAGACAGGCGTCAGGCTCTTATTGCTAGGAGACGACGCATGGGCGGCCGCCAGCGCTTTTAGAATGGAACAATTAGACCCCAAATCTGAAGGAGCTTTATATAGTAAGATCATCTGCCGCCGACCTAAGAGTCAAGATGGCGGCAGAAACAAACGCAGGACATGTAGAAAACGTAACTCCGTGCTAGGGCCATGCAATGCATTTTTGGAGCTCCATGGCTGATTTGCTCCCATGACAGCTGGATGAGAGTTGCAGTGGTGGCCATATTCCTTTTCCAGAAGCAGGTACCTGAAATACTAATTTTAACAACTTGATGGAAGAAGACGACTCAAGAAAAAGATCCAGCAAGGATGGAGTTAAATTTTTTTTTTTTTTTTTTTTGAGGGGCGGGTGGAGATAGGCACGACTTGAGGTATGACGCTAACGGTGGTGACAACATGACAGTTCCCATGTGTTACCGTAGTAACACTGACAGACCTGCATTGTCTAAGTGGGAATTACCATTAACAGGTAAATTATTCCGGGATGGAAGTGGATAGAGCGATGGCGTGAGTAGGAGGGAGGGGCAGGGTTGGGGGACCTTACGCCTTACCAAAAGGGATCGCTTAAAAATAATCGCATTATAAAATTACACTCTGGGTTCTTTGACTTCAGGATATTTAATTTGTGCCGGGGAGCCAGGTAGGGGTCAGCCGGACGGTTCACCAAATTCTGACATTCTCTCAATCCCAGGCGGTTAAGTCATTCTGAAAAGGTCAGGACTGAGAAACACAAAACTATGTTTTGTCTAAAAGGGCAGGGGAACCCCCGACTGAACCAGCAGGCTACAAGAAATACGATGATGTCCCCTTTAAATTAGAGCTGTCACCAAACAGGTCTACTATCGACATCTTGTAGCTTATCAGTAAAGTTGATTAAAGAGAATGGTGAATGTAGAGCTGTTGCCCATAGCAATAAAGTTTTTGAAATTGAAATTTCAACTCTAGCTGTTATGGGCAACAAAAGTTTTCCATAGCAACCAGTCAGTTACTTTTAACTTTATACTACAATGGAAGCTGACCTCTGATTGGTTGCTAAGGGGTTGGCCACCATAAATCTTTATCGTTTAGACAAGGAGTACAAAGCAACGTTATGGTCACCTGGTCTGTCACATGATTCCAATAGCCACCTTACATCATGGAAACCATGCGCACTGCCGTCATGGAAACCATGCCAGACCTCCAAAATGGCAGACAATAATGGTTCCCAATGGACCCCACTGACTTGTATTGGAATCTGTAGAAGCCCAATTTATTGCATGCACTATAACAGGGATGGGGAACCTTCGGCTCTCCACCTGTTGGAAAACTACAATTCCCATCATGCCTGGACAACTATGGTGGGAATTGTAGTTGTGCAACAGCTGGAGGGCCCAAGGTTCCCCATCCCTACATTATAACAAGAATGGTGGAAGCAACAATGAATGTTTCTATTCAGTGACAGCAAGGAGAGACCCTAAGTGCGAGGAGGTAGTAGCAGAAGGTAATAGTGGACAGCGTTTTCCGGATGCTCGCCGTATTGTCCGGTCGTTCTGTTTAATCTTCTCGCCCGTCGCAGGTGTCACAGAGTTTCCATCCTCGCCTTATCACTTCCCTGCAAATCAATGCTACATTTAAGTGTTCCCCTGGCAGAGCTCAGTAAACATTTACCCAGAGCGGCGGCGGTGGTGGCGGCAGTGGTGGCGGCGGACTCCAGCTGGGATACATCACGGACCTTACCTGTTTATTAGTTTTCCATCATTCACTTCTTCGCTCATCATCCAGGCATAGAAAAGCCCAGAAAGTCTGAGCGGAGGCCACAGGGACCTCACAGGGGGCACCGTACCCCTCTAAAATCTGAAAATCTCTGGAAAATATATCTCTAGGATGATTTTTAGTTATATCTGCCAGTGATGTCACCTAGCTTTCCCATAACCCTGAAGGGTATATGTGTCTAGGAGACTTTGGAAAACTTAGTGACAATCCCAACGTTAACAGTAGTAGTCACTCAGCTGCCTGCTTCGCTGTTGCTAGGCAACCCAGCCCACTTCATTCACCTTCCTCCTACAGAAATCATGATATATCATCGTCAGCGTTATAATAATTCGCCCTCTTGCCCCTGAAACATATTTTGGGCTATGAGCTCTATAAATAATCCAGCTTGCCCGGAGACGTTTAGGGCGACGTGACAATGAGTCAGATTATGTTGGGAATGGAATCACATGACACCTCAGGGGATGGTAATGGCGCTGTCTAGTCCTTGATGAAACCAAGCACTTAGCAACCAATCAGAATTTAGCTTTCATTGCAATCTAATATAGAATTTGATTGGTTCCTAGGGGAAATTGACCAACTTTGGGCTTGTTGCTCATAGCAACCACAGTTCTACTTTCATTTTCAAAATCTTGGTTGCTAAGGGTAACAGTTTCACATTAACAGATCTCTTCAATAAAACTTTATTCATAATATACAAGATGTTCATATTCATAGCAAAACCAGCTGATGACACCCAACATGGAGGTGGTAGTAGAATAGTCATGTTAAGCAGGGGTGGTCATGGGGGGCAGTTTGCTAAAGTCACAACTAGAGAGGAGCACAACTTGCGCAAATTCTATTCTGATGGTTAAGCATTTGAATACCAGACGATCGGCCTCGAGTTTCGCTGATCTCTAGTCGCAACCTCTCCCCAGCTGCAAAAAGGCTGACAACAGAGAACACTAGTCTATGAATGAAAAGACGACAGATCCATGTCCCTTTAAGACTCGAATAACGTGGCGTCTTTCTTTCGTCACATGACGCTCCTCAGTGGCTGTCGCAGGGGCTGCAGCTCATGATATGGCGGCACTGCGCAGGGATAGGTCGCCCCCGGTCAGGGAGGAAGCAGATGGCCATTCATGGTGTAGATTAGTCACTTCTTGAGTTTTATCCTGTCACCATTGTAATAACTAATTAACATTCTCCAGCTAATTGAGAATTTAGAGGCGCATATTGTTTGCAGCGGACGCCTAAAAGCCACAGCATATTGACTGCCATCTGGCATCGCTATCGCCTCAGCAGTTTTCCTATTAAGCCTCATTATTCCTCCAGCCCCCCAAAGAATTGTCCCCATTCAGGCCACCCCTTTAAGACTGTAGGATCAGAGCGTCCATGGGTCGCGGCCTCCTGTATCCCTCCCTGTCAGCAATGCCAACCACCTAACCAGATCTACCAATACTGGCACCAGTGGAGTACAAGATATACAAGTATATGTGACATACAAATACTTGCGTACTCATACATACTCATACACATACATACATGCTTACTCATACACACTGTATATACATACTCATACACATACATTTATGCATGCATGTACACACATATCTATACACACTCATACATACATGCATACTCATACATATACATACATTCATACACATACATCAACACATACATGCATACTGTATACACACTGTATATACTCATACATGTTTCACTATACATGCATGTACACACATGTCCATACAATCTTATACATGCATATACACACACACACTAACTCACTCACACATACATACAGATATATGCATACACCCACATTCATGAATACATACACTCATATATGCACACACATGCATATACAGTTATACAAACATATGGGGGAGGAATTTATCATAATTTTTTTGGTAGGCTTTGGTGTAAAAATGGTGCAAATTTTTGTGTAAAAAATGTCAACTTTTTTGCACTAGTTTTCTGGTGAAAGCATTTTTACATTCCCCCATAGTATTTATGTGGTGCTACCTTACGGTGGTCAACTGGTCACTTGTTAGGTGGTAACGAGTGACGCCACAGCTGCGGTGGTTGGTTGAGATATAGCTCAGCAAGATGGTAAAGTGTTGTGACGCCACTGCCAGGTGGGCACACAGGTATGGAGGCGCACCTGCTTTTAGTTTAGAGTGGTGAGCTATACCCTTTCCCCAGTGGTCGGTGACCTGCTGGGCTGTGAGGGGGTCCCTTGGGCACTTATCACAGTGGTCCAGAGTGGAGTTGTGACCCATCCGGACTATCGGTACCACCACCCACAGAAAGGGGAGATGACCCAAGGATGTGGTCTCTACTGTGTAGGTGCTTGAGCAATAACCACTGAGTGCCGTTAGCATAAATAAATCTTCTTTACTATAGAAATACTTTGTACAGTGCTGATAGCGGACTGTAGACTTGACAAGACAGGAGTCGTACTCAAGACCTTTAGGGTAGTAGAGCTGAGAGTAATTGAGAGGAGTTTGTGCTATCCAGAACAGTGGAGAGGAGTTTGTACTGTAGGTTCAGAGTAGAAGAGAGGAGTATGTCATGAGAGTCCCAACCCAGGGTAGAAGTGTGCTCTGCCGGAACTTTAGAAGAAGGAGTAGAATACTGAAGGCTTGAAAGTAGACGTTTAATTGTGCCCGTGTTTCGATCTTTGTTGCTATACCACCTTTTGCCCACCAGTGTCAAGTGACCCGTCCTGTGAGGGTGACACAAGAGATAGAGTACGTAGGCTTCTAGCAACTTTGCTCTATCCGGATCAGTTCCTCTGTTATAGGATACCGTCCTGCACCTTTAGACTTGTTTTCAGTGTGGGTTGGAGTTTCTCTGACTTATCCTCTCCCCTGAGTAGCTTAACACTGCATAGTGTGTGGAAGTGCTGTTTTCAAGAAACTGGTGTCTGGGTCTCCCATGTTTGTCTGCTGTACACAGGAACCTGACTAAGACTGACTAGTTCTGGAGCCGGTACCTGGCAAAGCCAGGGCCCAGTTGGACCACGGCAGGGACCAACTTGTTCTGCGTCCTCTCTGTTCAACGACCAGGCTAAGACTACCTATTGTGGGTGTATACTTCCTCTCCCCATGTGACAACTTCCTACAGGTGGTGTAATATCCCCTGTGAGTGGTGGAGAAGAAAGCATAGAAAAGAAAGGAGCTCAGGGATAGGTAGAGAAGAAGAGAAAGTCCTCATTGTCCTCACAATAAACAATAACCCTTTGGTTACCTGCAGCTGTGCAAAACATAAGTACAATTACAAACAATAGTGACATCTTTTGGCAAAACTTAGCTACTACTTTATCACCACAGTTACTTGAAGTACAGACTTTTGCGATGGGTGTAACATACTGGTAACACCCGTGGTGAAAGACCACATTTACACACTCACAAAGTACATACATACACATACACACGCACACTCATACGTGCATACACATTCATACAATACATACATACCTGCATACACACTTATACATGAATATACTCATACATACATGTCTACATACACTCATACATGCACACACTTGTATAAACATGTACATGCATACATGCAGATACATAGGCTACATATGCAAACATAGATGGATGCATACAAATGCTGCGTATACATGAATACAAACATACACTGTAAACATACAGTACATACATACTTACACAGTGCATACATACCCATCGGCACATGGGCACCTATGCACACATACATAACTTACTAAAACAAAAATAAATACTACATAACGGTGATACTTTGCCATACTGACATGTGAGAAAGTTGTCAGAGTGACTATATTGGTTGTTACCAAGCTTCACCAGGTTGTTTTGGTTGACATCCAGTTTCCTTGGGTTATATTGGTTGTCACCTAGCTAGATGGCCATATTGGTTGTCACCCAGCTGGATAGCCATATTGGCTATCACACAGCTTAACCAGGCCATATTGGTTGTCACCCAGCTTCTCCAGGCCATAATGGTTGTCACCTAGCTTCCCCAGGCCCTAATGGTTGTCACTCAGCTGGCTGGCCATATTGGTTGTCACCCAGCTTCCCCAGGCCATATTGGTTGTCACCCAGCTTCTGCAGGCAATATTGGCTGTCACCCAGCTTCCCCAGGCCATATTGGTTGTCACCCAGCTTCCCCAGACCATATTGGTTGTCACCTAGCTTCCCCAGGCCATATTGGCTGTCACCCAACTTCCCCAGGCCATATTGGTTGTCACCCAGCTTCCCCAGGCCATATTGGTTGTCACCTAGCTTCCCCAGGCCATATTGGCTGTCACCCAACTTTCCCAGGCCATATTGGTTGTCACCCAGCTTCCCCAGGCCATATTGGCTGTCACCCAGCTTCCCCAGGCCATATTGGTTGTCACCCAGCTTAGACCATAGACCATAGTCAACTAAGAAACTGCTGAATACAAATCTTTCACAAGGCCTCAGAATGGGACACTTGACAGATGTCTGTATACTGGGGCTTTTCAAGGTCGTCCTATTATCCAGACAAGGCCACTATTAGCCGGTGCCACCAGGGAGTGGGCGATGCCTCCTCGTCCGTTCATGCCCACTGCTAATCCGGGCAAATAGATTTTTAAGTAGGAGCAGATGTCAGAACAAGGAAGATGGAAGATGCACAAGATCTGCGAGGAGAGACTGGATAAGAACAGGAGACAGTCTGGACCAGAACACATTCTGAAGACGATGGAACGATTACAACGTTTATGGGGTTACCACGGCAACCGAGACGTTCTCCGCAGTTTGCCCAATCTGGGCTGCGTTACAATCTGTTTTAGAGTTGAAATCTTCATGTTGTCAATGACGACAGCCTCTGCTCAGCATTCAGCTCCAAAGGAGCAGTCACCGCCAAAGTACAGGGTGTATCACACACCACAGGCTTAGATACAGCAGCTCCGCAGACATTATCACACATGAGGGGCTTAGATACACTGGTTTAGCAAACAGCATCACACATAATAGGGTTAGATACATTAGCTCAGCAGACAATATCACACATGAGAGGATTAGATACACCAGCTCTACAGACAATACAACACAGGAGAGGATTAGATACATCAGCTCAGTAGACACTATCACACAGGAGAGGCTTAGATACACCAGCTCTGCAGGCAGTATTTACATGATAAGCTTATATAAACAGCTCAGCAGTATCACATGTGACAGGCTTAGATACAGAGGTCAGTAAACAGTATCACACATGAAAGTCGTAGACGTAGAGACATAGCAGACAGTGTCACATGTGAGATGCTCACACCACAGGCTTAGATACATAGGTGACAGTATCACACATGAGCGGTTTAGATACACCAGCTTAGCAGTACACAATACCATTGGATACAGGACCCCATCAATGCTTTTATTGACCTTATCTTTATAGCCATATAAAAAGGAAGAGGCCGCCGTGCTAACTTCCTGTCTCCTGAAGTCGCTGTGGAAACAGTCAGCGTCATGGAATCTTCCATGTTGGTCTTTGGTTGTTGTAACCATTTACCCCTATACCTCAGGTCCGCCACCACAGGGTTTGCGTATACAGCTTTAAGGCATGTATTTGTATATACCTATAACGCTGGATGGAAAAAACTATGAAGGTTCCATGAGAGAGTATCACACATGCCAGACTTAGATACACTGGCAGATAGAATCACACACGCTAAGTTTAGATATAGCAGTTAACCTGAACGTTTCTCACATGATAGGCTTAGATACATTGGTTCTGCAGATAGTATCACACATAATGGGCTTGGATACACTAATTTATGTGTAACGATGTGTGTATACAGACCTGTAATAGAACCATACGTTATTCAGCAGCTGAGGTCACCATTCCCCTGAGTGATGAGGACGGGTAATAGATATGCGTCACACTGCCACTTTGATACCAGATATAAATAAAACCCTACCTGTCACCTGTATTTTCCTCCATGGTGAGCTGCACAGGTAATAAGAAACATAAGAACAGCTGAGTAGTTCCCCTAGTATTTGCATCCTGAGAGAATAGTGCGACACTCCATCCCCCCTCAACACAATTGTGCAACTTTAATCATCCTTGTCAGCAAAATTACAAAAAATGTAAAAAGAAAATTTAAAAAATGTAAGACCTGTTTTGTTGTTTATACTTCGACTAATTCTACTACCACATATTTCAAAGAATTGGAACCCCTTTAAGTCAGCAAGCTGAGAGGACTTCTATAGTGGTCTGGGGCCAGGATGGGGGTGGGGGAGAAAGATATAGTAGATGCTATAACACAGGCCTGGACAGCTGCAGGCAGCAGACCACTAGTTTCCATAACCAGCGCACAATGTAAAGTCAGAGCCGCAAATACAGGAAGAACAAAAACCTCTCAGGAAGTTTCTCCTCGAAGCAGGTCAACGTCTGCATCCTGTCAAGAGAGTACGGTGTGACGCCACATTGATGGGGAGTCTGCTGCGAGGCTGATCAGGCCGCATGCCGCCATTTGTACGATTTACATGGTGGTAACACCCCTCCC
The DNA here is from genome assembly GCF_027789765.1 of Dendropsophus ebraccatus. NCBI lineage: Eukaryota > Metazoa > Chordata > Amphibia > Anura > Hylidae > Dendropsophus > Dendropsophus ebraccatus. The sequence goes on from NC_091462.1 coordinate 109,431,440, forward strand.
CCCCTGCTGACTACTTACAGGCCTTAAAGGGGCTAAAGTAAGATCCCATATCTATGCTAAAGTAAGATCCCATACTCATCAACAGTCATTGTCCATTGGGGATAGTGCCCTCTATGATCCTGAAGTGACAAATCCTTTAAGTGATCTCAGGCTGCCAGAAACACCACAATTGGATCAATGGCTTATAAGCAATTTCCCCTAGATAAAATTTTGCTGCTGTGAGGTGAGGATCATTTAAAGGGGACATCCCTATGATCCCCAACAATCAGCTGCAATCTGTGCGGAAAGTAGGTAAAGCAGTTTCCCTGCAGCGCCACCACAGGAGAAATAAAGCATTACACAGTGTCTATTCACATCAATAATGCAGGACGGGACAGGTCCTCCAGAGAGGGAGACGCTCTTTGTAACCACATTGGCCTCAAGATAAGGATCCTGAGCAGAGGAGTGTGCTCAATAATACGGTGTATGAATAAACTGGACAACCCCTTTAAGCAATGACTGAATATATTTTGCAAAGAAGCTCCAAAGTAAAGTATCTTTAAGGCAATGAGCTGGATGAAGGGCGTATTGGGTAAGAAGATGGTGTCACTATAGCAACAGGGGGTGACGGACGCTTTCTGCACTCTCACTACCACCAACTCCAGCGCTAATTGTGTAAGGACCCGCTGCTGCCATCCTACGATACTGTGCAGGAAGGAGGGTGGTTAGCATGGGGTGACCGGGTCACCATTAACGCAGGCATGACATCATGGAATGACGTGGGCATGGGGCTCTGTAACCCCTTGTGGGGGCTGCAGCTGTGGCTTTCCCTCAGGGGTTAATTATTTTATCATCAGTTAAGAGCCATTTACCGCCAAGTCTCTGCTGTCCTGGTAATGAAATGGTTAATCAGATCGTTGCAGAATAACATATTATACATCCGTCCCTCCGGAGTAGCTTAATATAGATACTAGGAATGATCAGAACAGGAGCCGAGAGGTCTGTACACATAGAAGGGCCCGGGGCCCCAGAGTAGGAGCTGAGAGGTCTGTGCACATAGAAGGGCTCGGGGCCCCAGAGTAGGAGCTGAGAGATCTGTGCACATAGAAGGGCCCGGGGGCCCCAGAGTAGGAGCCGAGAGGTCTGCACACATAGAAGGGCCCGGGGGCCCCGGAGTAGGAGCCGAGAGGTCTGCACACGTAGAAGGGCCCGGGGCCCCAGAGTAAAAGCTGTGAGGTCTGTGCACACAGAAGGGCCCGTGGCCCCAGAGTAGGAGCTGAGAAGCCTGTGTACATAGAAGGGCCCCAGAGTAGGAGCTGATAGGTCTGTGCATATGGAAGGGCCCGTGGCCCCAGAGTAGGAACTGAGAGGTCTGTGAACGTAGAAGGGTCAAGGGCCCCAGAGTAGGAGCTGAGAGGTCTATGCACATAGGAGGGGCCGGGGCCCCAGAGTAGGAGCTGAGAAGTCTGTGCACATAGAAGGGAACAGGGCCCCAGAGTAAAAGCTGTGAGGTCTATGCACATAGAAGAGCCCAGGGCCCCAGGGTAAGAGCCCTATTACACAGAGCGATAATTGGCTGACACCAATCAGCCAATGACAATGATCATGGGCTGATCGTGGTTTTGGTTTAGACCGGGCATCGCTACGTGTAACAGCAATGTGCTGCCGACGGCACCTTACCTCTCCCCGCTCCCGGTCTTCTCTTCTGTGCTCCACAGCGTCCTGGTCCCGGCGACTGCAGCGTCTGAGTGGCCTGTCAGCTGACAGGCCGCTCAGCCAATCACAGGCCACGGCGGTCCATGCAGCCCTTACTGCCCGATTATCGGGCCGTCTTATAGATCTAAAATGATTGGGCCGTAGTGGGCCTGTGTAATAAGACCCTAATAGCTGAGAGATCCATGCAGAGCAAAGGGCCTGGGGCCCCAGAGTGCTTAGTATAGCAGAGAGCTTCACGTTTTGGCAATTTACAATTTTTTACACTCAATATATAGATTTATATAAGATGTATGGGATATGTTAACACTTTCTTCTCTCTTACAGTACAGGATCGGTCAGCTGTACACCATCAGTAAGCACAGCCACCAGGAGAGTGACAGAGGTGAGGGTGTGGAGGTGATGGAGAATCGGGCCCACCATGACCCTGTCTACGGAGATGGGCAGTATACAGAAAAGCGGGTGCACCTGTCCAGGTGAGGACACTTTTATCTTTCACATCATAGGGGGAAGGTGGGGGCATCCAGCAGGTCTGATGTTTGGCTGGGGGTTCAGGGACACAGAGAAGGGCTCAAGTTTGGCTGGGGGTTCAGGGACACAGAGAAGATCTGATGTTTAGCTGAGGGTTAAGAGACACAGAAAAGGTCTTATGTTTGGCTGGGGGTTCAGAGACACAGAGAAGGTCTGATCTTTGGCTGAGGATTAAGAGACACAGAGAAGGTCTGATCTTTGGCTGGGGGTTAAGAGACACAGAGAAGGTCTGATGTTTGGCTGGGGGTTAAGAGACACAGAGAAGGTCTGATGTTTGGCTGGGGGTTCAGAGACACAGAGAAGATCTGATCTTTGGCTGAGGATTAAGAGACAGAGAAGATCTGATCTTTGGCTGGGGGTTAAAAGACACAGAGAAGGTCTGATCTTTGGCTGAGGATTAACAGACATAGAGAAGGCCTGATGTTTAGCTGAGGGTTAAGAGACACAGAGAAGATCTGATGTTAAGAGACACAGAGAAGGTTTAATCTTTGGCTAAGGATTAAGAGACACAGAAAAGGTCTCATTGGCTGGGGGATCAGAGACATAGAGAAGGTCTGATGTTTGGCAAGGGGTTCAGGGACACAGAGAAGGTCTGATGTTAGGCGGAGGTTCAAGGACACAGAAGTCTCATGTTTAGCTTGGGGTTCAGAGACACAGAAAAGGTCTGATGTTTGGCTGGGGTTCAGAGACACAGAGAAGGTCTGATGTTTTAGCGGAGGTTCAGGGACACAGAGAAGGTGTACTGCTTGGCAGGAATTCAGGGAAACAGAAGTCTGATGTTTAGCTGGGGGTTCAGAGACACAGAGAAGATTTGTTGTTTGACAGGGATTCAGGGACACAGAAGTCTGATGATTGGTAGGAGTTCAGGGACACAGAAGTCTGATGTTTGGTGGAGGTTCAGTGACACAGAGAAGGTCTGATGTTTGGTGGAGGTTCAGTGACACAGAGAAGGTCTGATGTTTGGTGGAGGTTCAGTGACACAGAGAAGGTCTGACATTTGGCCGGGGGTTCAGTGACACAGAGAAGGTCTGATGTTTGGTGGAGGTTCAGTGACACAGAGAAGGTCTGACGTTTGGCTGGGGGTTTAGAGACACAGAGAAGGTCTGATGTTTTGTGGGGGTTCAGTGACACAGAGAAGGTCTGAGGTTTGGCCGGGGGTTCAGTGACACTTAGGGCCCTATTCCACTGGACGATTATCGTTCAGATTATCGTTAAATCGTTCGAATCTAAACGATAATCGTTCGGTTGAAATGCAGTTAACGATTAACGACCGAACGAGAAATCGTTGATCGCTTTATAAGACCTGGACCTATTTTTATCGTTGCTCGTTCGCAAATCGTTCGCGTTGAATAAGACATCGTTCGGTTGTTCGCAATAGATACGAATGCAATAGCGAATAAATAGCGAAGAAAAAACGATCGCAATTACGATCATAAGTAACGATTATCGTTCAATGGAAATGAGTGAACGTTTTCAGGTCTTTCGCAATAGTGGTCGTTTGCGATCGTTAATCGTTAATGATATGCAAACGATAATCGTCCAGTGGAATAGGGCCCTTAGAAGGTCTGATCTTTGGTGTAGGTTCAGGGTGAGGATCTATGAAATAAGATTGTATAAGTCTTAGCTTGGCGGCACACATTTGGCAACACTCCTGCCCAGACCAGCTGTCGCGCTGACAATGAGGGGTACTATAACTTCTCTAGACCATTTAGTGTTGCGGTGAGGCAATGGTCTGCAATTACTGGCGACAGTCTGAGAAGATGTAATTACAGCCATAACTCCGATGGCTCTGGAGAAGCGGCCTTGGCAGCCATGTTGTTCCGGTGAGGATCATTCAGGCCTCCCATAGGGGGCAGCTGTTTTTGTTTCTCCAGCTGCAGCGGGTAGGGAAGAGTTTCTGGAATCTTCCTGAAGTAATACAATGTTATAATAGAGGATAATCTCCTAAGTACGGGGTGAGATATGGAGATGAGATGATTCACGATGAGTACATGGGTCCACCACTAGCCAATAAAGTGTTATGTCACAGCGAAGCAGATCGGCTGTAGTGACATGGATTACTAATGCGCCACTTAGCACAACAGCTGCTGCCGGCAACCAGCTGGAGGGTGTGCTCTTATACTCTGTGCTGCTGTGAGAAGCCACATTCTACTCCTCACATCATATTACTGCCCCTGTTATATACCACCCTGTCCTCACTAACCTCATTGCATGACTGCTTCTCCAGTGCTTCTGAAATACTCTGCACTGCTGTGAGAGGCCACATTCTACTCCTCACATCATATCACTGCCCCTGGTATATACAGCCTTGTCCTCGCTAACCTCATTGCATGACTGCTTCTCCAGTGCTTCTGAAATACTCTGCACTGCTGTGAGAGGCCACATTCTACTCCTCACATCATATCACTGCCCCTGGTATATACAGCCTTGTCCTCGCTAACCTCATTGCATGACTGCTTCTCCAGTGCTTCTGAAATACTCTGTGCTGCTGTGAGAGGCCACATTCTACTCCTCACATCATATCACTGCCCCTGGTGTATACAGCCTTGTCCTCACTAACATCATTGCATGACTGCTTCTCCAGTGCTTCTGAAATACTCTGCACTGCTGTGGCCACCCTTCTATGTGATGTTCTTTCTGATTTCTGACCACTGGGTCCATGTTTCCCAGGCACACATCTGTTCCTGTTCCTTCTGTGTGGTTGGCAGTGATACGGATGCCGCGTTACGCTGGCATCGTGCTGTCATCAAGGTTCTCAGGAGGCTCCGGCGGTGGAGCGTAATGGCGCGAAATGCCACAACTACACATCATTGAGATCCATTACACAGCTGCTTCTCTACGGGGCGGGAACGTCGTCTGTTCCTTTAATTACATGTAATGAAAACTTGCAAGTAATCAAAGGAACAGGAAAGTAATTAAAGGAACAGTCCACACAAAACAGAGACACTGTACCGCTTCAGTAGGTGTGTCATGCTCCGCCCCCTCTGACCTCGCACAAGACATATCACAATGTATCAGTTTTTCCTGGACTATGAATGATAATCTCTGCTTGCTGTCAGTGAATGGAAACTGTATTGGTTACATCCAGACATATTGCACAGTCCTAATAAGTCTCACACAGCTGAGGGTTTGTTGCAGTTGTGTCCAGTCTCGATGACCCCCTCCAGTCTGGCACGCAGCTTGGGGAATTCTTGAGGAATTCAGCACCTTGGACAGAGCCGGATCTGTAGGAGTCTGTAAGGCAGAGATGGAGAAAACTACTAAACTACGATTCCCATCATGCCTGGACAGCCAAAACTTTGACTACTGTAAGCGCATGTCTTAAGGGTTAGTGGCCCTTTAAGGGACTGACCATGTTAGATGCAGCCAACCTACTGTAAACTGCAACTTGTGTTTCCATAACAACCAAATGTTACGAAAGGGGTTAAACTTAGCTCGTAGCTGTCTCCTATAACTACCTATAAAATAGCAGAATTCGTTCGCCACAAGGCATATGGCGCAGTTACGAAAGGTTAATGCTGTGTATGACCAATGGCCCAAATATGACTCCACCAACACCTGCGGACCAGAAGCAAAGATGGTGGGCAGCAGATCAGGGGTTGCTGAATAATTCTATGTGTATTTAAAGGGGACGTGGCACAGTCTGATCTGTCAGCATCGTCTTATAGAGCAGAAGGAGCTGAAGAGAGTGATATATATATATATATATATATATATATATATATATATATATATATATAAAATGTTAAGCTTCAGGTTGTGTGTGGTATTACAATTCAGCTCTTCAGTTCCATTCACTTCAACGGAAATGAGCTGCAAAATACCCACCCAAACTAAGGACAGGAAAGGTCTGGATGAAAGTGTCCATGTTTTTCTGAGCCTGGAAAACCCCTTTAAAGGGGTTATCCAGCGCTACAAAAACATGGCCACTTTTCCCCCTACTGTTGTCTCCAGTTCAGGTGCAGTTTGCAATTAAGCTCCATTTACTTCAATGGAACTAAGTTTCAAAACCCCACCCAATCTGGAGACAACAGTAGGGGGAAAGTGGCCATGTTTTTGTAGCGCTGGATAACCCCTTTAATCCCTAATTAGGACCGCCCCCTGGACTTCTAAACCTACAATGAGCAGGAAGTTCAGTCAGAAGGTTATAAGTTATACTGAATGTCTTTTCCCATAAAGATATATATTAATCTGCTCAGCTCCTCCTACTCTATAACATCAGGCTGATAGATTGTGTGGCAATTTCATGATTCCCTTTAAGTAGCCCTTTAAGATATAGGCTGCTTTATATGCATCCAACATATGCTGCAACCTGTGTTTCCATAACAACAAAATGGTACAGAAGGGGTTAAACTCGGCGCATTGCTATAAACACCTATAACAGAATTCACTCGTCAATATACGTAAAAGAGTATCTCCACCGAACGCGAAAACAAAGATGGCTGCCTGTTCTGAGGCTGTGGGATTATACAGAGGAGGCATTAGTTACTTTATCATGCCTGTCCCTTTAAAGGACTCTTCGCGGACGAGAAGCAGTGACGTTTTTGCCCGTAAAGTTGCTATTTTCCAGCTCTGCGGTTATTTCTTGGCAGAAAAGAATTGATAATGGGTTTCCAGCTGGAAGTAAGCGCGGTTATTATAAGAGGGGGACATGGGGGGACGTCTCCTGCCGCTCCCACAGGACTCACTCAGTGCACTGACAATTGATATCCAGGTAGAAGTATCACACACAACATCCACCCGGGGACTGTGGCAGGCAGGAGGTGAGGCGGGGGGGAGGGGCTGACAGCGTCGTCAGGCTATTTATAGCATCTCCCATCTCGCTCCCATCCACGTCCAGGCTATTTATAGTAACAGTAAGTGGGTCCCTGTTGACAGGCCGCATCTTAATCCGGACCCCCTCCCCTCCGCTGCCTCATTCACAACCTTCACCAGGGTCTAATGATGGAGGAGGGGGTGGAGGAGGACTGCTGGGATTTTATTGCCTCCTATTGATTTTTTGTAAGGTGTCCGGGTCACAAAGAAAATAGACGATGATCAATTATCGCCCATTGACAGCGTAGTGGGAGGGGTCTGACACAGGATCTAATTGAATTTGATCTGCATATATATATGATCAATAGATGGCGGTAATGGGGAGGGGGTGCATGACAGGTACCAGCAGTCTATACATGGACTGATAATATCCTATAAGGGAGTCCAGAGAATGACCCCCAGTTTAGGAGTTGTGGTCAGGGTGGTAGTGGAGAGGGGTGGTGGACAGATAACCATTGGTCTGATGTATGAAGGTCCTGAAGATGATGGAACCCGATGGATTATGAATTATCTGATTATTAACATTACAATATAATCTGCCGCTGTGACTTTATGTCTTGTAATATTCCACATTATTGTAAATCTGCGCCAAATTATTAGACTTATCTATTAGATAGATAGGAGATAGATAGATAGATAGATAGATAGGAGATAGATAGATAGATAGATAGATAGATAGATAGATAGATAGATAGATAGACAGACAGACGGATAGACAGACGGACGGACGGACAGACAGACAGACAGACAGACAGATAGGAGATAGATAGATAGATAGATAGGAGATAGATAGATAGATAGGAGATAGATAGATAGATAGATAGATAGATAGATAGATAGATAGATAGATATATAGATAGATAGATAGATAGATAGGAGATAGATAGATAGATAGATAGATAGATAGATAGATAGATAGATAGATAGATAGATAGATGGACGGACGGACGGACGGACGGACGGACAGACAGACAGACAGACAGACAGGAGATAGATAGGAGATAGATAGATAGATAGATAGATAGATAGATAGGAGATAGATAGGAGATAGATAGATAGATAGATAGATAGATAGATAGATAGATAGATAACAGATAGATAGATAGATAGATAGATAGATAGATAGATAGATAAATAGATAGATAGATAGATAGACAGGAGATAGATAGATAGATAGATAGGAGATAGATAGATAGATAGATAGATAGATAGATAGGAGATAGATAGACGGACGTACGGACGGACGGACGGGCAGACAGACAGACAGACAGACAGACAGACAGGAGATAGATAGATAGGAGATAAATAGATAGATAGATAGATAGATAGATAGATAGATAGATAGATAGATAGATAGATAGGAGATAGATAGGAGATAGATAGATAGATAGATAGATAGATAGATAGATAGATAGATAGATAGATAACAGATAGATAGATAAATAGATAGGAGAGAGGATAGATAGATAGATAGATAGATAGATAGATAGATAGATAGATAGATAGACAGGAGATAGATAGATAGACAGACAGACAGACAGACAGACAGACAGATAGATAGATAGATAGATAGATTGATTTTACCATCACGGATACTTCCAGTTGCTCCTTAGCAACAGACTCCAAGTATTCACTGCTAGCAGACGGTTGCTAAGGAGCAACGGGTTCACCCGTACTGGAATCTCGTTCTGCAAGTTCCGCTGTGTTCCCGGCGCTGTCAGTTTGAATAGTTTTACATACTGGCAGCAGAATTTTCATCCCAGTATGTAAAGCACCACCCCCCTTAACCCATCAGTTTTCTGCGGCCGCTATTCATTGCAGAGAACCTGGAGCAGCGGTGAATTAGGATGCGGGCACACACTGATGCGCCTGAATCCGAATTCAGTGGCAGTAAAGCTCATCCATCCGGGTCACGGAACGGCCGATGTCTTACACTGTGGGAACATGACCTTAAACTGTAATATGGTGGGATCACATACAAGCCATAGAAGCTTTGTGGCAACCAATCAGCTTTCAGCGTTCATCTTCAGATGGCCTTTAACAAGTGAAAGCAGCGACCTGATTGGTTACTATGGGTGACGCCCCCATTGTCCCCTCGTTCTGATGTCTGCGGTACTAGTAGTCACCGTTTGCTTCTTTTTGCAGTAAGTTACCCAGCTGGGCCCGAGCCGTGGTTCCCCGGATGTTCTACGTGTGTGAGAAAGCCTGGAACTACTACCCCTACACAGTGACAGGTAACCCCAATTTTCCTCATGCATCGGGGCCTTACCGGCCAATCAGCTTTCATTTTTGTTCCTTCATTGGAAACATAAACCGTGCTTTCTGATTGGCTGAGAGCGTGGTTATGGCATTAGCGGCTGCCATTTTGACAAGTTGGTGGAGGTCATTGCCTATAGCAACCAAAGGGCACATAGCACAAACTACTGGGTGGTTACCATGGCAACCCATCACTATATATCATATATAATAACACCCTCACAATTATTTTTATTGTTTTTTTCCCTCCGCATGTGATTGGCTACCCCATGACGTCCTGACAACAGAATATACGGTAAGCGGAGGCAGATTATACGCTATGATGTGTTAGTTTTGTCACGTCTTGTCCCCGGTTCAGTGGTTACCAACCTGTGATCCTCCAGCTGTTTCACGGCTACAACTCCCATCATGCCTGTTCCTCCGTTGGTGGTCCAGACATGATGGGAGGGTCACAGGTTGGAGACCACTGCCTAGTTGTTGGGTTGAAGCTCCCGCAAGTCTCTTTGTGGCTATAAATGGCGCTGTGTAGCTGTCATCTTATCTCCCAGCCTGCATTGCTCTCTGGTAACAGAAAAGCAGCAGAATTATGAGTGCAGCTCTGGATGTGACACAATGTTGTATTCTCCTCTCCCTCCAGTGCTCCTTCCTTCCAAAATTCTCCATCCACATCGAGACCAGATATTCCGACGACTGCGGCGATAATGACAGCGTAAGTGGCATTCACACTAGCCCTATACCGATCAGCTGATCATCAGGGACGCTGATCTGGGACGATCATCATGTGTTTCAGATATTCAGTGCGGACTTAGGTGACGATGCTCACGAGGTGACCCACCTGGACATTGCGTATGATGAAATCCCAGAGCGATATTACAAGAGCACGGAGGTAAGGGAGGTCAGGTCATGCTGGGAGTAGTAGTTCTGCCACAGTCTCCATTATATGTTTGCCTTCTTTGGATCTTTTTCTTTGTTTTTACTCTAATGTCAGATCCACATGAAATAAAGGTATAAAATGTACCTTAAAGGGGTACTCCGGCAAAAGTCTTTTTCTTTCAGATCAACTTCTTTCAGAAAGTTACATACATTTGTAATTTACTTTTATTTAAACATCTCCAGTCTTCCAGGGCTTATCAGCTGCTGTATGTCCTGCAGGAAGTGGTGTATTCTCTCCAGTCTGACACAGTGCTCTCTGCTGCCACCTCTGTCCATGTCAGGAACTGTCCAGAGCAGCAGCAAATCCCCATAGAAAACCTCTCCTTAACAGTTCCTGACATGGACAGAGGTGGCAGCAGATAGCACTGTGTCAGACTGAAGAGAATACACCAGTTCCTGCAGAACATATAGCAGCTGATAAGTATGGGAAGACTGGACATTTTTAAATAGATATAAATTATAAATCTATATAACTTTCTGACACCAGCTGATTTGAAAGAAAAAGATTTTTGCCATTTACAAGGCCTGTACCCAATAGCTTACCCCATATACACGTCTGCACCTTCTGTTACTTAACCCATTGAAGAACACTGTAGTCTCTCCCCCGACTTACCTGGCTGATGACAGAGAGCAATAGATTGCGGTTGCCTGATACACTTTAGATGCTTTCCTGATTTGCAGTACTTGGAGTTTAGTGACTCCTGCTGGCCATTGGTGGGATTACATTTTTTATTTATTTTTTGCTGGGGGGTTAATAATGCTAATACCTGCAACTGGTTACTGTATAACATATATAAGAGATGACTGGATGAGAGAGTGCCTATGGGTCCCAGCTCATCCTATAGACTCCCGCTGCCAGACACCGTGCAGCCAAGAACATAACAGCCTCCCATTCCCTGGAATCCTGTGTGATGTTACCGCCGGCCAGATCTCCTCCATCTTCCATGGCAGAATGTTCATCTCTTCTGCTTCCATATGTTTCATCAGAACATTGACTGGAGCCAAGGAGCATCCCCGAGCATCTGTGTATCCAAAGTGTACAGGGCTCAGAACAGTGCACCCCCCCCCCCACCATATGTATATATAAATATCTCTATAAACCTCTGTATATATAATCCCCTCTATACACCCCGCATGTAACACCCCCGTGTATAACCCCCTCTATACACCCCACATGTAACACCCCTGTGTATAACCCCTTCTATACACCCCACATGTAACACCCCTGTGTATAACCCCCTCTATACACCCCGCATGTAACACCCCTGTATATAACCCCCTCTATACACCCCACATAACACCCCTGTATATAACCCTCTATACACCCCACATGTAACACCCCTGTATATAACCCCCTCTATACACCCCACATGTAACACCCCTGTGTATAACCCCCTCTATACACCCCGCATGTAACACCCCTGTGTATAACCCCCTCTATACACCCCGCATGTAACACCCCTGTATATAACCCTCTATACACCCCGCATGTAACACCCCTGTGTATAACCCTCTCTATACACCCCGCATGTAACACCCCTGTGTATAACCCCCTCTATACACCCCGCATGTAACACCCCTGTGTATAACCCTCTCTATACACCCCACATGTAACACCCCTGTATATAAGCCCCTCTATACACCCCACATAACACCCCTGTATATAACCCCCTCTATACACACCACATAACACCCCTGTATATAACCCCCTCTATACACCCCGCATGTAACACCCCTGTGTATAACCCTCTCTATACACCCCGCATGTAACACCCCTGTATATAACCCCCTCTATACACCCCGCATGTAACACCCCTGTGTATAACCCCCTCTATACACCCCGCATGTAACACCCCTGTATATAATCCCCTCTATACACCCCGCATGTAACACCCCTGTATATAACCCCCTCTATACACCCCGCATGTAACACCCCTGTGTATAACCCTCTCTATACACCCCGCATGTAACACCCCTGTGTATAACCCCCTCTATACACCCCGCATGTAACACCCCTGTATATAACCCCCTCTATACACCCCACATGTAACACCCCTGTGTATAACCCCCTCTATACACCCCGCATGTAACACCCCTGTGTATAACCCCCTCTATACACCCCGCATGTAACACCCCTGTGTATAACCCCCTCTATACACCCCGCATGTAACACCCCTGTGTATAACCCCCTCTATACACCCCGCATGTAACACCCCTGTACTTGTAACACTATACACCCCACATGTAACACTCATGTACAGTATATAACACCCTGTATATAACAGCTCTCATGTATATAACATCCTGTATATAACAGCTCTCATGTATATAACATCCTGTATATAACAGCTCTCATGTATATATAACATACCTGTATATAACAGCTCTCATGTATATAACACCCTGTATATTACAGCTCTCATGTATATAACAGCTCTCATGTATATAACAGCTCTCATGTATATAACATCCCTGTATATAAACAGCTCTCATGTATATAACATACCTGTATATAACAGCTCTCGTGTATATAACACCCTCTATATTACAGCTCTCATGTATATAACACCCTGTATATACCAGCTCTCATGTATATAACAGCTCTCATGTATATAACATCCCTGTATATAACAGCTCTCATGTATATAACATCCCTGTATATAACACCCTGTATATTACAGCTCTCATGTATATAACACCCTGTATATAACAGCTCTCATGTATATAACATACCTGTATATAACAGCTCTCATGTATATAGCACCCTGTATATAACAGCTCTCATATATATATAACATACCTGTATATAACAGCTCTCATGTATATAACACCCTGTATATTACAGCTCTCATGTATATAACAGCTCTCATGTATATAACAGCTCTCATGTATATAACATCCCTGTATATAAACAGCTCTCATGTATATAACATACCTGTATATAACAGCTCTCGTGTATATAACACCCTCTATATTACAGCTCTCATGTATATAACACCCTGTATATACCAGCTCTCATGTATATAACAGCTCTCATGTATATAACATCCCTGTATATAACAGCTCTCATGTATATAACATCCCTGTATATAACACCCTGTATATTACAGCTCTCATGTATATAACACCCTGTATATAACAGCTCTCATGTATATAACATACCTGTATATAACGGCTCTCGTGTATATAACACCCTGCATATAACGGCTCTCATGTATGTAGCACCCTGTATATACCAGCTCTTATGTATATAACATCCCTGTATATACCAGCTCTCATATATATAACATACCTGTATATAATGGCTGTCATGTATATAACACCTTGTATATAACAGCTCTCATATATATAACATACCTGTATATAACGGCTCTCATGTATATAGCACCCTGTATATTGCAGCTCTCATGTATATAACACCCTGTATATTACAGCTCTCATGTATATAACACCCTGTATATAACGGCTCTCATGTATATAGCACCCTGTATATAACAGCTCTCGTGTATATAACACCCTGTATATTACAGCTCTCATGTATATATCATGTATATAACAGCTCTCATGTATATAACACCCTGTATATTGCAGCTCTCATGTATATAACACCCTGTATATTACAGCTCTCATGTATATAACATCCCTATATATAACAGCTCTCATGTATATAACACCCTGTATATAACAGCTCACATATACCTCACACCCTGTATATACCAGCTCTCATATATCTCACACCCTGTATATACCAGCTCTCATATATCTCACACCCTGTATATACCAGCTCTCATATATCTCACACCCTGTATATACCAGCTCTCATATACCTCACACCCTGTATATACCAGCTCTCATATACCTCACACCCTGTATATACCAGCTCTCATATACCTCACACCCTGTATATACCAGCTCTCATATACCCTACACCCTCCGTCCTCAGTACAGCCCCCCTATCTCTTCTCCATCTCATCTAATCTAATATCCAGATCCGGTAAATATCCAGACAGAAAACCATGTCATCCTGACCACTAGTCATCTCCTCTCTATTGTAGGATCTCAGGCATTTTGTCTCCAGTAAGACGGGGCGCGGACCTCTGAAGGAGGGGTGGAGGTGTCACACGCGGCCCATCATGTGCTCCTACAAGCTGGTCAATGTCAAGTTCGAGGTGTGGGGGCTCCAGACACGGGTGGAACAGTTTGTGCACAAGGTAGGTGAGCGAGAGGGAAGATACATGAGTGAGGCATATACTGAGTGCACTATGTTGTATATATACATATCCACCTGTATATCCACCTCCATGCACTATAGTAGTTATATTCCTGTATATAAGAGCAGTATTATAGTAGTTATATTCTTGTACATAGGAGCAGTGTTATAGTAGTTATTTTCCTGTATATAGGAGCAGTATTATAGTAGTTATATTCTTGTATATAGGGGGCGGTATTATAGTAGTTATATTCTTGTATATAGGAGCAGTATTATAGTAGTTATATTCTTGTATATAGGAGCAGTATTATAGTAGTTATATTCTTGTATATAGGAGCAGTATTATAGTAGTTATATTCCTGTACATAGGAGCAGTATTATAGTAGTTATATTCTTGTATATAGGAGCAGTATTATAGTAGTTATATCCCTGTATATAGTAGCAGTATTATAGTAGTTATATTCTTGTATATAGGAGCAGTATTTTAGTAGTTATATTCCTATATATAGGGGCAGTATTATAGTAGTTATATTCTTGTATATAGGAGCAGTATTATAGTAGTTATATTCCTGTATATAGGAGCAGTATTATAGTAGTTATACACGAACTGGAGACAGTGGAACGGCTGCACATCCCATCTATGGCTGATACTAATGCCGCTAGGCCTATATTAAAAATCAACACCAGAGTGTCTGTATATGAATTGATCAAGCCATATTGCCCCGTGTACCACCGCGCAGGTCCTCTGGTCCACACGGGTCCCTACGCTAACTCCACACCGTGTCGGTCAGCGACCGCCAACCCCGCAAAGCGTGTACATGCAGGGAAGGGAGGCCATGGAACGGCCCTGCAACCCCAATGTCACAGGACCAGACCCAAAAAGCCCCACCAAAACCTGGCCAGCACCACCGACGGGGAAGGCTGCCCCCAAACGACACAAGTATGGATATGGTATTACACTTATCATTGCTGCTCTCACAGAATGGGGAAGACATAAGGTCCGGACATGCGAGCACAGACATATCCTGCTAATTTTGGTCATGTGGGTCTTATAAAGGAGTGCGAGCTGTTCAGAGAGGGAGAACTGTGAAACACAAACTGGAGAGAATGGAACGGCTGCACATCCCATCTATGGCTGATACTAATGCCGCCAGGCCTATATTAAAAATCAACACCAGAGTGTCTGTATATGAATTGATCAAGCCATATTGCCCCGTGTACCACCGCGCAGGTCCTCTGGTCCACACGGGTCCCTACGCTAACTCCACACCGTGTCGGTGGTCGCTGACTGGCACAGTGTGGACTTAGTGTAGGGACCCATGTGTATCAGATACCTGCACGAGGTACATGGGGCAGTGTGGCTTGATCAATTCACATACAGAATTCTGATGTTTTTTATGCAGCCGAGAGGTACTAGTATCAGCCATAGGTGTGAGGTGCAGCACTCTTTTTCTTCCCTGAACCGTATTTTGTTTTCTCTTTTCTCCGTGCTTTGCACTCCTCCTGGTGAGACCCACATGACCGCAATTAGAGGACCTGCGCGGTGGTACACGGGGCAATATGGCTTGATAAATTCATATACAGACACTCTGGTGTTGATTTTTAATATAGGCCTAGCGGCATTAGTATCAGCCATAGTTGGGATGTGCAGCCGTTCCACTCTCTCCAGTTCGTGTTTCACAGTTCTCCCTCTCTGAACAGCTAGCACTCCTTTATAAGACCCACATGACCAAAATTAGCAGGATATGTCTGTGCTCACATGTCTGGACCCTATGTCTTCCCCATTCTGTGAGAGCAGCAATGGTAAGTGTAATACCATATCCATACTTGTGTCGTTTGGGGGCAGCCTTCCCCGCCGGTGGTGCTGGCTGGGTTTTGGTGGGGCTTTTTGGGTCTGGTCCTGTGACATTGGGGTTGCAGGGCCGTTCCATGGCCTCCCTTCCCTGCATGTGCACGCTTTGCGGGGTTGGCGGTCGCTGACCGACACGGTGTGGAGTTAGCGTAGGGACCCGTGTGGACCAGAGGACCTGCGCGGTGGTACACGGGGCAATATGGCTTGATCAATTCATATACAGACACTCTGGTGTTGATTTTTAATATAGGCCTAGCGGCATTAGTATCAGCCATAGTTGGGATGTGCAGCCGTTCCACTCTCTCCAGTTCGTGTATTATAGTAGTTATATTCTTGTACATAGGAGCAGTATAATAGTAGTTATATTCTTGTACATAGGAGCAGTATTATAGTAGTTATATTCTTGTATATAGGAGCAGTATTATAGTAGTTATATTCTTGTATATAGGGAGCAGTATTATAGTAGTTATATTCTTGTATATAGGAGCAGTATTATAGTAGTTATATTCCTGTATATAGGAGCAGTATTATAGTAGTTATATTCCTGTAAATAGGGGACAGTATTATAGTAGTAGTTTTCTAGTATATAGGGGGCAGTATTATAGTAGTTATATTCTTGTATATAGGAGCAGTATTATAGTAGTTATATTCCTGTACATAGGAGCAGTATTATAGTAGCTATATTCTTGTATATAGGAGCAGTATTATAGTAGTTATGCGGTTCAGGGAAGAAAAAAAAAGAGTGCTGCACCTCACACCTATGGCTGATACTGGTGCCCCTAGGCTAAATAAAAAACACATCAGAATTTTGTGTATGAATTGATCAAGCCATACTGCCCCATGTACCTCGTGCCGGTATCTGATACACATGGGTCCCTACACTAAGTCCACACCGTGCCAGTCAGTGGCCACCAACCCCGCAGGCGTGCACAGTCAGGGAACGGGGGCCATGGGACGGCCCTGCGACCTCCATGTCACAGGACCAGACCCAAAAACACCACACCAGAACACCTGATGAGTGCAACACCTTATCCAGACTTGTGCTGTTTGGGGGCGACCTTCTCCGCCGGCGGTGCTGGCCGGGTTCTGGTGTGGTGTTTTTGGGTCTGGTCCTGTGACATGGGGGTCGCAGGGCCGTCCCATGGCCCCCGTTCCCTGACTGTGCACGCCTGCGGGGTTGGTGGCCACTGACTGGCACGGTGTAGACTTAGTGTAGGGACCCATGTGTATCAGATACCGGCACGAGGTACATGGGGCAGTATGGCTTGATCAATTCATACACAAAATTCTGATGTGTTTTTTATTTAGCCTAGGGGCACTAGTATCAGCCATAGGTGTGAGGTGCAGCACTCTTTTTCTTCCCTGAACCGCATTATAGTAGTTATATTCTTGTATATAGGAGCAGTATTATAGTAGTTATATTCTGGTATATAGGAGCAGTATTATAGTAGTTATATTCTTGTATATAGGAGCAGTATTATAGTAGTTATATTCCTGTACATAGGAGCAGTATTATAGTAGTTATATTCTTGTATATAGGGAGCAGTATTTTAGTAGTTATATTCCTATATATAGGGGGCAGTATTATAGTAGTTATATTCTTGTATATAGGAGCAGTATTATAGTAGTTATATACTTGTATATAGGGGCAGTATTATAGTAGTTTTATTCTTGTATATAGGAGCAGTATTATGGTAGTTATATTCCTGTACATAGGAGCAGTATTATAGTAGTTATATTCTTGTATATAGGGAGCAGTATTTTAGTAGTTATATTCCTATATATAGGGGGCAGTATTATAGTAGTTATATTCTTGTATATAGGAGCAGTATTATAGTAGTTATATACTTGTATATAGGGGCAGTATTATAGTAGTTATATTCTTGTATATAGGAGCAGTATTATAGTAGTTATATTCCTGTATATAGGAGCAGTATTATAGTAGTTATATTCTTGTATATAGGGAGCAGTATTATAGTAGTTATATTCTTGTATATAGGAGCAGTATTATAGTAGGTATATACTTGTATATAGGAGCAGTATTATAGTAGTTATATACTTGTATATAGGAGCAGTATTATAGTAGTTTTATTCTTGTACATGGGTGGCAGATTTTTGTGATCTCTCTTTTCTGCTCATTGTGATCTGCTCTTTCATGTCAGGTGATTCGTGATCTGCTGATCGTGGGGCATCGTCAGGCTTTTGCCTGGGTAGATGAATGGTATGGTAAGTTATATTTCATTGCTCTTATGTTATTATCACATCTCACAGGTGTTAGGCAATTGTCACAGACTGACACGGAGCCAGTGACTTCAGGTAAAATCTGTAGCTCAGAGCATATCCACTTACTCCCTCTTTAATATTTTTCTAAAGCAAAGAAAGTGACTGTAAGCTCTTGGGACCAGCCTCTTAATAAGCAAAGCACAACTATCTTCTACTTAAGG
Source organism: Dendropsophus ebraccatus (assembly GCF_027789765.1). Taxonomy (NCBI): domain Eukaryota; kingdom Metazoa; phylum Chordata; class Amphibia; order Anura; family Hylidae; genus Dendropsophus; species Dendropsophus ebraccatus. Next base: position 109,450,173 of record NC_091462.1, read on the forward strand.
CAATTCACATTTCCTCTGGGCCCCAGTGGATAGATTCCTAGTAAATTCTGTATGAGAACGATACATCGGGGGCTCAGCAGGAGCACAAAATAATCTAAGTAACTTAATAACGCGAAACAAAGCGAAGCAGCGGAATAATAAAAACTAAATACAATAGCAGATGAAGCCCGGGCACCTACGTAAGACCCGAACTGTGCAACAGGATGAAAGTGGTGGAACTTACCAAGAATGCCCTGCAGACATCAAACTCTGGAACCAATCTGATCGGACAATTTGGTGATGTCACATGACTAGGAGTCAAATAGATTATGAAATCTATTAACTATATCCTGTCATTTCTCTAACCACAAAATCGGCAAAACAACACAAAATACCATCGGCCCATCAGTGGATAAGGCAGAGAGGGGTGGAACTTACCCAGAATCCTCTGCAAAAAAAGATTAGATAATATAGTTAAGCTGACAATGACCAATGTGATGTCATGCATTGGAGCCAATGTTGGTTATGACATCAGTAGTCTGACTAATGATATTACTAGTGTGATTAAACTCTAATACCTTGTCCAGATGTTGGATAGATTCAGCTGTTGGCTTGACCAAAATGGAATATCTCAGGGGTAGGGAACCTTGGCCCTCCAGTTGTTGCAAAACTACAATTTCCATCATGCCCGGACAAGCTTTAGCTTTGGCTGTCCAGGCATGATGGGAGTTGAAGTTTTGCAACAGCTGGAGATCCAAGGTTTCCTGCCCCTGGGATATGAGATCACTTATCTAAACATTTTGCATCAACCCAGCTGTAGGAATATGATCTTTAAACACTAAATTAAGTGACCACAAAATACAATTATGTAACCAATATCCGCTTTGTGTTCATTCCAGTTCTGTTTGGCGTCTACAACATAACTTGTTGTGATTCGTAGCTTTGAACCACAAAATTAAAGGGGTCGACCACTTTAAAATAAAATAGTTCAGTGTACAGTATTAGTAACTGTACTCGCTGCACTTACTTATAGCAGCTCCCTGTGTACCTCATAGAGATAAAATCAGACTCCCCTCCTCCAGGCTGTGCCGTCCTGCTCTGTGGTGAGTCTGTCCATAAGATGGTCGACATGGAGGTGCATGTGACCATGCCCCGCCCCCTTGTGTCCTTCACTAAGCCTGTTTATGGCCACATGCTCCTCCATGTCGGCCATCTTATGGAAAGACTCACCACAGCGCAGGACAGCATAGCCTGGAGGAAGGAAGTCTGATATTAGCTCTATGAGGCACACAGGGAGCTGCTGTCAGTATATACAGTGAGTACACTTAGGGTCCTATTCCACAGGCCGAGGAGGGCCCGATCAACGATGTAAACGAGCGGCGATCTGCTAGATTACTGTTTACTGGGCCTATTCCACGGCCCGATGATCGTTGAGCGAGGGTTGCAAGGACATCGTTACCGATGTCCTTGCAGCATCATACATTACCTGTCCAGGCCTCTTCTCCGCGCTGTCTTCATCCCTGGGTCCCGCACGCTCTATCTTCAGAATGGCCGGTCAGCTGACGGAGCGCTCAGCCAATCACAGGCCGGGACCGCCGCGGCCTGTGATTGGCTGAGTGTGGCCTGTCAGCTGACCGGCCATTCTGAAGATAGAACGCACGGAACCCGGGGATGAAGACAGCGCGGAGAAGAAGCCTAGACAGGTAATGTATGATGCTGCTGCTTGTCAAATCGTCGGTTGCCCGCCGCGCACCGCTATTCAACCGTAGCGATGCGCGGTGGGGGAGCGATGATTTTAGGTCTGGCCCTAAATGAACGATCAGCTGATGACACGATCATCAGCTGATCGTTCTCTCTATTTCACCGAAGATAATTGGCCGAATTGGGCCAAATGGGGCCGATCTGGCCCATTATCCTTACTGTGTAATAGGGCCCTTACTAATACTGTACACTGAGAAATTATATTATAAAGTGGCCAACCCCTTTAATTTTGTCCCAACAGAAACTATTCTGTGAAAAATACTTTTGTAAGCACAAAATTATCCACAGAGGATATAGTATGTGTGAGATTCATCGACCCTCGGGTTATCTGGGATTGGAGTCTTTAAACTTACTTGTCCGCGTCAATAGAAAAACTGTAAATTCATTGCTCTCTCTCGTAGGGATGACTATGGAGGAAGTCCGAGAGTATGAGAAGGAGACCCAGGCGGCCACAAATGAGAAGATAGGCCCAGTGGCCCCAACCATTACCATCACACCTGAGAGCCTTTGCCCAGCCATCCGCAGTGCCCCGGCCACCCCCATCACTGGTGAGCCTCCAGAATTCCTCACTCTCCCTAAGGATAGACCACGTAAGACCTCTGCACCAGATACCCTCACCCTGCCAGAACTCAGAGAGCGAGCCAATGGTCCGTCCAACAACCACTTGTCCCCCACAAACACAGACAGCTGAAACCAAGGCACCATCTCCACTGCTGCTCCCCCACCATAGGGATCACCCATTCCCTACAACATGTAAAGTCCAGAACTGGTTATCCCGGATACTTTATCTGAAGAAGTCAACCCTGTAAGATGGAGACAATATGACCGTCCAGCTATCAGGTACAAGAGAGTTGGCTTCTTCACCCTTCAGCGATGGGCACTTTAACATAATGTCGTATTCTGTCTGACTTTGGAGTCAGAAGACGGAGACTGACAAGGAACTTGTACAGTTTATAACACAAGGACAAGGAAACATGGCAGCCGATTCCAGCCTACACCCTCCAATCCTCGTAGCTCTATGGTGGGATTCTTGTGGGACTGGTGATTTATATCACATAATGTAATGGCCCCCAGTATAGAATGGCCATTGAGTGCTAACAGTTCTATCTGCCAAGGGGCATTTATCAGCTCGGCCATCAATCACCCACTGACAATCATCCATTGGCTTGTGGTGTTAATTTGCTATTATTTTTGTGTTGTATTAATATAAGCTATAACTGATAACTATGATTTCAATTTCATTTTTTTATTAAAATTTTGCACCTGACATCCATACGAAGACCACGACAGTAGTATCAGCCGCCATCGCTTCACTTGTATAAGGTGATGACTTTTAAGTTATTGACTTTTTTTATCCATGGGAATAATTTGAGAATTATACAAATCAATGACTTAACATAAAGACTACAGCGCCCCCTGGGGACAGGTTACAGCCGCCGCACCTTCTTGAAATGTTTTCCAGTCTTATGTAAATAAAGCTTAATTATTGTGTAACAAAAGTTGTGTGATATCATTTGTTTTTCAATGTATTAATGTTATCAAGACCTCTGCTTGCTGTCAGTGAATACGAACTGCCTTGTTTGTCCAAGAAAAAATTATTGATTGCCTATCCACAGAAAAGGCAGTCACTGGGGTGCAAAGGGTCCTATTAGATGGAACATAAACAACACCGATCTGCTAGATCAGCCCTCGTTTACTGGGCCTAGTACATCGATTATCATTTAGCAAGGACGGTATATATATATATATATATATATATATATATATATATATATATATATATACACACACACAGTGTTACCTTGGTTTAAGAGTAACTTGGTTTAAGAGCGTTTTGGTTTAAGAGCTCACAGTTTTTAAAAATTGTGACTTGGTTTAAGAGCATTGCTTTGGTGTAAGAGCTCCCTGTACTGGGTGGGTGGGGGAGGGGCATGGTCTGTATAGCGGGGTCTACAGCACTGTACTCTGACCCAGGAAGTCTCCCTCACCTTCCAAATCATAGCAGATCCACTCCAGGCTGGGGCTTACATTAGGGGACAGGACTGTGGGGGTAATCTCTTCATAGCTGTAACCCCTCTCTCTCTGAACAGAGAGTGCTGTTATACTGTGCCCACATATGCCCTGCTCAATTCTTTATGCTCCCTGCAGTCTCTGTCAGCCCTTGTGTTTCCCATCCTCCTCATTACTGTACAGTAACTTATAATATCACAAATTCTGCTGTTTCTGAATGTTTGTTTCATTAGATTTACCCAGAGGTGGATTAACTTTACCATAGGCCCCGGGCTGTTCATCAGCCCCCCACCCCCCCCACTGTAACTATGGCGGCACTAGCCTGGAGTTCATAGTACAGGACAGATAATGTCATGATGTCCTGATTTGTGCAAAATTGCCATAAAAAAAACTGTGATTTTTGCAAATCATGGTGGTAGTGTAGCCAGGAGACAGTACACCACTGAAAGTATAAATCTTTTTGGGTGGTCATGGGCCCCCCAGGAGCTCAGGGCCCCGGGCTGCCGCCCAAAAAGCCCCTATTATAGTCCACTACTGGATTTACCTGTTAATAATAAATCATTATTTTTGGGGTGTGGAACCAATTTTTTGCATTTCTATGATTTCTTATGGGAAATTTTGCTTTGGTTTAAGAGTGGATTTGGATTACAAGCACGGTCCCGGAACGAATTATGCTCGTAATCCAAGGCACCACTGTATATATATATATATATATATATATATATATATATATATATATATATCGTTAGCCATGTCTGTGCAGCCCTTGCCCTAAAGTGTTATACATTACCTCTTCACCTCCTTCTGGGTTTTCTCCTGTTCTCTGCATCCTTAATAGCGCTGTGGCTGCAGCTTCAGGGCGGCCTGTCAGCTCAGCACAGTGGTCTCCTTGTAATAGGGCCCTTATGGTGCATTTACACAGGGAGATTTATCTGACAGATTTCTGAAGCCAAAGCCAGGAACAGACTATAAACAGGGGGCAGGTCATAAAGGAAAGACTGAGATTCCCTGTCTTTTGAAGTCCATTCCTGACTTTGGCTTCCAAAATTGGTCAGATAAATCTGCCTGTGTAAACGCACCATTACTCCTAGAACCCCCACAGATCAGCTGTGCGGCACCTGTAATCAGGGCCGCTTTAACCAGAGGGCACATGGTGCACGTGCACCGGGCCCACTGGTTAACCCCTTAGCGACCCATGACGTATCTGATACGTCATGGTGCCGCTCGGGGTGTTCAGAGCAGGGTCCCGCCGGGACCCCGCTCTGAACGGCGCTGATCCCGGCTGACACGTGCAGCCGGGCAGTGCCTCTATTAGCCGGCGCGGGTCCCGTTGCCGCGCCGGCTAATTAAGCCTCTAAGTGCAGCTGTCAAACCTGACAGCTGCACTTAGAGGCTCAGGTAAACACATCCCTGGTGTCTAGTGGGACGGATCTCCCCCCCCGCGATGCGATCGCGGGGGGGAGATACGTTCTTCTGCCCGTGCCGGGCCTCAGCGTCGGACTGACGCTGATCCCGGCTCGGCAATAGATTGCTATGGCCTGCAGCAGGCCATAGTAATCTATGACCGATCTAATCGATCTTTGCTGTGTATATACACAGCATTGATCTCTATGAGAGATGAGTGCTGTCTATATACAAGTCCACCAGGGGGGCTTCTAGTCCATGTAAAAAGAAAAGTAAAAAAGTGTTTTTATTAATAAAAAATCCCCTCCCCTAATAAAAGTCCAAATCACCCCCCTTTTCCCATTTTATAAATATAAATTAATAAATAAATAAATAAATAAACATATTTAGTATCGCTGCGCGCGTAATCGCCCGAACTATTAATTAATCACATTCCTGATCTCGCACGGTAAACGGCGTCAGCGCAAAAAAATTCCAAAGTGCAAAATTGCGCATTTTTGGTCGCATCAAATCCTGAAAAAATGTAATAAAAAACGATCAAAAAGTCGTATATGCGCAATCAAGGTACCGATAGAAAGAACACATCATGGTGCAAAAAATGACACCTGACACAGCCCCATAGACCAAAGGATAAAAGCGCTATAAGCCTGGGAATGGAGCGATTTTAAGGAACGTATATTTGTTAACAATGGTTTGAATTTTTTACAGGCCATCAGATACAATATAAGTTATACATGTTATATATCATAGTAATCGTAACGACTTGAGGAACATGCATAACAAGTCAGTTTTACCATAGGACGGACGGCGTAAATGCAAAACTCCCCGAAATCAAAACAAATTCGTTTTTGTTTTCAATTTGACAGCGCAAATGATTTTTTTCCGGTTTCGCAGCATATGTTATGGAAAAATAATGCCTGTCATTGCAAAGTACAATTGGTTTCGCAAAAAATAAGCGCTCATATACGTCTCTAGGTGAAAAAATGCAAGCGCTATGGACTTTTAAACTTAAAATGGAATAAAAAATAGTAAAGGTCTGCTACACCTAACCCCTACGAATGGAGTCCACCCCCTTCGAGTGCACCACTATTCCCAGCGCTCACAGGATATAAATGAATAATTGGTACATACTCATTTAAAATGGAATAAGCAAAAGCGCAAAAACGAAAATAGGCTTTGACCTTAAGGGGTTAAAGGGGCCCCCCCGAGCAGGCCGGCCGTTGCTATATGCGACCAGTGCGGTCGCACAAGGCTCCGGCCACCAGCCTGTCAGGGGGGAGCGCCATGGATGGGTAATCTACTTACCCCTCCATGGCGCCCCCTGCAGGGCCCCCCCATCCGCCGCGGCCCCCGCCCGCCTGCTGCTGCTGCAGCGCTTCAGCAGCAGCGATACTGACAGAGAGAGAGCCATTGGCTCCCTCCCTGTCAGTCACTCTTGTGGCCGCACTTCCTGCGGTCACAAGAGGCCGCACTCTCCCTCTAGCACCCGACGTCACTGGAGCGTCGGCGCGAGGGTAAGGGGAGTGCAGCCTCTTGTGACCGCAGGAAGTGCGGCCACAGGAGGGAAGAGAAGAGGAACGCGTGGACCTAGGTGAGTAAAAGTGTTTGGTTTTTTTTAATGTTATATGGGAGAAGGAGCTATATACTATTGGGGAGCACAGGGGGCTATATACTATGGGGGAGCACAGGGAAGCTATATACTATGGGGGAGCACAGGGGGCTATATACTATGGGGGAGCACAGGGGGCTATATACTATGGGGGAGCACAGGGGGCTATATACTATGGGGGAGCACAGGGTGCTATATACTATGGGGGAGCACAGGGGGCTATATACTATGGGGGAGCACAGGGGGCTATATACTATGGGGAAGCACAGGGGAGCTATATACTATGGGGGAGCACAGGGAAGCTATATACTACTGGGGAGCACAGGGGGCTATATACTATGGGGGAGCACAGGGAGCTATATACTATGGGGGAGCACAGGGGGCTATATACTATGGGGGAGCACAGGGGGCTATATACTATGGGGGAGCACAGGGGAGCTATATACTATGGGGAGCACAGGGGGCTATATACTATGGGGGAGCACAGGGGGCTATATACTATGGGGGAGCACAGGGGGCTATATACTATGGGGGAGCACAGGGGAGCTATATACTATTGGGGAGCACAGGGGGCTATATACTATTGGGGAGCACAGGGGGCTATATACTATTGGGGAGCACAGGGGTCTATATACTATGGGGGAGAGCACAGGGGGGCTATATATTGGGGAGAGCACAGGGGGGCTATATACTATTGGGGGAGAGCACAGGGGGGCTATATACTATTGGGGGAGAGCACAGGGGGCTATATACTATTGTGGGAGAGTATAGGGGGGCTATATACTACTGGGGAGAGTGCACAGGGGGGCTATATACTAATGGGGGAGCGCACAGCAGGACTGTATATAACTAGAGGAGCACATGAGGGTCTATATACTACAGGGACACCTTAAAACAATGGAGGCACAGAGGGGTGTAACTATGTAGGGGTACAGAGGGGTGTTACTACTGTATAGGGGTACAAGGGACCTAACTACTGGATGTGTTGGAGCCTAAAATATTTGTCTGGCAGATTGTGAAGAGAAGATTCACAGCCAGGAGAAGACTTTAAGGTGGCCCAAGCTGGATGGAGAGAAAAAGAAAAGGTGACAGACTCTGATCGGAGAAGACGCCCCTGGTGAGTCACTGGATGTAACTGCACTCTGTTATAGGGTTGTAGAGTTAGGGGTCATGATGTGGCGGTATTATGTAATGGTATCATTGGTGATATCTTTCTGTTTTGTTTAGTGCAATTTTTATGTAATATGTAATCACTGTATGGTGGAAATAGTGTTATAAGGTAACTACTGTATGTATTGGGGCTCTTGATACAGTGTGGGGGCAAATTCAGTACATTATACAATGTGCCCAAAGGGAAGGGGGGGGCCACTCTTGAGGTCTGTGCACTGGGCCCACCAATGTATTAAAACGGCCCTGCCTGTAATACAGGGAGAATGGGCCTGGAAGCAGTTGGCTCCATATTGCTTATAGTGGCGGTACTGCGTTACTGCAGCTTCAGCTTCCATTTAAGTGAATAGGACCCGAGGCTGCAGTAACCTGAGCAGGGATAGGCTATCAATTATTTTTTGTTTTGTGGAGAACCTATTTAACCTAAGGGTGGTATTACATGGAACGATTATCGTTCGAAAAATCGTTAAATCGTTCGGATTTGAACGATAATCTTTTCGTGTAATAGTAGGCAACGATTAAACGACCAACGAGAAATCCTTGATCGTTTAATAGGATCCGAACTTATTTTTATCGACAACTAAACGACCGCAAGAACGATCATAAATAACAATCATCGTTTCGTGTACTTGGGCGAACGATTTCGGGTTGTTTGCCTTAGCGGTCGTTTAAGATCGTTTATCGTTAATCGTTAGTCGTCGGAAAATTGCTTGGTGTAATAGTACCCTAAGCCTTTACGGCCGTATTACATTAATCCGGGGTATTTTTTATGGCCTTAACCATATAAGTATGACTTATGCCAGGGATAGGGAACCTTCGGCCCTCCAGCTGTTGCAAAACTACAATTCCCATCATGCCTGGACAGCTGTTGGCCGAAGGATCCCATCCCTGGCTTATGGCCTTAAACATTAGGGGAAAAAAAACTGTTTTAAATATATTCTAATAAGTCTCACAGCATTTCCAGACTGTGAGACGTATGACCAGGAGACAACTGACCATTGGAAGAAATGGAGGTTCACTGCATCAAAAAGCTTTACAGGGGGTCACGTCTTGTTTTTCCCTGCATACAGCTCTGAAGCTTTTCTACTTAAAGGGAAAGTACGCTTTAGCACTGTCTACAGGAAACTGGTGGTTGGAGCACATCGCCCCCAGGCTGTAGCTGAATAAAAACCACAGCTCAGGTAAGTTTCCCTTTGGTTTGTCAGATGAGCGCTGAATATGGTGGTTTATGTCACCCGGGAGGATTTATTGTGACATGGTGGATGATATGTACTCGTACAATATACTGTCATCCCTAAGGACGGCGCACGGATGTCCTGTATGAATAGATAGGAGCCGACACGCTACCCTGGCTCTCTGACATAAAGCGCCCTCCTCTCCCATGGCAACTGATCAGATTTCATGTTACCAGCGCATTTCAGGCCAAGTGAAACCATCCATCCAATTTTTCAGCGTTTTGCCCAATGAACAGGTCACATTATGTTATCAGCTTGTAACGCTTTACATTCACTGACAGCAAGCAGAAATACTATAAAATGTGAGGAACAGTATGGACCTAGCTGTCTAGAGAAGTTTTGTTCCAAGACTACAAACCTTATTTCCAGAATGATGGGAGTTGTAGTCTTGCAACGGCTGAAGAAAGCCACAGATGCAGGATCACTTTATATGGGGATTTGCTGCTGCTCTGGACAGTTCCTGACATGGACAGAGGTGGCAGCAGAGAGCACTGTGTCAGACTGGACAGATACACCACTTCATGCAGGACATACAGCATCTGATAAGTACTGGAAGGCTTGAGATTTTTTTTTTTTTAAATAGAAGTAATAAACAACTCTATAACTTTCTGACACCAGCTGATGTTGATTAGATTTTTTTTGCCCTCCTGAGTTCCCCTTTAATTGAAGCTCATAAAAAAGTAATTATCCGGTCGTCATGATTTATTCTCAGGATTAGAGATGAGCGAACCGAACCTGTCTAACCCATATTTATTTCGAACTAAAAAAATTTGGATTGCTGCAAAGTTTGAAGAGGTTCAGCAAGATGGCATTACTCATGTAATAAAAAAACAAAAAAACAAACAAACAAACATATTCTCACCTGTTCGGAGTCCCCCGATGTCTCCTGGTGGCTCTCTGGTCCCATCCCAGCGACTTCTGTGGTGAAGGCCCACTCAGCTATTCACAGGCTGACTAGGACGGGGAAGCACCATGACCTGTGATTGGCTGAGAGGGCTGTCACTCTTGTCTCTAGAGTGACAGCCCACTCAGCCAATCACAGGCTGTGGTGCTGCCCTGTCCCATTCAGCCTGTGATTGACTGAGCAGGCCTGGAGAAGGAGAACTTCTAGCGAGAGCGGACATGTAAGTATAAGGAGCTGCCTTTATAATCCGAATTATAATAGCTAAAAACCTGCAGGCGTTTAGCTGTTTTAATGCATGAACACTGGGGGAGATTTATCAAACATGGTGTAACGTGAAACTGGCTCAGTTGCCCCTAGCAACCAATCAGATTCCAGCTTTCATTTTCCGTGGAGTCTGTGAGGAATGAAAAATGGAATCCGATTGGTTGCTAGGGGCAACTGGGCCAACCCTACTGTACACCATGTTTTTGATAAATCTCCCCCAGTAACTTTACATTAAAGTTTGGCGAAACTGCCGAACCAAACTTTTGAAAAGTTCGCTCATCTCTACTCAGGATCAGTTATCTATATTAGATCAGACCATTTAAAGGGGGTGCAGCATTCAGGCTTACATTGCTGTACTATTGCTGGTGGCAGTGCAAGTTACTGCAGCATTGCCCCATTCAGGTGAGGATAGGCCATGGTTTTATAAGGCTGGATAACCCCTACAAGCTTGTAAAATCATTCACCTGGACCCAGCACCACATCTCCATCACAGTCTGAGAATACTTTCCAAGAATCTGAATGATTTATGATGCACTGAGGTAAGATGTTTAGGTGTCATTGTAATAACATTCTGTCAGCAAGCCTGTAAATATGTGAGAGTGAGTGGGGGTTATGGCCGAAGGCGATACACATGTTACACACTTCCTGAGAAAAACAGGACCTGGTGCCATCTCTGACATAAAACAGGCATTTAGGTACAAGGCCCAGGGGACAACCTAAAGGAAACATTTTTACTGCCACAAAACAGGAGTATGCTATAATACTGCCTCTTATATACAAGACTATAACTACTATAATACTGCCCCTATATACAAGAATATAACTACTAATATGTAGAATATTTTATGTAGAATATAACTACATAAAACAGGCATTTAGGTACAAGGCCCAGGGGACAACCTAAAGGAAACATTTTTACTGCCACAAAACAGGAGTATGCTATAATACTGCCTCTTATATACAAGACTATAACTACTATAATACTGCCCCTATATACAAGAATATAACTACTATAATATACTATATGGGGGCAGCCTTCCCCGCCGGTGGTGCTGGCTGGGTTTTGGTGGGGCTTTTTGGGTCTGGTCCTGTGACATTGGGGTTGCAGGGCCGTTCCATGGCCTCCCTTCCCTGCACGTGCACGCTTTGTGGGGTTGGCGGTCGCTGACCGACACGGTGTGGAGTTAGCGTAGGGACCCGTGTGGACCAGAGGACCTGCGCGGTGGTACACGGGGCAATATGGCTTGATCAATTCATATACAGACACTCTGGTGTTGATTTTTAATATAGGCCTAGCGGCAATAGTGTCAGCCATAGATGGGATGTGCAGCCGTTCCACTCTCTCCAGTTCGTGTTTCACAATTCTCCCTCTCTGAACAGCTCGCACTCCTTTATAAGACCCACATGACCAAAATTAGCAGGATATGTCTGTGCTCACATGTCTGGACCCTATGTCTTCCCCATTCTGTGAGAGCAGCAATGGTAAGTGTAATACCATATCCATACTTGTGTCGTTTGGGGGCAGCCTTCCCCGCCGGTGGTGCTGGCTGGGTTTTGGTGGGGCTTTTTGGGTCTGGTCCTGTGACATTGGGGTTGCAGGGCCGTTCCATGGCCTCCCTTCCCTGCACGTGCACGCTTTGCGGGGTTGGCGGTCGCTGACCGACACGGTGTGGAGTTAGCGTAGGGACCCGTGTGGACCAGAGGACCTGCGCGGTGGTACACGGGGCAATATGGCTTGATCAATTCATATACAGACACTCTGGTGTTGATTTTTAATATAGGCCTAGCGGCAATAGTGTCAGCCATAGATGGGATGTGCAGCCGTTCCACTCTCTCCAGTTCGTGTTTCACAATTCTCCCTCTCTGAACAGCTAGCACTCCTTTATAAGACCCACATGACCAAAATTAGCAGGATATGTCTGTGCTCACATGTCTGGACCCTATGTCTTCCCCATTCTGTGAGAGCAGCAATGGTAAGTGTAATACCATATCCATACTTGTGTCGTTTGGGGGCAGCCTTCCCCGCCGGTGGTGCTGGCTGGGTTTTGGTGGGGCTTTTTGGGTCTGGTCCTGTGACATTGGGGTTGCAGGGCCGTTCCATGGCCTCCCTTCCCTGCACGTGCACGCTTTGCGGGGTTGGCGGTCGCTGACCGACACGGTGTGGAGTTAGCGTAGGGACCCGTGTGGACCAGAGGACCTGCGCGGTGGTACACGGGGCAATATGGCTTGATCAATTCATATACAGACACTCTGGTGTTGATTTTTAATATAGGCCTAGCGGCAATAGTGTCAGCCATAGATGGGATGTGCAGCCGTTCCACTCTCTCCAGTTCGTATAACTACTATAATACTGCTCCTATATACAGGAATATAACTACTATAATACTGCTCCTATATACAGGAATATAACTAGTATAATACTGCTCCCTATATACAGGAATATAACTACTATAATACTGCCTCCTATATACAAGAATATAACTACTATAATACTGCTCCCTATATACAGGAATATAACTACTATAATACTGCTCCTATATACAAGAATATAACTACTATAATACTGCTCCTATATACAGGAATATAACTACTATAATACTGCTCCTATATACAAGAATATAACTACTATAATACTGCCCCCTATATACAAGAATATAACTTCTATAATACTGCTCCTATATACAAGAATATAACTACTATAATACTGCTCCCTATATACAAGAATATAACTACTATAATACTGCTCCTATATACAAGAATATAACTACTATAATACTGCCCCCTATATACAAGAATATAACTTCTATAATACTGCTCCTATATACAGGAATATAACTACTATAATACTGCTCCTATATACAGGAATATAACTACTATAATACTGCTCCTATATACAAGAATATAACTACTATAATACTGCTCCTATATACAGGAATATAACTACTATAATACTGCTCCTATATACAGGAATATAACTACTATAATACTGCTCCTATATACAAGAATATAACTACTATAATACTGCCCCCTATATACAAGAATATAACTACTATAATACTGCTCCTATATACAGGAATATAACTACTATAATACTGCGTCCTATACTTATAAACAAGAATATAACTACTATGATACGGTCACACATGATATAGCTCTCAGCTTCTGCAGCCATATATCGAGGGTGGATCAAGGAAGTGATAGATTATAAATACAAAAGTGACAAACAACAAGAAGAAGAAACGTGATATGTTTACTGGTTACCCCCTAGCCTGGTGGGATACAGTCTGGGTGTCAGGTAGCTACAATGGTGATTACTGTACGCCTTCAGCTTATGCAACATTGTAAACTGATAGAATAAATGCTAATATATGACTCCATCTAGTGGTCATTTCTGGTACTGCACAAAATTCATTATCATGAACAGGATGTTATAACGATAAAACGTGATAGACCTGTCTCTTCATGGGTTATTGTAACAATCACATATGGAATATATATAAAGGGTTATAGAATATATACATATTACTCCAGTAGGAACAGCCTTACTTTTCCCTATTAAGTTACACTCAATATAGTCCAGGAAGCTGAGATATGAGAAGCTGTTAGCTTTTTACTCCTAATATAAGCTGCTAGTCATGTCTAACTGACATCTATCAGTCCTGGCAGAAGAGATGATCAGTCCCTTTCATCTTCATCCAGCAGTCCCATGTCAGTCTCTGCATCAAGCCACACTGCACCCCTAAATAGAAGGTAGTAGGCGTTGCTGCTCACGGGGGGCTTGTTAGGGTCCGACTGGACCTGCTCTGGTTTCTGGGAACAGAATGGAAAAGGCCCGGAGTCCAGGATCCGAACTTCCAGCTCTGCCAGGATCTGCAGGGAATACTTCAGCTCCTGCTCACTGCAAAACAGATAGCAAGGTATTACATAGAGGGCTCCCCAACCTGGTGCAACTACAACACCAAGCATGCCCTGGCCTGACACCCTGAGGCTGTTGTGGCATGCTGGGAGATGTAGTTTCACAAGTTGGAAAGGCTGTCATTTGACAATGTCTGTCATGGTGGATAAAAAAAATACGAAAAAAACGTGCCCCTTCCTGCCATGGCGTGCAGCCCTGTCCCCTACCTGTACATGGTGAACAGCACAGGGATGTTGTAGTCACGAAGGAGCAGCAGAGTCGGGAGCCAGCCCTCGGTGAGACCCTGCGAGGCATGAAATCCTGGAAGAAAGGAGAAGGATTACAGCTGTGGATCTACACCTGAAAATAAATATCACCATCCACATCAATATCTACAACTTGAATGGCCTCAGTATGATGTGGATTGGATCCACACATGGTCTTTATGACGACGCAGGGCAAGCCATTACCATCAGACTCTTACAGTCGTACACTATTAAAAAGTGGACAAAGAATCACCATCCACATCAATATCCACATCCTAAGTGTCTTTCATTATGTGTGCCGACTAGAGATCAGCGAACCCAAACAATCAGCGTTTGAATCCTGCGGCCTGGAGAAGCTTGATACAGCCCGAGGGCTGCCTGGAAAACATGGATACAGTCATAGTCAACAGATGTCAGGTGGATGGGGATTTAAAACCACACAGGGCTTCCATGGTGATGCAGCACCTGTCAGGATCTCAAATCGATCACCATCCACATTGATATCTACATCCTACCTGGATTCATATGTGTGCATGTGATTTGGAAGGTGATTTCAATTCACACATGGTTTCCAATAGGACGCAGCACCTGACAGGGAGGAGTCACCATCCACCTCAATATCTACATCCTAATAAGTACCTACGTCAGCGCTGGTGTGGTTGGTTATTCTGGACCATGCATGGTCTCTATGATGATGCAGCACCTGACTGGGAGGAATCACCATCCACATCAATATCTACATCCTAATGTGTGCCTACGTCAGTGCTGATGTAGATGGTTATTTGTAACCACACATGGTCTCTATAAGGATGCAGCACCTGACTGGGAGGAATCACCATCCACATCAATATCTACATCCTACTTTGCATCAAATGTGTATTTGAACATTGATTTGCCTCCACCTATGGTTTCCATGACAACACCACACCTGACAATTCAGAATATAAACACGGTGCCATCAGTCTCTCACTAGTGCTGCCTCAAGCTTTGGGCCTGTGTTATGTCAGGTGATCAGAATTGCACATTAACCTTCCACATCAATATCCCAACTAGCTTCATGACGTCACGTGGGTCAGGAGGACGCTCCAGGGCGGGCGTAAAAACCTGATAACTAGGGTGATGAGTCCCTCCAGGATCTCACAAATTACCTCCTAATATTAGGTAAGGGAGATCTCTATTTAAAGGGATTTTCCATCCTAGAAAGATTTGAAAGATCTGATACACTGTAACCAGCCCTGGCCTGTGCGAGTCAGAGAACCAAGGTTTCCCTATACTGACAGTAAGCAGAGATCCTGAAAAATGGTGAAGAATTCAAAGAATACAAGATAGATAGATAGATAGATAGATAGATAGATAGGAGATAGATAGATAGATAGATAGATAGATAGATAGATAGGAGATAGATAGGTAGGAGATAGATAGATAGGAGATAGATAGATAGATAGATAGATAGATAGATAGATAGATAGATAGATAGATAGATAGGAGATAGATAGATAGATAGATAGGAGATAGATAGATAGATAGATAGATAGATAGATAGATAGATAGATAGGAGATAGATATGAGATAGATAGATAGATAGATAGATAGATAGATAGATAGGAGATAGATAGATAGATAGATAGATAGATAGATAGATAGATAGATAGATAGGAGATAGATAGATAGGAGATAGATAGATAGATATATAGATAGGAGATAGATAGAGAGAGATAGATAGATAGGAAGATAGATAGGAGATAGATAGATAGATAGATAGATAGATAGATAGATAGAAGATAGATAGATAGATAGATAGATAGGAGATAGATAGATAGATAGATAGATAGGAGATAGATAGATAGATAGGAGATAGATAGATAGATAGATAGATAGATAGAGAGATAGATAGAAGATAGATAGATAGGAGATTGAGACTGAAACGTTGCAGTTTGTAATTTTTTTTTGCTATGAAATAAACACTTGATTTTTTCACCGAAGGAGTGCAGCGGAACTCTGTTCATTATTTATGGGAAGACGTGGATTCAGTCTTCAGCTGCTGGCACCCTGATTCACTACAACAGAGTGCACTCTATTGCGGATTTTATTATTAGATAGATAGATAGATAGATAGATAGATAGATAGATAGATAGATAGATAGATAGATAGGAGATAGATAGGAGATAGATAGATAGATAGATAGTGTCCACAGAAATCCGCAGCACTCCAACATGTGGTAACATGTACTTTTCTTACCACATGTTGGAGTGCTGCGGATTTCTGTGGACTGTATTTGGGATCCCTAGCCAAGGGACTTTCTTCGCTGGCACCCACGCCTTTACCTCCGGATGTGCGGCTTTCCTCTGGACTAGATAGATAGATAGATAGATAGGAGATGGATAGATAGATAGATAGATAGATAGATAGATAGATAGATAGATAGAAAGATAGATAGATAGATAGATAGATAGATAGATAGATAGATAGATAGGAGATAGATAGATAGATAGATAGATAGATAGATAGATGGATAGATAGATAGGAGATAGATAGATAAATAGATAGATAGAAAGATAGATAGATAGATAGATAGATAGATAGATAGATAGATAGATGGGAGATAGATAGATAGATAGGAGATAGATAGGAGATAGATAGATAGATAGATAGATAGGAGATAGATAGATAGATAGATAGATAGATTCATTCTATGGGGGAGATTTATCAAACTGGTGTAAAATAGAATTGGCTCAGTTGCCCCTAGCAACGAATCCGCTTTCACTTTTCATTCCTTACAGATTCTTCGAAAAATGAAAGGTGGAATCTGATTGGTTGCTAGGGGCAACTGTGCCAATTCTTTTTTACACCAGTTTGATAAATCTCCCCCAATATGTCTCGCTTACTTGCAATCTGCTGGCACAGCTTATTGTAAGGTGACATCTGACTCAGGACAGAACACATGGAGTGAGTATGGGCAGGGCTTAGCATGTGCTATGTCCAGGAGAGAGAACCTGAAGAATACTGGGCTGTGTACATGCAAACTGAGCTAGATGATCCACACTCTTCCTGAAAGGTAAATCAAGGCTTCTCTGTAACCGGTAACCACTCATAAAGCTCCAGGCTGCTGTCTAATACAGCTGTGTAAATACCAGTGTCCCTACTGTTGTTTGCCCACAGTTTTGCAGTGTGAGCCCCCTTACCCCTCTCTTTAGCTGCTCAGCAGAGGTAGCTCAGTGCTTAGTGTAACCCCTTCCTAGCTGTACTGCTGCTCTTTCTTTCAGTTGTGCTCACATAGAACCTTGTTCTGCTCACAAACTCTGTGCATCAGTAACCCCTTCACCTGTTTCGTCCAGTGCACTTTCACCAGAACTATGTACAAGAGTAACAAAACCAGGCAGGATTTTAATAAATGTGAGGGGCAAGCACCCACCTGATGTAACCTTCTGGTCTTGAGTTACCCCCCCCCCCCCCCCCCCCCCACGCGCTCCCAGTGATCGACAGCTTTCTTCTCGGTATGACCATAATGACAGGTCTCTATTATTTAGTGGGGGCTTTACAGCAGAGATCTGTCTCTGAGCTCCCCCCAGCTGTCCCTGGATGTCTTAGGGGATTACTGCTGCCCAGCTCACGGGAACTATGAACTTATCCAGGCTTTATGTAGCGGCTCGCTGGGGTGAGGCTTCCAACCCTGGCAGGCTGGGGATGGATCAACATGAGATTCACAGCTACACGTCTACAAGGACTGTAAATACATGGGATTCTTTAGACTCCAGGCTCGGGGCTGGTAACCTGGCACCTCATATAACGTAGACCTCTTACTATAGAGAGTTGGCCATGTCAGATTGTGGATGATTGATGTCTGAACTAACTATGGGTTACACGTATACCGGATCCCTGATTGGGGTACTCAGTAATCCAAGTATGGCAAAAGAAAGAAATAGGTCTGGGGTGGTGAGGGATCAAGTATCAGAACAGACAGATGGATGATCCTGACATATGACGAGTACCTGGATGGAATCCCACCACAAGATCAGGTCTGGACGCTCTCTGGTTCTCCACCAGTGTTTCCCAGAAGACATGATATAGGCTCTTGTAGCCGCTGATATACACTCTACCGCGTGGCCCATACGCGGTCAGTGGAGGACTGATTGCTGGGCCGTCCACCACTTCAGGTCCGATCATGACCACTTCAAGACCCTGGTTTTTAGGAAACATCTTGGCGAGTTCATCGTAATCTGTGGCTCTGACATTTAAGGTTTCTATATGAGATGCCCCAACAACATGGACAGTGACCGGTGCAGTGTAAGGGTCGACACGGAAGGCATTGATGGCAAAACCAATAGTCATTGGCCTGGTGAAGAAATCGGTGGTCAAGCGTTTCACGGACTCCTGGAGTTCACTGGTTTCCGGTTTTGGTTTTCCAGCATTGGACCAGAGCATTCCCATATAGCGCCCAGACATGATGGCGTCCAATTTTTCCTCCAAATTTTCCTGCATGGCGAACCAGTCTTCCCATGTTTTGATTTCTGCGATTGATTTAGTCCAAGGAGAAGTGGGAAATGGGATGTCACCTATGGGAAATATACAACAATCGTCAACAACAGTGGTCACCAACCTGGAAAACTCTACCTGCTGAGAGACTTCGACCTTATGAGAAGATACATGATTAGAAATATACACTGACTGGTCCCTGCATTAGAGCCCCCCATCTAATGACTATATTGACTTATATTCATAGATTCTACAAGGTGATTATATCCTTCTGATCTGAGCAGCCCTTTCTACATCATCTCAGAGATGTCAATAGGAATATGATCTGGGGAAGCTGGTGGAAGCAAAGAAAACTCACTGACATGTCATGTTTGTGGAACTAATCAGTGGCTATATGACCCTGTCAACACCTGACAGGAAGGATCATCAATTCCTGCTGCTTGTACCAAATCCTGATCCTTCCATTATTATGGATCCATGTAACCGTCCGTGTTTCTCCACAGAGATTTGGATCCATCTGACCAGGCCATGCTTCTCCATTAAAATTTGTTATCCATTTAACTTGGCCATGTTTCTTCACAGACATCTGGATCCATCTGATGGCTGTATTTCTCCACAGAGATCTGCATCCCTCTGACCAGGCCATGTTTCTTCATAGAGATCTGGTTCAATCCATCAAGGCTATGTTTCTCCATACAGACCAGGATCCATCTGACTAGCCATGTTTCTCCACAGAGATCTGGACCCATCTGACCGGCCATGTTTCTCCATACAGACCAGGATCCATCTGACTAGCCATGTTTCTCCACAGAGATCTGGACCCATCTGACCGGCCATGTTTCTCCATACAGACCAGGATCCATCTGACTAGCCATGTTTCTCCACAGAGATCTGGACCCATCTGACCGGCCATGTTTCTCCATACAGACCTGGATCCATCTGACCGGCTATGTTTCTCCACAGAGATCTGGACCCATCTGACCGGCCGTGTTTCTCCATACAGACCTGGATCCATCTGACCGGCCATGTTTCTCCACAGAGATCTGGATCCATCTGACCGGCCATGTTTCTCCACAGAGATCTGGATCCATCTGACCGGCCATGTTTCTCCAAAGAAATCTAGATCCATCTGACCCGGCTTTGTTTCTTCACAGAGATCTGGATCCTTTTGACCAGGTCATGTTTCACCACAGAGATCTGGATCCATCTGACTGGTCATGTTTCTCCACAGAGATCTGGATCCAACTGACCGGCCGTATTTCTTTACAGAGATCTGGATCCATCTGACCGTCAAGGTTTCTCCACAGAAATCTGGATCCTTCTGATCTGGCTATGTCTCTCCACAGAGATCTAGATCCATCTGACCAGGCCATGCTTCTCCACAAAGATCTGGATCCATTTAACTAGGCCATGTTTCTCCACAGAGATCTGGATCCATCTGACCAGGCCACATTTCTTCATAGAGATCTGGATCCATCCAACTAGGCCATGTTTCTCCATAGAGATCTGGATCCATTTGACCAGCCATGTTTCTCCACGGAAATCTGGATCCATCTGACCTGGCTTTGTCTCTCCACAGAGATCTGGATCCTTTTGACCAGACCATGTTTCTCAACAGAGATCTGGACCCATCTGACTAGTCATGTTTCTCCACAGAAATCTGGATCTATCTGACCAGCCATGTTTCTCCACAGAGATCTGGATCCATCTGACCGGCCATGTTTCTCCACAGAGATCTGGATCCTTTTGACTGGCTGTGTTTCTATACAGAAATCTGGATCCATCTAATCAGTCATGTTTCTCCATAGAGATCTGGATCCATCTGACCTGGCTATGTCTCTCCACAGAGATCTGGACCCATCTGATCAGCCATGTTTTTCCACAGAGATCTGGATCCATCTGACTGGGCCATGTCTCTCCACTGCTCAGTAATACAACATTTGCTCTTTCTGTTCCCCTATAAACAGGCACTAGAACTGGACATCTGCTGTTATAGCCCATTCAAACATTCAAATATATATAGATAGAGAGAGAGAGAGAGAAAAAATGTCTTACATCTAAAGTAAGTGGTTATATAAACTGTATGGGGGTCTCCAAATTCTCCACCCACATCATCTGGTGGGAAGGTCCAGGTGTGCTGGATCTTTACAGCCTGAAACTTTTGTACTTGGAGCAATCTGGCTTCTACTCCCCTCCCCATAAAGGACGCATGAAGGTTTAACTGTGCCGAAAGTTCAAGGGTATGGGGAGGACAGGAGATGGCGGTTATTGAAGGTGTAGGGGGAGGACAGGAGATGGCGGTTATTGAAGGTGTATGGGGAGGACAGGAGATGGCGGTTATTGAAGGTGTATGGGGAGGACAGGAGATGGCGGTTATTGAAGGTGTATGGGGAGGACAGGAGATGGCGGTTATTGAAGGTGTAGGGGGAGGACAGGAGATGGCGGTTATTGCAGGTGTATGGGGAGGACAGGAGATGGCGGTTATTGAAGGTGTATGGAGAGGACAGGAGATGGCGGTTATTGAAGGTGTATGGGGAGGACAGGAGATGGCGGTTATTGAAGGTGAATGGGGAGGACAGGAGATGGCGGTTATTGAAGGTGTATGGGGAGGACAGAAGATGGCGGTTATTGAAGGTGTATGGGGAGGACAGGAGATGGCGGTTATTGAAGGTGTATGGGGAGGACAGAAGATGGCGGTTATTGAAGGTGTATGGGGAGGACAGGAGATGGCGGTTATTGAAGGTGTATGGGGAGGACAGGAGATGGCGGTTATTGAAGGTGTATGGGGAGGACAGGAGATGGCGGTTATTGAAGGTGTATGGGGAGGACAGGAGATGGCGGTTATTGAAGGTGTATAGGGAGGACAGGAGATGGCGGTTATTGAATGTGTATGGGGAGGACAGAAGATGGCGGTTATTGAAGGTGTATGGGGAGGACAGGAGATGGCGGTTATTGAAGGTGTATGGGGAGGACAGAAGATGGCGGTTATTGAAGGTGTATGGGGAGGACAGGAGATGGCGGTTATTGAAGGTGTATAGGGAGGACAGGAGATGGCGGTTATTGAATGTGTATGGGGAGGACAGAAGATGGCGGTTATTGAAGGTGTATGGGGAGGACAGAAGATGGCGGTTATTAAAGGTGTATGGGGAGGACAGGAGATGGCGGTTATTGAAGGTGTATGGGGAGGACAGGAGATGGCGGTTATTGAAGGTGTATAGGGAGGACAGGAGATGGCGGTTATTGAAGGTGTATGGGGAGGACAGGAGATGGCGGCTATGGAAGGTGTATGGGGAGGACAGGAGATGGCGGTTATTGAAGGTGTATGGGGAGGACAGGAGATGGCGGTTATTGAAGGTGTATGGGGAGGACAGGAGATGGCGGTTATTGAAGGTGTATGGGGAGGACAGGAGATGGCGGTTATTGAAGGTGTATGGGGAGGACAGGAGATGGCGGTTATTGAAGGTGTATGGGGAGGACAGGAGATGGCGGCTATGGAAGGTGTATGGGGAGGACGGTATATTGTAACCTTCAGCTTTGACTACCTGTAAATATCAGCCACTCCACCAGCCTGTCAATGGCGGCCAGCTTCAGCTTCCTGCAGAACTTCTTGTGCACCGGCCAGTTCTCCCGATGACATTCTGAAGAACAATAGTAAATGTTTTGACATCTAGAAAAAAAGAAAGGAGATGTTTTTGTGTGAGGCCCTGTCCTCCATGATAAGTAGTAAAGAACTCAAAGACCACCATCATAGTCCATGCTTCCTCGTATGCCCAGGGTGGGGGTCTCTATCAACATCTCTAGGTGTCTCGCAGCTGTCATGAGACCTTCACCATAGTCCATGCCTCTTTATGTGCCAAGGATGGTGGTCTCTCTCAGCTTTTCTAGGAGTTTTACCAGCTGTCTTGAGAACTCCACCAAAGTACATGCCTGGTCATGTACATGTGCCTAGGGTGGGGGTCTCCATCACCTTCTCTAGGTGTCTCGCAGCTGTTATGAGACGTCCACCATAGTCCATGCCTTGTCATGTACATGTGCCCAGGGTGGGGGTCTCCATCAGCTTTTCTAGGTGTCTCGCAGCTGTTGTGAGACGTCCACCATAGTCCAAGCCTTGATATGTACATGTGCCTAGGGTGGGGGTCTCCATCACCTTCTCTAGGTGTCTCGCAGCTGTTATGAGACGTCCACCATAGTCCATGCCTTGTCATGTACATGTGCCCAGGGTGGGGGTCTCCATCAGCTTCTCTAGGTGTCTCGCAGCTGTTGTGGGACGTCCACCATAGTCCATGCCTTGTCATGTACATGTACCCAGGGTGGGGGTCTCCATCAGCTTCTCTAGGTGTCTTGCAGCTGTCTTGAGCCCTCCTACCTCTTACAGCGTCTCATGGCCCGGGGATCAGCAAGTCGAGATGGGAGCTTCCTGCACTGTGCACAGAATTTGTAGGTCTCCTCCATCTTCTGAAACATCTCCGCATACGTCCGGATACCAAAGTTTGTGCTAAGACTGTTACCCTCAACTGCAGACCTGGAAAATAAGAAAGAGGTGAGCCCTGAGGACAAGGAGGAGCAGAGAGGAGACTGCCACCTGGTGGCGGAAGGAAACATGGCCACCTGTACTCCTCAAAGCTCTTCATGTTTAGCTTCTGGAGGATGACGTTGGACAGGCCCGGAACGTTGCTATCCATGGCCATGAACCCAAGGGAGTCAGTGTAGTAGCTGCTGGCTGCCACAGAGGGAGCTACACTCTTCTCCTTTGAATTCTTCTTCTTCTTAGAGACCTTCTTCTGTGACATCATGATGTAGATAACTGGAACAGAGACAATGAGATCACCTACATCTTCTTATATAGAAGCCATAAGATCACCTACCTCTTCTTATATACAGAGGCCATAAGATTATGTACCTTTTCTTATATAGAGATCACCTACCTCCTCTTACATAGAGATTATAAGATCACTTACCGTATATCTTCTTATATAGAGATCACCTACCTCCTCTTA
Organism: Dendropsophus ebraccatus; assembly: GCF_027789765.1. Classification (NCBI taxonomy): domain Eukaryota; kingdom Metazoa; phylum Chordata; class Amphibia; order Anura; family Hylidae; genus Dendropsophus; species Dendropsophus ebraccatus. The sequence goes on from NC_091462.1 coordinate 109,474,138, forward strand.
CATAGAGATTATAAGATCACTTACCGTATATCTTCTTATATAGAGATCACCTACCTCCTCTTACATAGAGATTATAAGATCACTTACCGTATATCTTCTTATATAGAGATCACCTACCTCCTCTTACATAGAGATTATAAGATCACTTACCGTATATCTTCTTATATAGAGATCACCTACCTCCTCTTACATAGAGATTATAAGATCACTTATATCTTCCTATATAGAGATCACCTATCTCTTGTTATATAGAGCTCAACTTTCTCTTCTTATATAGAGATGACCCACCTCTTCCTATATGGAGCGCACCCACCGATTCTTATATAGAGATCACCCACCTACTCTTATATAGAGATCACCCACCTACTCTTATATAGAGATCACCCACCTATTCTTATATAGAGATCATCCACCTCTTCTTATATAGAGATCACCCACCTCTTCTTATATGTAGAGACATCTACCTCTTCTTATATAGAGATCACCTCACCTAATAAAAACACTTACATCTACAGAGATCGTAAGATTATCTCTCTCTTCCTATATACAGAGATCATAAGATCATCTACCCCTTATATACAGAGTCAATGAGATCACCTACATCTTCTTATATAGAAGCCATAAGATAATCTACCTCTTCCTATATACAGAGATCATAAGATCATCTACTCCTTATATACAGAGACAATGAGATCACCTACATCTTCTTATATAGAAGCCATAAGATCATTTACCTCTTCTTATATACAGAGGCTATAAGATTATGTACCTCTTCTTATATAGAGATCACCTACCTCCTCTTACATAGAGATTATAAGATCCCTTATATCTTCTTATATAGAGATCACCTATCTCTTGTTATATAGAGATCACCCACCTCTTCTTATATAGAGATCACCCACCTCTTCTTATATAGAGCTCACCCACCTCTTCTTATATAGAGATCACCCACCTCTTCTTATATAGAGATCACCCACCTCTTCTTATATAGAGATCACCCACCTCTTCTTATATAGAGATCACCCACCTCTTCTTCTATAGAGATCTCCGACCTTTCCTTATACAGAAACAATAACACCTGACATGTCTTAATGTCTTTCTATCCCCCCCCCCCCCCCCCCACATTGTACAGATGGATTCCTGCGATGCCATTGGCTGTGTCACCGGCCGCACACATATCAATGATCACTGACCACTCATCACCCAGCACTCCCGATTCCCCCCAGACCCCCAGGACCAGTCTGCCCTATAATTAGACACTTCCCACAGCGTCCAGGAATTTCCAGAGGAGGTGACAGACGTGACAGCCTGCAGGGTGGGGGTCAGTGCCGGGGTGACCCCTATACACAGGGCTCACTGTCACTTTCATCACTGCACTTAACACTAATGCTAAAATACACAGAGACTCCCCCCAACTCGCCTGATTGCTAATACACAGGGACCCCCACTGCAAACACCAGGCTATCAGGACACTGACCCCTCCTCCTCCTAATACACAGATATCAGGACACTGACCCCCCCCCTCCTCCTCCTAATACACAGATATCAGGACACTGACCTCTCCTCCTCCTAATACACAGATATCAGGACACAGACCCCTCCTCCTCCTAATACACAGATATCAGGACACTGACCCCTCCTCCTCCTAATACACAGATATCAGGACACTGACTCCTCCTCCTCCTAATACACAGATATCAGGACACAGACCTCTCCTCCTCCTAATACACAGATATCAGGACACTGACCCCTCCTCCTCCTAATACACAGATATCAGGACACTGACCCCTCCTCCTCCTAATACACAGATATCAGGACACAGACCTCTCCTCCTCCTAATACACAGATATCAGGACACAGACCCCTCCTCCTCCTCCTAATACACAGATATCAGGACACTGACCCCTCCTCCTAATACACAGATATCAGGACACTGACCCCTCCTCCTCCTAATACACAGATATCAGGACACTGACCCCTCCTCCTCCTAATACACAGATATCAGGACACTGACCTCTCCTCCTCCTAATACACAGATATCAGGACACTGACCTCTCCTCCTCCTAATACACAGATATCAGGACACTGACCCCTCCTCCTCCTAATACACAGATATCAGTACACTGACCCCTCCTCCTCCTAATACACAGATATCAGGACACTGACCTCTCCTCCTCCTAATACACAGATATCAGGACACTGACCCCCTCCTCCTCCTCCTAATACACAGATACCAGAACACTGACCCTTCCTCCTCCTAATACACAGATATCAGGACACTGACCCCTCCTCCTCCTAATACACAGATATCAGGACACTGACCCTTCCTCCTCCTAATACACAGATATCAGGACACTGACCCCTCCTCCTCCTAATACACAGATATCAGGACACTGACCCCTCCTCCTCCTAATACACAGATATCAGGACACTGACCCCTCCTCCTCCTAATACACAGAAATCAGGACACTGACCCCTCCTCCTCCTAATACACAGATATCAGGACACTGACCCCTCCTCCTGCTAATACACAGATATCAGGACACTGACCTCTCCTCCTCCTCCTAATACACAGATATCAGGACACTGACCTCTCCTCCTCCTAATACACAGATATCAGGACACAGACCTCTCCTCCTCCTAATACACAGATATCAGGACACTGACCCCTCCTCCTCCTAATACACAGATATCAGTACACTGACCCCTCCTCCTCCTAATACACAGATATCAGGACACTGACCCCTCCTCCTCCTAATACACAGATATCAGGACACTGACCCCTCCTCCTCCTAATACACAGATATCAGGACACTGACCTCTCCTCCTCCTAATACACAGATATCAGGACACTGACCCCTCCTCCTCCTCCTAATACACAGATATCAGGACACAGACCCCTCCTCCTCCTCTTAATACACAGATATCAGGACACAGACCCCTCCTCCTCCTAATACACAGATATCAGGACACTGACCTCTCCTCCTCCTAATACACAGATATCAGGATACTGACCGCTCCTCCTCCTAATACACAGATACCAGAACACTGACCCCTCCTCCTCCTCCTAATACACAGATACCAGAACACTGACCCTTCCTCCTCCTAATACACAGATATCAGGACACTGACCCCCTCCTCCTCCTAATACACAGATATACAGGACACTGACCCCTCCTCCTCCTAATACACAGATATACAGGACACTGACCCCTCCTCCTCCTAATACACAGATATCAGGACACTGACCTCTCCTCTTCCTAATACACAGATATCAGGACACTGACCCCTCCTCCTCCTAATACACAGATATCAGGACACTGACCCCTCCTCCTCCTAATACACAGATATCAGTACACTGACCCCTCCTCCTCCTAATACACAGATATCAGGACACAGACCCCTCCTCCTCCTCTTAATACACAGATATCAGGACACTGACCCCTCCTCCTCCTAATACACAGAAATCAGGACACTGACCCCCTCCTCCTAATACACAGATATCAGGACACTGACCCCTCCTCCTCCTAATACACAGATATCAGGACACTGACCCCTCCTCCTCCTCCTAATACACAGATATCAGGACACTGACCCCTCCTCCTAATACACAGATATCAGGACACTGACCCCTCCTCCTCCTCCTAATACACAGATATCAGGACACTGATCCCCCCTCCTCCTAATACACAGATATCAGGACACTGACCCCTCCTCCTCCTAATACACAGATATCAGGACACTGACCCCTCCTCCTCCTAATACACAGATATCAGGACACTGACCCCTCCTCCTCCTAATACACAGATATCAGAACACTGACCCTTCCTCCTCCTAATACACAGATATCAGGACACTGACCCCTCCTCCTCCTCCTAATACACAGATATCAGGACACTGATCCCCCCTCCTCCTAATACACAGATATCAGGACACTGACCCCTCCTCCTCCTAATACACAGATATCAGGACACTGACCCCTCCTCCTCCTAATACACAGATATCAGGACACTGACCCCTCCTCCTCCTAATACACAGATATCAGGACACTGACCTCTCCTCCTAATACACAGATATCAGGTCACTGACCCCTCCTCCTCCTAATACACAGATATCAGGACACTGACCCCTCCTCCTGCTAATACACAGATATCAGGACACTGACCCCTCCTCCTCCTAATACACAGATATCAGTACACTGACCCCTCCTCCTCCTAATACACAGATATCAGGACACAGACCCCTCCTCCTCCTCTTAATACACAGATTTCAGGACACTGACCCCTCCTCCTCCTAATACACAGAAATCAGGACACTGACCCCCTCCTCCTAATACACAGATATCAGGACACTGACCCCTCCTCCTCCTAATACACAGATATCAGGACACTGACCCCTCCTCCTCCTCCTAATACACAGATATCAGGACACTGACCCCCCCTCCTCCTAATACACAGATATCAGGACACTGACCCCTCCTCCTCCTCCTAATACACAGATATCAGGACACTGATCCCCCCTCCTCCTAATACACAGATATCAGGACACTGACCCCTCCTCCTCCTAATACACAGATATCAGGACACTGACCCCTCCTCCTCCTAATACACAGATATCAGGACACTGACCCCTCCTCCTCCTAATACACAGATATCAGAACACTGACCCTTCCTCCTCCTAATACACAGATATCAGGACACTGACCCCTCCTCCTCCTCCTAATACACAGATATCAGGACACTGACCCCCCCTCCTCCTAATACACAGATATCAGGACACTGACCCCTCCTCCTCCTAATACACAGATATCAGGACACTGACCCCTCCTCCTCCTAATACACAGATATCAGGACACTGACCCCTCCTCCTCCTAATACACAGATATCAGGACACTGACCTCTCCTCCTAATACACAGATATCAGGTCACTGACCCCTCCTCCTCCTAATACACAGATATCAGGACACTGACCCCTCCTCCTGCTAATACACAGATATCAGGACACTGACCCCTCCTCCTCCTAATACACAGATATCAGGACACTGACCTCTCCTCCTAATACACAGATATCAGGACACTGAGCCCACCTCCTCCTAATACACAGATATCAGGACACTGACCCCTCCTCCTCCTAATACACAGATATCAGTACACTGACCCCTCCTCCTCCTAATACACAGATATCAGGACACAGACCCCTCCTCCTCCTAATACACAGAAATCAGGACACTGACCCCTCCTCCTCCTAATACACAGATATCAGGACACTGACCCCTCCTCCTCCTAATACACATATATCAGGACACTGACCTCTCCTCCTCCTAATACACAGATATCAGGACACTGACCCCTCCTCCTCCTAATACACAGATATCAGGACACTGACCCCTCCTCCTCCTAATACACAGATATCAGGACACTGACCCCTCCTCCTCCTAATACACAGAAATCAGGACACTGACCCCCTCCTCCTAATACACAGATATCAGGACACTGACCTCTCCTCCTAATACACAGATATCAGGTCACTGACCCCTCCTCCTCCTAATACACAGATATCAGGACACTGACCCCTCCTCCTGCTAATACACAGATATCAGGACACTGACCCCTCCTCCTCCTAATACACAGATATCAGGACACTGACCTCTCCTCCTAATACACAGATATCAGGACACTGACCTCTCCTCCTAATACACAGATATCAGGACACTGACCTCTCCTCCTCCTAATACACAGATATCAGGACACTGAGCCCACCTCCTCCTAATACACAGATGTCAGGACACTGACCCCCTCCTCCTCCTCCTAATACACAGATATCAGGACACTGACCCCTCCACCTCCTCCTAATACACAGATATCAGGACACTGACCCCTCCTCCTCCTAATACACAGATATCAGGACACTGACCTCTCCTCCTAATACACAGATATCAGGACACTGACCTCTCCTCCTAATACACAGATATCAGGACACTGACCCCTCCTCCTCCTAATACACAGATATCAGGACACTGACCCCTCCTCCTAATACACAGATATCAGGACACTGACCCCTCCTCCTAATACACAGATATCAGGACACTGACCTCTCCTCCTCCTAATACACAGATATCAGTACACTGACCCCTCCTCCTCCTAATACACAGATATCAGGACACTGACCCCTCCTCCTCCTAATACACAGGTGATAGGGGTCCATACTATCCTCTGTACAGTGGCTGGAGTATATCCCCCCCTCCTCCGTCATCTCTGTCCTCAGGTTTCATATTTTGGCCTTTATGAGACTTCTTCATTACATGTGCTAAATATACATTTATATACTGACGGCCATATTTAGGTTATGATCACACTGAGCATGAAGTCACGGCAGCTCCACATGGGTGGTCACCCAGCTCTCCCAGAGCCCTGAAAAGCAGAGCTCTATATTATTACTTTAAAGGGGGAGAAAGGACATGGAGCTGCAGCCACTGGACGGATTGAGGAAGCCCACACTGTGACATATGGCTGCAGCATCCTATCTATATAATAGAGGAGGACCTCATTTATATCAGTGTAACACTGCGGCTTACTAATATATGATATATATTCCCATCTCTTATATCTCTGCTTCCTGCCAGTGACTGCGACCATCCAGCATACATCTATATTACTTGTGTGTCACTGACTGCAGGAAATGAGTAACCCTAGACAGACAAACAGACAGACAGACAGATAGATAGATAGGAGATAGATAGATAGATTGGAGATAGATAGATAGATAGATAGATAGATAGATAGATAGATAGATAGACAGATAAGAAGAAATACTCTGCGGCGCTCTGATGATGCAAAAAACGTGCAATACGTGGATTTATTCCATATAACGATAAACAGCAACTGTTCAAGTGATACACAACGTTTCGACGTCTCCCCAAGCCATCTTCAAGTAGGAGACGCCGAAACGTTGTGTATCACTTGAACAGTTGCTGTTTATCGTTATATGGAATAAATCCACGTATTGCATGGTTTTTGCATCATCAGAGCGCCGCAGAGTATTTCTTCTTAGCTGACTAAATCCTTGGTCTGGGATTCGTTTGCTGGCACCTTCAACGGCTTGTCTACGAGTGCTGACCACCTCAGTTACATAGATAGATAGGAGATAGATAGATAGATAGATAGATAGATAGATAGATAGATAGATAGATAGATAGATAGATAGGAGATAGATAGGAGATAGATAGATAGATAGATAGATAGATAGATAGATAGATAGATAGATAGATAGATAGGAGATAGATAGATAGATAGGAGATAGATAGATAGATAGATAGATAATAGATAGGAGATAGATAGATAGATAGATAGATAGATAGATAGATAGATAGATAGATAGATAAATAGATAGATAGGAGATAGATAGATAGGAGATAGATAGATAGATAGATAGATAGATAGATAGATAGATAGATAGATAGATAGGAGATAGATAGGAGATAGATAGATAGATAGATAGATAGATAGATAGATAGATAGATAGATAGATAGGAGATAGATAGATAGATAGATAGATAGATAGGAGAGAGATAGATAGATAGATAGATAGATAGATAGATAGATAAATAGATAGATAGGAGATAGATAGATAGATAGATAGATAGATAGGAGATAGATAGATAGGAGATAGATAGATAGATAGATAGATAGATAGATAGATAGATAGGAGAGAGATAGATAGATAGATAGATAGATAGATAAATAGATAGATAGGAGATAGATAGATAGATAGATAGATAGATAGATAGATAGATAGATAGATAGATAAATACAGTAGATAGAATGAATTTCCTTAAATGTTATAATGTGAGGGGAGGTACCTGTTCAGGGGTCCACTGTGCTGGGGTCCTCGGCTGTCTTATAAGGGGTCTTAGGATGAGACTATGAGTCAACAATGATCTGCCCCGCAGGACATCAGTGGGATGGGATCCCTGGGGTCGCTTTCAGCTGCCAAATGCTTTAACAACCTGTCTCTCTATAAATACCCATCATGGCTGCAGGACAGGTTGGTGGAATGGGAGTTACATGATGACTTCTGTGAGCCAGCTGACTGTATCACACATGTAAGCTTAGATACACAGCTCAGTAGACTAGTAGTTATGACTTATAGTTTTAGATACACTTGCACATCAAACATACTAAATGCAGCAGTTCAGGAGACCGTATATATATATATATATATATATATATATATATATATATATATATATATATGTGTGTGTGTGTGTGAAGGGTGCCGCCTCCTCACAACAGCAATTTTCTCTCTACAGGTGATCAGTGGGATTTAGATCGGGACATATTGCTGCCACTTCAGAACTCTCCAATGCTTTGTCTCCATCTATTCCTGGGGGCTTATTGAAGTATGTTTGGGGGTCATTGTCCTGCTGGAAGATCCATGACCTAGGATGCACTCCCAGCTTTCTGACACTGGTTTACGATCCTTAATCGTAAAAAAAATCACTTAGTCTAACAAGACACTTAGGGCCCTAGTACACGGAGCGATTAAGATTCAAAAAAATAGTTACATTGTACAATTTTAGGCGATAATCGTCCTGTGTAATAGCAGTCAACGATTAAACGCGAACGAGAAACCTTTGATCGCTACTTGAGACCTGGACCTATTTTAATCATTGCTCGTTCGCAAATCGTTTGTTGTAATAACACATTGTTCAGTCTTCCCTGGTCCTTATAATAGAAAAAGGGAGGGTTTCAATGATGTCCTAGTGCAAATTCCATTGGTTAAAGACATTGATTGACAGGGACCATATACTTGTCTTAAAAAGCTATTGCGCACATAGATAGACATGATGGGGTAGATCTATCAAACATGGTGTTAAGTGAAACTGGCTCAGTCGCCCCCGGCAACCAATCAGATTCCACCTTTAATTTTCCAAAGAGTCTGTGAGGAATGAAAGGTGGAATCTGATTGGTTGCCGGGGGCGACTGGGCCAGTTTCACTTTACAGCATGTTTGATAAATCTCTTCAGATATGTATACTGTGAACTAGGGATGGTCGGAATCTGCTGAGATTCCCGCTGTCTGCCCGCTCCTTGCAGCGGGTGGATACAGCGGGAGAACCGCCTGGAAAACTGGGATACAGCCTATGGTTATGGCTGTATCCCAGTTTTCCAGGCGGTCCTCCCGCTGTATCCACCCTCTCCACAGAGAGGGCAGACAGCGGGAATCATTTCCGAGGGTTCAGGTTTGTACGAACCCGACCCGAACCAGGTTCAGACCATCCCTACTGTGAACATTATCAGATCGTTTTTCCGTACGAGACTGTATAATTTTGGGCGCCAAATAGGAATGGCAGACGTTGGACCAGACGACTGCGAGATTTTTACGAACATTTTGACTCCATAGTATTGTAAGCAGCGTATGTGTTTTACATAATGTAAAATAAAATAAAAAAATATATATATAACAAATCAATGGAGATATTCCATGTAAAAAGGCAAAGAAAGGCCACATTTGGCCATGAGTGTTTCTTCGAAAATTACACCCCTTTCCACCGGAGGAGGAAAAACAAGGTGCGTGATACCTCAGAAATAAGGTGTCCGCCCCACCTACTAGAACAATCGTCTTTTAATGATCTGTAAGTGTAACAGCGCTGAATCGAACAGGACGATCACAAAAACCATCGGTAGTAATGAGTATTGTTCTGTATAATAAGGAGAGCGATCGGTCACCAAAGCGGTGCCTGCGGTGGGCTCCTCCTGGGTCTCCTGCCATAGCCCTTCATTCCACTCACATGTCAGTAGATAGTTGGCGCTGACACTGGGGCACCCGGAGCTGGCAGGACAGCTTGAATTTCTTTTGGAACTGCTTATCCACCATCCACACTTGTGTTGCAACCTTTCATCAGCTTTTCTCATCCATCCACGTCCAGGGAGATTAGCCACAGAGCGGTGGGTTGTACACTTCTTCATTATGTTATGTACCATGGACAAAGGAACATCAAGATCTCTGGAGATGGACGTATATCCTTAAAGGGAATCTGTCATTAGGTTTATAACGCTTTAAATTAGTGCAGCATAAACTAGTGACAGAAATGCTGAATAGATCGGTGTATTACTTACATCATTCTGTTCAACCGTTCCCCTAATATGCAGGAGAATAGGATTCTCGCCACACCCCTCCCCCCGCCCTCCAGCTGCTGATTGACGGCTGACTGCCTATACACAACATGGATAGATAACTGCCAATCAGTAGCTGGTGGGTGGAGTTTTCTGCTCATGAATATCCAGGACTACTGAGCTCATGCACATAATGGAGAGGACTACTTATTGTCAATGTTATTCAGGAGGACATCTCTGGATCAGCTGCACAGAACAATGTAGGGTGCCTTTCCACACAGAGATTTAGCTGACAGATTTTTAAAGCCAAAGCCAGCAACAGACTATAAACAGAGTTCAGGTTATAAAGGAAAGAATGAGATTTCTCCTCTTCTCAAATCCATTCCTGGCTTTGGCTTCAAACTCTGTCAGATTATCAGTCTGTGTAAACACACCATTAGATCTGTGCCTCTTTGAATTGCCTTCATAAGAAACAATCGCACAGCCAGGCCGCACGAACGTTCTCGGCATCATTTGTGCGTCCATTTAAATGTATTGCTCTCGGCCTCACATCTCCTGGATAGATAGTGATACAACCGATGTGGTCAGCCAAGTATCAGGCATCTTCCCACTCATCAGCTGATCACTGTCACTTTTACATGTGTACAGTACAGCAGTCAGTATTGTGTATGCTTGGCTTAGATACAGCAGCTCAGCAGACAGTACTGAGTATGACAGGCTTAGATACAGCAGCTCAGCAGACAGTACTGTGTATGATAGGCTTAGATACAGCAGCTCAGCAGACAGTATTGTGTATGACAGGCTTAGATACAGCAGCTCAGCAGACAGTACTGTGTATGATAGGCTTAGATACAGCAGCTCAGCAGACAGTATTGTGTATGACAGGCTTAGATACAGAAGCTCAGCAGACAGTACTGTGTATGATAGTCTTAGATACAGCAGCTCAGCAGACAGTATTGTGTATGATAGGCTTAGATACAGAAGCTCAGCAGACAGTATTGTGTATGATAGGCTTAGATACAGCAGCTCAGCATACAGTACTGTGTATGATAGGCTTAGATACAGCAGCTCAGCAGACACACTATCTGAGTAACACGGTATCACACAGGGCAGGCTTGGATACACGGCTCTCCCTGGAGACTCTGGACAGTGTGTTGCTACCATTTTCCTGATGAATGTCTCTGGGTTTATTTTAGGACGTTTCCTGATAAATCTGGAGCGGCGGCGGCGTCCCTCCCTATAAATACTGCACACAATCTGCCGCTGTTTTCTTACCATTTCTCAGATTTTTGACGTTCCCGACATGTTTCTCCTCCTTAGCCTCTTCGCTCCATTAATAAAAGCTCAGATTCTGAGATTTTTCTGTCCGACACATTTTCCTGGAAATTAAGAAGGGACGTTGTTTCCGAGCATTAACCCTTGAGTGTCCACCAGTGGTGACGTCACCGCCTCCGGCTCTTTCTTTAGCCGCAGACGCGAGACCTGTCAATGCGTTCTACAATCTCATTACGGTTATTTTTAGACCTTTATATTAGCACGCAGCGGCACTTAGGACGGCGGCTGACAAAAGCTTTTGATGGATTTGGGGGAATTTTTACGAGAAAATCAATGAGGCATCGAAAGATACAGCAAAGGACAAGAGGTCGCGGAGACGCAGCAGATTCATCTACCAGAAGACGGGAGGGAGGGGGGGTGCGATGGTGACCTCATATATACTGAGAAAGACCAATAATCTGACATCTGATAATCCAGACAATACCCATATCACAGGCTCTCCCCTGATAGAACCCTGGCCATCATCCACCTGCACTGCCCCCACAGGAGAAAGGAGGTATTACACACTACTATAATGGATGAACTTAGTACTTCAATAACAGAGTCACTCTCCCTGGATGGAGACCATATGAGTGCCCCCCATTACTTATATATCAGCCAGAGTACCCCATTACTTATATACCAGTCAGAGTGCCCCCCATTACTTATATATCAGAGTGCCCCCATTACTAGTATATCAGTCAGAGTGCCCCCATTACTTATATACCAGTCAGAGTGCCCCCCATTACTTATATATCAGTCAGAGTGCCCCCATTACTAGTATATCAGAGTGCCCCCATTCCTTATATATCAGTCAGAGTACCCCATTACTTATATCAGAGTGCCCCCATTACTTATATCAGAGTGCCCCCATTACTTATATACCAGCCAGAGTACCCCATTACTTATATATCAGTCAGAGTGCCCCCATTACTTATATATCAGAGTACCCCCATTACTAGTATATATCAGTCAGAGTGCCCCCCATTACTAGTATATCAGTCAGAGTGCCCCCATTACTTATATATCAGTCAGAGTGCCCCCCATTACTTATATCAGTCAGAGTGCCCCCATTACTTATATATCAGTCAGAGTGCCCCCCCATTACTTATATATCAGTCAGAGTGCCCCCATTACTTATATATCAATCAGAGTGCCCCATTACTTATATATCAGAGTGCCCCCATTACTTATATATCAGAGTGCCCCCATTACTTATATATCAGAGTGCCCCCATTACTTATATATCAGAGTGCCCCATTACTTATATATCAGAGTGCCCCCATTACTTATATATCAGCCAGAGTGCCCCCATTACTTATATATCAGAGTGCCCCATTACTTATATATCAGTCAGAGTGCCCCCCCATTACTTATATATCAGTCAGAGTGCCCCCATTACTTATATATCAATCAGAGTGCCCCATTACTTATATATCAGAGTGCCCCCATTACTTATATATCAGAGTGCCCCCATTACTTATATATCAGAGTGCCCCATTACTTATATAACAGAGTGCCCCCATTACTTATATATCAGAGTGCCCCCATTACTTATATATCAGAGTGCCCCATTACTTATATATCAGAGTGCCCCCATTACTTATATATCAGCCAGAGTGCCCCCATTACTTATATATCAGAGTGCCCCATTACTTATATATCAGTCAGAGTGCCCCCCATTACTTATATATCAGTCAGAGTGCCCCATTACTTATATATCAGAGTTCCCCCATTACTTATATATCAGAGTGCCCCCATTACTTATATATAAGAGTGCCCCCATTACTTATATATCAGAGTGCCCCCATTACTTATATATCAGAGTGCCCCCATTACTTATATATCAGTCAGAGTGCCCCCCATTACTTATATATCAGAGTGCCCCCATTACTTATATATCAGAGTGCCCCCATTACTTATATATCAGAGTGCCCCCATTACTTATATATCAGTCAGAGTGCCACCCATTACTTATATATCAGTCAGAGTGCCCCCATTACTTATATAAGTAATGGGGGCACTCTGATATATAAGTAATGGGGGCACTCTGACTGATATATAAGTAATGGGGGGCACTCTGATATATAAGTAATGGGGGCACTCTGACTGATATAAGTAATGGGGGCACTCTGATATATATCAGTCAGAGTCCCCCCATTACTTATATATCAGAGTGCCCCCCATTACTTATATATCAGTCAGAGTGCCCCCATTACTTATATATCAGAGTGCCCCCATTTCTTATATATCAGAGTGCCCCCATTACTTATATATATATCAGAGTGCCCCATTACTTATATATATATCAGAGTGCCCCATTACTTATATATATATCAGAGTGCCCCCATTACTTATATATATATCAGAGTGCCCCCATTACTTATATATATATCAGAGTGCCCCATTACTTATATATCAGTCAGAGTGCCCCCATTACTTATATATCAGAGTGCCCCCCATTACTTATATATCAGTCAGAGTGCCCCCATTACTTATATATCAGAGTGCCCCCATTACTTATATATCAGAGTGCCCCCATTACTTATATATATATCAGAGTGCCCCATTACTTATATATATATATATCAGAGTGCCCCATTACTTATATATATATCAGAGTGCCCCCATTACTTATATATATATCAGAGTGCCCCATTCCTTATATATCAGTCAGAGTGCCCCCATTACTTATATATCAGTCAGAGTGCCCCCATTACTTATATATCAGTCAGAGTGCCCCCATTACTTATATATCAGAGTGCCCCCATTACTTATATATCAGTCAGAGTGCCCCCCATTCCTTATATATCAGAGTTCCCCCATTACTTATATATCAGTCAGAGTGCCCCATTACTTATATATCAGAGTGCCCCATTACTTATATATCAGTCAGAGTGCCCCCATTACTTATATATCAGTCAGAGTGCCCCCATTACTTATATATCAGAGTGCCCCCATTACTTATATATCAGTCAGAGTGCCCCCCATTCCTTATATATCAGAGTTCCCCCATTACTTATATATCAGTCAGAGTGCCCCATTACTTATATATCAGAGTGCCCCATTACTTATATATCAGTCAGAGTGCCCCCATTACTTATATATCAGTCAGAGTGCCCCCATTACTTATATATCAGAGTGCCCCCATTACTTATATATCAGTCAGAGTGCCCCCATTACTTATATATCAGAGTGCCCCCATTACTTATATATCAGTCAGAGTGCCCCCCATTACTTATATATCAGTCAGAGTACCCCCCCATTCCTTATATATCAGTCAGAGTAACTAGAGTGCATGTAAAACCTTCCACTGGTCACTAGAGTATGAACTACAACTCCCATAACTCCTCAGCCGGAGACAGAACGAGGAGGAATTCTGGGAGATGTAGTTCAATAGGAAGCTGCCTGTGCCAGTAAACGAAAGTGTGGCGTAACTAAGTAACGTGCTGCGCGGGGAATCCTGGGAGATCGGGCTGGTTGCTAGGAGACGGAAACGCTGCACTGTAGAGGTAGGTGATCTACTGGGAGAGCAGAGCCGGCTGTGTCCGAGCGGCGTCCTGGCGGCTCCTACCGGGGATAACATTAGGAGACCCGGCCATAGAGGAGCAGAGTCAGGGCGATACCACTGCACCGCCATGGGGGGCACCCTTAGAGCTCAGTCACCTGAGAGGTCCCGGATGCTGGGATATGAGGGGCTGTGACATGGAGGGAGCACAGAGGTCCATGGTGGTCCCTGTAAGAGGGGTCTGTCACCCTGCAAGCAGCCCCCATATCCCAGCTGCCTGAGCCACTGTGATAGGAGGGATGACACACAGATCAGCATCCTCAGGCCTCTCTATGTGTAACCAGTGATATCCCGCCCTGTATGGAGGGAACTGATGTAAAATAAAAATAACACAATAGTCCGCATCAGTCACTGTAAGATCATCGTATAGGTGCAGCCAATGTCACTTACCCATATACTTCAACTGCTATTCTTTGACTTGTAGTCCTTCGTAATGATTCACAATGATAAGCGGTGAGTGACGCCCTCCTGGTAGGTATCCCGCAGGGGCGGCAAAGCTATCCTGGTAGGTATCCCACAGGGGGGGCAAAGCTATCCTGGTAGGTATCACACAGAGGCAAAGCTATCCTGGTAGGTATCCCACAGGGGCGGCAAAGCTATCCTGGTAGGTATCACACAGAGGCAAAGCTATCCTGGTAGCCGGTATCCCACAGGGGCGGCAAAGCTATCCTGGTAGGTATCCCACAGAGGCAAAGCTATCCTGGTAGGTATCCCACAGAGGCAAAGCTATCCTGGTAGGTATCCCACAGGGGCGGCAAAGCTATCCTGGTAGGTATCTCACAGAGCCAAAGCTATCCTGGTAGGTATCACACAGAGGCAAAGCTATCCTGGTAGGTATCCCACAGAGGCAAAGCTATCCTGGTAGGTATCACACAGAGGCAAAGCTATGCTGGTAGGTATCCCACAGGGGCGGCAAAGCTATCCTGGTAGGTATCCCACAGGGGCGGCAAAGCTATCCTGGTAGGTATCCCACAGAGACAAAGCTATCCTGGTAGGTATCCCACAGGGGCGGCAAAGCTATCCTGGTAGGTATCCCACAGAGGCAAAGCTATCCTGGTAGGTATCCCACGGAAGGCAGTTCAACTGGCTGCTATTTGCAAGGTACATGCCCCGGCCAGCGGCACGTAATAAACTTGCACTGTAAGTCCCGAACCTGAGTACTCTGTGATGTCACAGAGTAAGATACCTACCAGGATAGCTTTGCCTCTGTGGGATACCTACCAGGATAGCTTTGCCTCTTTTAGATACCTACCAGGATAGCTTTGCCTCTGTTAGATACCTACCAGGATAGCTTTGCCTCTGTTAGATACCTACCAGGATAGCTTTGCCTCTGTGGGATACCTACCAGGATAGCTTTGCCTCTGTGGGATACCTACCAGGATAGCTTTGCCTCTGTGGGATACCTACCAGGATAGCTTTGCCGCCTCTGTGGGATACCTACCAGGATAGCTTTGCCCCTGTGGGATACCTACCAGGATAGCTTTGCCTCTTTTAGATACCTACCAGGATAGCTTTGCCTCTGTTAGATACCTACCAGGATAGCTTTGCCTCTGTTAGATACCTACCAGGATAGCTTTGCCTCTGTTAGATACCTACCAGGATAGCTTTGCCTCTGTGGGATACCTACCAGGATAGCTTTGCCTCTGTGGGATACCTACCAGGATAGCTTTGCCTCTGTGGGATACCTACCAGGATAGCTTTGCCTCTTTTAGATACCTACCAGGATAGCTTTGCCTCTTTTAGATACCTACCAGGATAGCTTTGCCTCTGTTAGATACCCACCAGGATAGCTTTGCATCTGTTGGATACCTACCAGGATAGCTTTGCCGCCCCTGTGGGATACCTACCAGGATAGCTTTGCCTCTGTGGGATACCTACCAGGATAGCTTTGCCTCTGTGGGATACCTACCAGGATAGCTTTGCCTCTGTGGGATACCTACCAGGATAGCTTTGCCTCTGTGGGATACCTACCAGGATAGCTTTGCCTCTGTGGGATACCTACCAGGATAGCTTTGCCTCTGTTAGATACCTACCAGGATAGCTTTGCCTCTGTTAGATACCTACCAGGATAGCTTTGCCTCTGTTAGATACCTACCAGGATAGCTTTGCCTCTGTGGGATACCTACCAGGATAGCTTTGCCTCTGTGGGATACCTACCAGGATAGCTTTGCCTCTGTGGGATACCTACCAGGATAGCTTTGCCGCCTCTGTGGGATACCTACCAGGATAGCTTTGCCCCTGTGGGATACCTACCAGGATAGCTTTGCCACTTTTAGATACCTACCAGGATAGCTTTGCCTCTGTTAGATACCTACCAGGATAGCTTTGCCTCTGTGGGATACCTACCAGGATAGCTTTGCCTCTTTTAGATACCTACCAGGATAGCTTTGCCTCTTTTAGATACCTACCAGGATAGCTTTGCCTCTGTTAGATACCCACCAGGATAGCTTTGCATCTGTTGGATACCTACCAGGATAGCTTTGCCGCCCCTGTGGGATACCTACCAGGATAGCTTTGCCTCTGTGGGATACCTACCAGGATAGCTTTGCCTCTTTTAGATACCTACCAGGATAGCTTTGCCTCTTTTAGATACCTACCAGGATAGCTTTGCCTCTTTTAGATACCTACCAGGATAGCTTTGCCTCTGTTAGATACCCACCAGGATAGCTTTGCATCTGTTGGATACCTACCAGGATAGCTTTGCTGCCCCTGTGGGATACCTACCAGGATAGCTTTGCCTCTGTGGGATACCTACCAGGATAGCTTTGCCTCTGTGGGATACCTACCAGGATAGCTTTGCCCCCCCTGTGGGATACCTACCAGGATAGCTTTGCCGCCTCTGTGGGATACCTAACAGTAACAGGATAGCTTTGCCGCCTCTGTGGGATACCTAACAGTAACAGGATAGCTTTGCCGCCTCTGTGGGATACCAACCAGGAGGGCGTCGCTCACCGCTTATCATTGTGAATCATTACGAAGGACTACAAGTCAAAGAATAGCAGTTGAAGTATATGGGTGCGTGACATTGGCTGCACCTATACGATGATTTTATAGAACAGTGACTGATGCGGACTATTGTGTTATTTTTATTTTACAACAGTTCCCTCCATATAGCACAGCACAACTAATTGTTTTTAGATCATTTCTACAGATAACCTATTGGTATGCGACAGGATGAGGCAGGTAGCCACCAGTTGTTAGCATGCAGCTGGATACGGTGGTATCTTTATTTATAGTAGCGCAGGTGTTTTAATTACATATTTGCATAGTGATATCCCACTGATGGCGGCCATTGTATCATCTCCAGACCTACAGGAGTATAATACAGTACAGGATCAGTAACGTATGTACACAGTGACCCCACCAGCAGAATAGTGAGTGCAGCTCTGGAGTATAATACAGGATGTAACTCTGGATCAGTACACGATAAGTAATGTAATGTATGTACACAGTGACCCCACCAGCAGAATAGTGAGTGCAGCTCTGGGGTATAATACAGGATGTAACTCAGGATCAGTAATGTAATGTATGTACACAGTGACCCCACCAGCAGGATAGTGAGTGCAGCTCTGGGGTATAATACAGGATGTAACTCAGGATCAGTAATGTATGTACACAGTGACCCCACCAGCAGGATAGTGAGTGCAGCTCTGGGGTATGCTCAGACGCTGCAGTGATGTGATAGTTATAAGTAACTGCTGCCATCTAGTGGTCACCAGGGGTAGAGGAGATAATGATCAGAGAATGATGTCACTGATTGCACCTGTCATCATTATATAAAGGTCTTAGTACTGTGATGCCTCCTTATCGTAGGTGTGCGCTATACGCTAACTACAGGGCCTTTCTGCCTGACTAGTCAGGGGTGCAGTAATCAGTATATAGCACTCCTGTCTGTAATACGATTACTTATTATACATGCCCTTTGTGTCTGGTGACAGTCAGACCCCGGGGCCCCCCATCCTCGTACCTTACACCTCATGTCACTTTTACTATTCCTCCGTCCCTCCACACAAAGTATGTTAATAAGTCATGGCGGTGGTGACACTTGTAATGGGACCTACATCCTTAATCTCATGTCTCTTATCTCTTCTCAGAGCGGTAGCTATGGAGACAGCACTGGAAGACGTGAAGACTCGGCCCCCCGCACCGGTGCACATCACGGTTCTCAGAGCACATGATCTGGTAACACCTCATAAATAGCACCTTGCCTGATGAGTCCCCGCCACCGCCTCTTAACCCCTCACAGCACCGACAGATTTGTATCTCACACATAATGGAAATGGAATGGACGCCTCCTAAGTCACCCGTGCTGTGACCATGAGATGCAGGGGGAGCAGACTTTATTGCAGCCGGCCATTGACATGAGCCTCACATATCTGTCTACCTTTATCTGTCTCCCAGCCGTCTGTCATGCTCTACATAATAAAATGTGCCCACCTCTAATCTTCTGCAGTCACTGCCGCACCCAGAGGGGGGTAGTGTAATGATACATACAGGGAAACCATTGAAGTCATTGCTGAAACCATGAGGCTAATCCGGATCTTAGCTCTGAATATTCCTAGTGAGCTAGGATGGATTAGGTCAGGTCTAAGGATAGGAGGCTAGGAGTGGGGGATTAATGGTGGTTTACAGGTTAATGCTTGGTAAACTCTGAAGGTCTAGAGTAATAAACATTAACACCTGGTGGTGAAGGTGTTAATGATAATCTTCCTGGTGGTGAAGGTGTTAATGATAATCTTCTTGGTGGTGAAGGTGTTAATGATAATCTTCCTGGTGGTGTGCCGTATTGATGAAGTAATGCTCATGGCTCTTTAGGGTAGTGAAAGTGTTAATGATAATATCCCTGGTGGTCTGGGGTAGTGAAGGTGTTAATGATAATCTTCCTGGTGGTCTGGGGTAGTGATGGAGTAACCTACCTAGTGGTCTAGGGTAGTGATGGAGAAATCTTCCTGGTGGTTTGGGGTAGTAAAGGTGTTAATAGTTAAGTTGTTAATGGTGATTTCCCTGGTGGTCTGGGGTAGTGAATGTGTTAATGGTAATCTCCCTGGTGGTTTGGGGTAGTGATGGAGAAATTCCCTTGGTGGTCTGGGGTAGTAAAGGTGTTACAGGTGATCTCCCTGGTAGTCTGGGGTAGTGACGGTGTTAATGATAATCTGCATTGTGGTCTGGGGTGCTGAGGGTGGTAATGATAATCTCCCTGGTGGTCTGGGGTAGTGACGGTGTTAATGATAATCTGCATTGTGGTCTGGGGTGCTGAAGGTGGTAATGATAATCTCCCTGGTAGTCTGGGGTAGTGGCGGTGTTAATGGTGATCTCCCTGGTGGTCTGGGGTAGTGGCAGTGTTAATGATGATCTCCCTAGTGGTCTGGATTGTCTGCCCAGGTTGTGCCATGGTTTGTACCTAACTTTATTTCTCTTAAACAGAAAGGAGTTAAAGGAGACGTCCCGGTCACCTATGTGAGGTCTGAATTTAATAACATTCTCCTGGGCGACTCTCCCAAGCTGGAGACCACCCCAAACAAGCCCACCGAGTACAACTTCACCAGCAGCTTTGACATTGGTGGAGACAGTCCTCACAGCCTGGATGATGTGGCCCACAAGCCGGTCTTACGTAAGTCACCTGTACCCACCCAGTGCAGCAGGGGAAGAGATAGCAGAGCCCCCTGGTGGCTGAACCCCATATCCACACATGTAGGCTCTAGGGTCCCCCTCATAGTGGCAGACCCTGGTATTACTGACCTCTCACCCCTCACTCTCTCTAGTGACTGTCATTGAGATCTTACCCAAGGAGAAGAAGCAGAAGGAGGAGAAAACCAGCGTCTTGGGGCAAACAGCTGTGGATCTGCTGCCCTTACTGCGAGGTGAGGATAGTATTGTCTATGTCAGTATCCCCCCCTGCAGCCCCCCAGCCTGTCAGGATATGATAGGGGTTGTAGGACACTGATCTGTGTACAGAGGGTCCGTCCTCTCCTCCATGTCACTGATGACCAGTGCCCTTTGATTTTGAGGGTCTCTGCCTTTATGACATTGTTGGCTCCCAGGCCTGGCTATGTGAGGGGGATCAGGACGTCACTGGGGATTTGGCTGCACTCGCTGTGACCGGACTCTGAACTTTCCTCACTGATCCTCAGATCTCAGCTGCAGTGCCCCCCGCAGAGCTGATTTACCATCCTGCCGCTCACACTCTATCCCCCTCTGTGTGTTTTCTTAGAGTAATCCTCAGGTAGTGCTTCCTGGGAATACAGAGAATTTGTGGCCGAGTCTCGACACTTCTTCTGAGCTGCCTGTAACATTGATCGGCTGCTCATAAGAAGGGATTAGATGGGATCTTCAGTGCGTCTCTGATCTGTACTGTCAGAGTCAATAGAGACTCAATGTATTGTTAAAGGGGTACTCCAGCGGAAATCTGTTTCTTTCAAATCAAGTGGTGTCAGAAAGTTATATAGATTTATAATTTACTCCTATTTCAAATATAAAGTCAACTCATGCTAGTACTTATCAGCTGCTGCATGTCCTGCAGGAAGTGGTGTATTCTTTCCAGTCTGACACAGTGCTCTCTGCTGCCACCTCTGTCCATGTCAGGAACTTTCCAGAGCAGCAGCAAATCCCCATAGAAAACCTCTCCTGCTCTGGACAGTTCCTGACACGGACAGAGGTGGCAGCAGAGAGCACTGTGTCAGACTAGAGAGAATACACCACTTCCCGCAGGACACACAGCAGCTGATAAGTACTGGAAGACTTGAGATTTTTAAATAGAAGTAATTTACAAATCTGTATAACTTTGTGAAACC
Source organism: Dendropsophus ebraccatus (assembly GCF_027789765.1). Taxonomy (NCBI): domain Eukaryota; kingdom Metazoa; phylum Chordata; class Amphibia; order Anura; family Hylidae; genus Dendropsophus; species Dendropsophus ebraccatus. The sequence goes on from NC_091462.1 coordinate 109,495,925, forward strand.
AGTTGATCTGGGGTACCCCTTTAAATCTATAATGACGTATTACTCATCCTTACTGTATCTCTCCAGCGGGCACTACATATACCAGACCCAAGTACCTGACACAAAGTGCCCTGCCAACCTGTCCCATCCCCGGCTGCCTGGACTGGCAATGCTTGAACAGCTGGTACCCCCGAGGCTGTCACCGACAGGCACAGTGACAACCCCTGTAGTCCTCCTTCCTCTATATTACCAGCTACCATTTCCTCTTGTTACCTCTCATTCATTCATCCTATTGTATCTCTAGGTGAATGTAATTTTAAGGTCACCATCCCTCTGCACCCCGTCCATGGCTCTCCTTTGGAAACTGTTCACCCAGAGGCCAAGGTAACTATCAAACTCGGGGGGCAAAAGTTTTTTTGGGAAAAAAGGTTTATAACTTTCTAATATACTTTGGGGGACATTTTCCAAGACCGGCATACTAGTACGTCCGTTTTAAATAAAGCCCCGACCCTTTTTCCTGGTCAGAGATGTAGGCCTGTTAGGGTCCATTTAGGGCATGTTTACACTGAGTAAAACAGGCCGCTGCGGAATCCCGTCTGTCTCAGTGTTTCATTGCCCATCTATGGGAGAAAGCGCGCTCCTCCGCTGCCGTGGCTCTCCGCTCAAAGCAGTGACATGTCAATTCTTTGAGCGGAGAGGGGAGGAAGCGGACGTGCGTGCGCCCTCCCATTCACTCACTACAGGACACTGAGCACGGCGGGATTCTGCTGCGCAATTCCTCTGTATTTGCTCAGTGTGAAAACACAGAAAGATTATCTGCCAAAGATTTGAAGCCAAAGCCAGGAATGGATGTGAAAAGAGGAGAAATCTCAGGCTTTCCTTTATGACCTTTAAGACTGTGTAAACAGTCTTTCAAAGATTCACCTTATGTGTGAGATGGACTTAAGCGCTCTTTTAAACGATCACAATATAGATTTTTCTAACGATTTATTCGTCTAAACACTAATCGTTATTAAAACCAAATTGTTGCTTCAGAATAGTTAAATGATCGATTGGGCGAATTATCGCTTCGTGTAAACTCATCATAGAAGTCAACCGTCCCTACGCAGCAAATCTACATCAGCTTCCAGCAGGCGTAGACTTGTAGCATGATAACCATGATAAATCAGGTGTGGGAGGAGGACTTGCCTCTTCCCCACCTTGCCGCAACCCCCCTGCCTGCCGATCAGGCAGCCCGTGATATGGCTGACGTACGGCAGGGGCGCAGATTGATAAAGTACGGCACTTATGTTCAGATTTTTACACATTTTCAAAATCTCAGAAGAGGCAATCCTGTTCTGGTCTATTCCTTTATAATCTGGTCATCCATTTGTTTGTTCGACAATGTCTCCCAATAGCCCATTTACATGATCAGCTTGACTGAGCATACGCATACATGTGTCCTACATGTGGGAAGAGGGGAGAAAGCCGCTGACAGACATCTCTGGTGGCATCTTATCTCTCCAAGAACAAAAGAATCCAGTAAGGTTAAAATCCAACTTGCCACCTGCTCTCTACTATCGGGGAGAACCCAGAGACACCATATAGATTAGCAGGTCCTGCTGACTAGTTCTAATGTGTATGGCCAGTTTCACAGCTGAGGTTTTGTTACTATATCTATAACCTACAAAATCCATCACTCACCGCTGGACAGGCCGATAAGTGCCAGGAAGGGATTTTATCTCCATGATGTAAGCGTGAATGGTGCCATTTACGGGCAGCAAGGAAAGATCAGGACATTTTTGAGGAATAATACACAGGATGTAATAGAAATTCGCAGCTCTTGATTTTCACATCTTTACCTCTTTCTATTTTAGCCCAGCCTGGAGGTGGCAGTGTCTGTCCCGGTGCCCTTACTCACTGAGTCACAGATAAGCAATGGGAACCTGCTCCGAGTGACCATGGAAGCCGCTTACTGTGTCCCTGACTCCTGGGCCCCCACTGGCCCCCAGTACAATTATGTGACCAGCCTCCAGTTACCGTCTGTGGGAGAGGTAGGATACAACCGGCTCTGTCTGTGGTTCATACGTGGTTGCTACCTGTGCACCATCCCAGGACCATCTCCATCCCCCTCCAACAAATCACAGCACTGAATGGCTAAAAACCTAAGGAACTTGTACACATTTTCATTTACACTTATGCTTCATTCACATCCAGAGCAGCACTCATAATTCTGCTGGCTGCACTGCCTTGTTGTTGACAGAGATCACATCACACTGCTGCATTGCATTCTGGGAGTAGTGGCTTGCTGCAGCTGGACACTGCTCACCACTAGTCCCATGTGGTCCCGGTGTGACTACAATATATAGACACCTGCAGATTATCACCTGTTGAGCCCTGTTCCCTGTTTTTGGTGCAGAGAGATTCAATGCTGATCTTTTCCAATGGCGTCCTGAAAGGCGGTGGAGAAAGCGAGCCTGTCTCACGACAGAAGCGATGGCCCATGAGCGGAATCTCGGCTCCAGGAGCCCAGCATATCCCAGAATCCTTCATTCTTTCAGAGGCCTATGAAGAAGAGGACGGGGAAATGAACCGGAGAGAGGTGAGTGGGCGGAAGGGGATCCCTGTAACAACCAATCAGGTCACTAGTTTCATTTCCAGCCAGCTCTGTAAGAGCTGGAATCTGATTGGTTACAATGGGCTTTATCTCTGTTTTCCTAGAGGAGAGCAGCTTTGCATTATTTTTTACCAGAGAGCATTGCATGGCCTGTTATATTCCCCCTGTCAGCCTGGCGGTCTTCCTCAGGAGACACATCACTTCCTCTCACTGGTTTTATTTGCACTGGTCTCTGCTGTTGGATGCTTCTGTAAACCGGCCACCCTCCATGTTTTGCTGCAGGACAAAGACTTCCGCATTGAAGCCGAGACCCTTAAAAAGAGAGTGACGTGGGACACGGAGAGACGCTGCTACCTTGACCAGTCTGCGCTGAACAGGTGAGCAGGGGTCGTCGGCTCCTATACATATGCCTTACTAGAGGGAAATGTACATGCTAACAGGACACCCAACATTCAGTTAGGCATTTGAACAACAAGACGTCCAAACCAGGCAGTCCTGTGGCCATAAGATCCTGGCGGTCCTGTGGCCATAAGATCCTGGCGGTCCTGTGGCCATAAGATCCTGGCGGTCCTGTGGCCATAAGATCCTGGCGGTCCTGTGGCCATAAGATCCTGGCGGTCCTGTGGCCATAAGATCCTGGCGGTCCTGTGGCCATAAGATCCTGGCGGTCCTGTGGCCATAAGATCCTGGCGGTCCTGTGGCCATAAGATCCTGGCGGTCCTGTGGCCATAAGATCCTGGCGGTCCTGTGGCCATAAGATCCTGGCGGTCCTGTGGCCATAAGATCCTGGCGGTCCTGTGGCCATAAGATCCTGGCGGTCCTGTGGCCATAAGATCCTGGCGGTCCTGTGGCCATAAGATCCTGGCGGTCCCGTGTCCATAAGATCCTGGCGGTCCTGTGGCCATAAGATTGGAAGCGCCAGCAGTGATGAAACAGACAGGATTGGGACATCAAGGAAGTGAAGACACACACAGCTACTGCTGGCGGTAGTCATGGCCGAGCGGCCTCCATTGTTACTTATCATGTCCCTCCTGACATAAGGGACAGACAGAGCTTCCCACCAATCACCACTTCAACCAATGAAAGCATAAAATCCTATATATGTATTATATAAATAATCACAGTAATAAACCGCTTACTGTCACTATAGGACGGATCAGTAATGTTTTTGCTTTCTGCAGTTTACAGAAGCGGATCGCAGAGTGCCGGTACTGGCCGGTTGAGGTCATGCGAGCACCTTTTTCTCCTCCTGGCAAATCTAAACCGGGAAAAGGAGAAAAGGTAAGTGTCCTGAGCAAGGATGTTATATCGCTTTATGCTGCAGCTAATTCTACACATTGCAGTGTGTTTATCTATACACGGTCACCTCAACAGTTTTGATTGGTTGACTGTTGAGCCCCCACTGATTCCCATAAGCACTCTCCCAGTCTCATCCCCTCTGTGCTCTGTTTGCATTGACTTCAATACACAAGGGCCAGAAATGATTGACATGTCAGTTATTTCCATGGCCATACCAAACAACGGCCGCTGTTCAAAACACTGTGTGAACAACAGCCGTTGTTTGCATTGCCTTCAATGCAACACATTTTTTTTTTTTTTACAAAAACAGCCGTTTCAATGGAAAACAATGGGCCTTCTTGGCATAAAAAATACATTGCGTGAACATAGCCTTATAATAGATTTGATGACCGCTCGGCCCCCTTGACTGTATACGTGGCCCAGATTTATCATAATGTGTAAAATAGAAGCTAGTATAAACTACCCACTGCCAATCACAGCTCAGCTTTCAACTTTGTAAAAAGAAAGCTGAGCTATGATTGGGCAATTTGCACCAGTTTCTATGTTACGCACTTTCATAAATCTGAGCCACAGCCTCTTAGGTTATTTAGAGAGATATAAGAAAGAGCCACATTACACTGTCCTCCTAGTAGGCAGAGAAGGTACCGACTCTAGCTGCCCATGTGATGCTGTGCTGATGCATTATGGGAGTGATAGCAGATCTGAAAGAGAGAGAACGCAGTCTGAGAGTCAAGATGGTGGCTGATCAGAGGTCACATGACCCAGCTACACTAATAAAGTGTAAGCAGCAGAGCTGGGATAAAACAAGTGACACTGAAGGCATAGTGTGTGTGTGTGTGGGGGGGACTTTTGACATTTCATCAGTCACTGTGGCAGCAGCGCAGTACACTCCCAGGCCGCCCGTTAATTCTAACACTTTAGCCTCAAGGACTATAATAGGGAATTAGCGAGCGGATGGAGAGTGAGTCCCAAGTAGATTTACAAGTAAAAAGAAGCTGATTATACAGTTATTACCAATGATAGTGCAAGACTAAAGCACAATAGTGGACACATACTGCAGTAGGAGTCTTGTCCACAAGAGCTTACAATCTGATTGAAGACAAGCCCTGGCTGGGTGGATATGAATAGCGGGAAATAACGTTTTTGTCTTTGCTCCATCCAGCAGAGTGATGAGGACGCACAGATCTCCTTCCATGGAGTGGCCTACGTAAACATGGTTCCCCTGCTGTACCCAGGAGTCAGACGTCTGCGCGGAGCCTACAGGATTCTGGCCTATCAGGACGCAGAGGTGCTGGAGAAGGTAGGACAAGGCATATACACCCACGACACACACACCTGCCCACCAGCCTAGTCACATGGTACATCTCAATAAGTGCGGCCTCTGGGTTCATGTATATAAATCCCCTGTGAGCTAAATCCATCAGCAGCACAATCTCTCTGCCTTCCTGATAGTTTGTTACAATGTATCGGTGCAGATAACACAAATTAGCCAGACATAGAGAAATGTCTAAACCATTGTGACGAATCATCAGCAGTGAGAAGTATTTAGGAGTTTTTAGCCTCTAGGCTGTGCCCATAACTCATTATAATATATATCCAAGCATATCCATAGGGCTCCATTCACATCACAGAAGCTGGTCAATACACCTTTTTATTTGTGGTATGGAGCAGTACAGTCTGTTAGGTTATTCTGTACAAAGGTATACACTATAAATAAGTTCACTGCTCTGTATACGTATGTTTTACAATGAGATCCTATGGTGATGTATCCCACTATATGCCCATGCAGTGGGATGCTTCATAGCCTTCCATTGGAGGTATATATTGTATCAGGATCCTATACATCAAACATAGGCTCTAATAGCAATGCGAGAAAGGGTTTCACCTAAAAAGTAGCAGGGTACCTGTCTCTTTAAAAAAAAAAACAAAGAAAATTTTTTTACATGGTATGGCAACATGTCAGCCGTTTTGATTATTGGGGGTCTGGTTGATGAGATCACCACCGATCCCTAGAGCAAATAGGTAGCAGGAATATGATACAATGACAGCTCGTAGTAAGTCTATTGGCTTTCTGTCAGTCTGTAGCCATTCATTCTAGGGATCATCAGGGGTCTCAGTACCCAGCCCCCTACTGATCAGAACTGCTGACATATTGCTATGACACGTCAGAAATATTTTAAGATACCCTTTAAATACACTGTCATTAGGATTATAGTAGGTGTCCTATCTCAGGGTAGCATAAACTAGTGATAGAGAAGCCGAACAGAATGATGTATCACTTACATTGTTCTGTGCAGCTGATCCAGAGATCTTCTCCTGAATAACATGGACAATAAGTAGTCCTCTCCATTAGGTGCATGAGCTCAGTAGTCCTGGATATTCATGAGAAGCAGAAAACTTCACCCACCAGCTGCTGATTGGCAGTTATCTATCCATGCTGTGTATAGGCAGTCAACTGTCAATCAGCAGCTGGAGGGTGGGGGGGAGGGGTGTGGTAAGAATGCTATTCTCCTGCATATTAGGAGAACGGCTGAACAGAATTATACACGTAATACACCGATCTGTTCAGCATTTCTGTTACTATTTTATGCTGTCCTCATTTAGGGTATAAACCCACACACCGTATATGCAGCAGATATGCAACAAATACGCAGCAGATTTGTTGGTACAGATTTGATGCTGTGTTCAGTTATTTAGATCTAATCTGCTGCGATTTTGCTGCGAGTTTGCTGCGTATCGCAGCAGTAAATACGCTGCATATACGGTGTGTGGGTTTATACCCTTAAAGCGGCATAAACCTACTGACAGATTCCCTTTAAGCTTTATGCACAGAAAACTGGTCCAGCCCTTTAAATTAGAGCCATTAACATGCACTAGTAACTATGAAAGGATATGTCTGAATACCCTATAAAATATACCATGGCTTGTTGTACATTTTGCCTTCTCTAATCTCTCCGTCTCTTCTTCTTGTAGACAAAATGTGATCACAGCGTCCTGCGAGACTTCGTCCGGCAGAACAGCCTGATGGGTAAACCGCCCGCTGCCCCACAAGGCCTCAACTCCCCTCATGTCAAACCATCCCCCAGCCGCTTAGCCAAAGACGAGAAAGGCGGCAAGGAGAAAGAAGGCGGCAGACGGGTGAGCGCTGTGCCGGGGATAATGGTCGCTGCTATCGGTAACATAGCTGCTTCTCTTGATTAATGTAAATGATCTCCGCTTGCTGTCAGTGAATAAGGGAAGAGCTGCCTTGTCTATATTCTGCCCTGAGAAAGTCTTCCCATATTAAAGGTGTGCAAAGCACTCTGGGAGCTCTGGGTGATAAATGTTACTGCCAAGAGAGATGGTGGCTGCCTTATGAGAGATGGCGGCCTCGAGACACTAGACACCAAGGTCATTATTCTGTACCAGAGCACAGTGCGAGAACAGCCGTCTCATGGGCTACTAATATACAGAGGTTACCGAGCATTTCTATATAAAGTGTATTTATCAGGGAGAGAGGACGTGCATAAATATAGTGTCAGCTAGAAATCAAGACCATGATGCTTTCCAAAAATACACCCAGATTTTAAGCCTGACCAGGTCTGATACCAATGAGCTCCTCCATCCTCCTCCATGGCTGAGTGTAACTGACAACTGCTCTTCAGGCCACTGATCCTGAGTTACATCCTGTATTATACTCCAGAGCTGCACTCACTATTCTGCTGGTGGGGTTACTGTGTACATACATTACATTACTGATCCTGAGTTACATCCTGTATTATACTTCAGAGCTGCACTCACTATTCTGCTGGTGGGGTCACTGTGTACATACATTACATTACTGATTCTGAGTTACATCCTGTATTATACTTCAGAGCTGCACTCACTATTCTGCTGGTGAGGTCACTGTGTACATACATTACTGATCCTGTACTGATCTTTAGTTACATCCTGCATTATACTCCAGAGCTGCACTCACTATTCTGCTGGTGGGGTCACTGTGTACATACATTACATTACTTGAACTGATTCAGGGCCTTTATGGTTCTCTTTTCCGTCCTGCAGATGTCCGCTGTGTTACGATCCTCAGAGGTGGCAGACATTGACCCTGCATCGATAAACCAGACACCACCAGTAAACATTGAAGGACAGGTACACAGTATTTACCTAAAGGATAAAACTATAAATACAATGTCGCCTGTGGGGATACAGATCTGAGGGAGGAGGGATCTATAGTGTGAAGTTGCAGGAATGAGCCACAGGTTTTTCCCCCTTTCCACTATAACAGGGTCCCTCATCCTAAATTATTTCTGATCAGTCATCGCCTCTCAGTAGTTCTTGACTTATGCTGCCATCTAGCTGTCATGTAGGATAATGCATCTCTAATGTTACATTGTTATTAATTACTATTTAAACTTTTTTCAAGTATTCTTCATGATGAGAAAGCCTTTGGTAAGTGATACCCAGATATTCGCTCATCCAGCACATTGTCCAACACTGGTTTTGCTGATGAGTCAGATAGGCTTCATAGAGAGCGACAAACAGGCAATGATTTCGTTTACGAGGAAGCATGCGGCTGTTCATGCGAAATGATTGGCGCTTGTTTGTCCTCCTGTATCTGAACGCTGATCGTATGATGGAATAAAGTGCCCCCGATCTCATATATTCAGTAACTACAGTCTTGTTCTTGTAACCTCAGCGCCCTGTTCTTCAGGAAATAGCCGCTGACATTGTTGTACTTGTGTAGTGCATTGAACTCCCTGGACAGATTTGAATGACCCCCTTTACCTGCGGCATGTCACATGACTCTTCTCATCTCTTTGCAGCAATATGTGGATTCTGGGACATACCTGGTATTGGAGCTGACACTGGAGAAGCCATTAGTACCCAAGCGGATGGCTGAAGAGATGGCTTTGAAGTGAGTGACATTGGGGGGGGGGGTCTCATCTTCTGCAGGCAGCTGTGTTATAGACAGACATTGAACAGTTAAAGGGGTATTCCAGCAAAAACCTTTTTTCTTCCCAGAAAGTTATATAGATTTGTAATTCACCTCTATAAAAAAAAATCGGAAGTCTTCCAGTACTTATCACCTGCTGTATGGCCTGCAGGAAGTGGTGTATTCTCTCCAGTCTGACACAATGCTCTCTGCTGCCACCTCTGTCCATGTCAGGAACTGTCCAGAGCAGCAGCAAATCCCCATAGAAAACCTCTCCTGCTCTGGACAGTTCCTGACATGGACAGGTGGCAGCAGAGAGTACTGTGTCTGACTGGAGAGAATACACCACTTCCTGCAAGACATACAGCAGCTGATAAGTATTGAAAGACTGGAGATTTTTAAACAGAAATTAATTACAAATCTATATAACTTTCTGAAACCAGTTGATTTGAAAGAAAAATATTTTTGCTGGAGTACCCCTTTAAGAGGAGGAATCTGTAATAGTCATCCACCCTCATCTACATCACTGGTCTCCATCCTGAAGCTCTCCAGCTGCTGTGAATGATTGGCTCTCGCCATGCTCTGACAGACATGCTGGGAGTTTTAGTTCTACAATAGCTGGAGAGACTTAGGTTATAGAACACAGATCTATTAGCCATTATCTGATTTTTTTTTTCATGTAAGTGAAAGGTCTGACCTCTCTGTGTCTGACTGAGATGCTCATCATCTTTGCAGGGTGAATGAGCTGGTACCAACCAGACCTCAGCTTGGCCGACGCACAGCCGGGGCGCAGAAGGTGAGAGTTGATCTTACATGCGTGCTCCACCATACATGGGACAGTGGGAAAGCATCATTAATCTAATAATATATGTGTCTCCCTCTCAGGCCGTCACAGATTACCACAGCCAGGTCACCAGCATCACCAGCGCTATCTTAGATGAGTACTGCCAGCTGTTTGGGCAACAAGAGACCAACACTGTAGACGTAGATCCACAAGTCCTGGAGGAACAAAAGTGTCAACTGAACTATGAGCTAAACTGCTCCGGGAAATACTTTGCCTTTAAGGAGCAGCTCAAGGTATTCATAACCCAACTGTGCAGGGAAACCCTCACTGCAACCCTTTCAGTCTCAGGATCGGTTGGATGTTGGATGAAGGTGATGCTGTATCTTGATATGGTATACATGAATCAGGAGGTTCTGGATGAGATTAAATGGTAAGAGAAACCCATTCCTTGTCCAATGAAATGTGTGTCTGTGTGCAGCACTCGGTGGTGAAGATCGTAAGGGAGAAGTACCTTAAAACCACTGCGTTTGAGGACCGCGATCAGCTGCAGGCTTTCCTGAGTGAGCTGTACATCTACCTCGTGGATCAGATGCACATTGCTCTCAACAAGGTACAAGACTCATGGGGAGATTGTGTTTTAAAATACACCTTTTAAAGAATGTGTATATATATATATTAAACATTTCCTTCTGTTTTGTGTATACAGATATCTGTCTCCATGGTAACAGACTACAAAAAAAACCCTGTGTAGTCTGACCCTGTCTTACATCCAGTCATTGTATGGACAGATGGGATGGGGTAACACATGAATTCAGGATCAGACTACACAGGGTTTGTTTTGTTTGTAGTCTGTTACCATGGAGACACAGAAGCCTGTATAGGAGCTGTAGACACAAAATGAGTTTTTTTTTTCTTGTAAAATTGCGATATGTCAGATAGATAACATATGTATCCTTAATTTGGTTTTAAAGTGTGAATCACGTAGTGATCCCCATTGTCCATCTTCCCCATAGACCCTGTTTGATGACAAAGAAGAGGCATCTACGGCCCCCATGACGGACACTGAGCAGCTTTTGCGATTTGCCAAGGAGGCTGAAATGACTGAAGATTATAATCTGGCAGAAATGTATTACCAGGAGGTAAGAAAAGTCACTATTACCCACACAGACAGCCGTCAGGCGGTGTGAGCAGTGACTGTAATATATATAGGCTATAACAGGCTAGTGCGAGCCCAGTGGCGAGCTCAGTGGCTCGGGACCGGTATTGGGGGGGCTCAGTATGATTTGCATTGACATCTTTCACTGACGCATCCAACATAATGAGAAATGTGATGAAGAAATGAGCGGAACCAGAAACTGATAAAGAGAGCGCAGGCCGGGCATCTGGTGTGTGGTCTAAGAATAGGTGCAATTCATGACAAACATTGGGGCCATATGTGGAGGCATCTGATGGCACGGTAGAGAAAGGGGGTGGTGGGCGTGGCTTGCTATACTGCTGACATTTTCAGTTGCCCCCCCCCCCCCCCATCTGGCCCAGGTTCCATGTCTTGTCCCCTGACATGCAGAGCCCTAAATATCTCGTTCTGGGATCTGATTAATTTAAAGATGTGGACGGAGATTTAATTTAAGTGTCTTGTCCGGAGTCTGAATTAATTTGCAGAGTCTGGTCTGAGATCTGAATTCATTTTGGGGTCTGGGGTGTGAATAATATAGGGGTCTGGTCTAAGGTCCGATCTGGATTCTAAATGAATTTAAAGTGACCCTGTCATTATAATATTCATAAGCAAAGGGACACTTAAGGATCTTGTCAGGGGCCCAGCAGTTGCCCCCCTGTGGTCATACACTCACGCCTTATACTGTGGATAGCAAATGTTAAAAAGGTACTCGGGCGAAAATCTTTTCTCTTTCAGATCGACTGGTTTCAGAAAGTTGTACAGATTTGTAATTAACTTCTATTTAAAAATCTTAAGTCTTCCAGTATCTATCAGCTGCTGTTTGTTCTGCAGGAAGTGGCATATTCTTTCCAGTCTGACACAGTGCTCTCTGCTGCCACCTCTGTCCATGACAGGAACTGTCCAGAGCAGGAGAGGTTTTCTATGGGGATTGCTGCTGCTCTGGACAGTTCCTGACATGGACAGAGGTGGCAGCAGAGAGCACTGTGTCAAACTGGAAAGAATGTGCCACTTCCTGCAGAACAAACAGCAGCTAATAGGTACTGCAAGATTTAAGATTTTTAAAAAGAAATAAATTACAAATATATATAACTTTTTGAAAACAGTTAATTTGAAAGAAAAACTTTTTTGCTGGAGTACCCCTTTACGGTTCACTTTGGGGTTGGAGCTTGTTTGTTGGCTGGTTTTGTACCACTCCTCGCCAGTAAGTGGCAGTCATTCCCCTGTACCCTCATCCCTCTGTCTCCTCCTACAGAGACTGGCTCGTGACCGTCAGCGCATTGACCACTGGTTGGATTATGGCTGCTTTAAACTACTAGTCGGCGACTACATCAAAGCACAGGAATGCTTCCATGAGGCCTTGGTCCTAAACCGGGAACATTTACACAGGTGACTAAAGCTCCAGCAGCATCCACACCACAGTATGAGCTCTATGGGCTTATTTATAGCTAGAGACACAGATCTGCCATTCAGGAGCTTTGGGAAAGCTGGTGATATCTCAAAGTTACTCAACTGTCCAAGATTTAGATAGAACTTACTAGAGTGTAAGGACACATAATAATGACTCTTGCTATTGGTGGTGATGGTGGACTGGGCTCTTGATGATGACATCTCATTGTGTGCAGCCTGCTCCTGTGCGGTATAGTAGCTGTTCTCATGGATAGTAATGTGGAGGCGGAGGTGTTCTTTGAAGACGCTACATGTGTGGCCCCTGGCAGTGCCCTGGCCTGGACTATACTGGGTAAGAGCTCGCTGCCATCATGGCTGCCCTATAAGAATATGTGCATGTAACATATGTGACCTGTGCTGTCTCCTGTGTTCATCCTCCAGGCCTGTTCTATGAAATCCAGGGTAATGACATCAGGATGGAGATGGCGTTCTCCGAGGCAGGAAAGCTCCACCAGGCTGTGCTGACTGTGGACAGACCTGCGGACGAGCCTGACTCCGGAGTGCCACATGATGGAAAGACCATTCCTGGAGAGGCCAGTGACAATGGTAAGAGATGTCCTGAAATACTCAGTGCTGCTGTGGCATACTGGTCTTATCACCATATGGGCGGGTTCAGACTACGGAATTCTCGTGTCACATCTATTCTTTTGGCGCAATGCGGAATCAGCCGGTCCATAGAGCTGGCGGAAAGGTGTGCGTCTGTGAGCGCGTACAAACGACGGAATTCCGCAGAATTTTTCCCTGCAAGAATTCCGTAGTCTGAACCTGCCCTTACTCTGCACTGCTGGGGAAGCGCCTAACTCCACTGTGTTAATGTCAGTGTCTGTGTCCTCCCGCATGTCTCCCTTTCCCTCCTTACATCAGATGCAGCCCCATCCTCTGTGAATCTGTCCTTATAGTACACCATGTTCCCTATTGATACACTGCATGTGGCTGAAAATGGCAGCACCAGATTTATTCTGAGTATTTCTTGTGTCTGACTAGACAGCGATGACTTAGAGGAGTCATAAAATGTGGCAGATATATTTGCTGATAAATCTGTGCTGTATTGTTGCTTTTAGCGTCCAAAGGAGAGAGTGACGTCCCAGATGAGAATGCACCCGCATCACCGCAGGGACGGCCGAGCTCCGGAGAACCTTCCATGGGTGGCAGATCCCCAGAAGAGCAGACCCCAGGCGCCGTTCCCAAGTCCGTCTCATCGGTGGTCTCCAAAAGCAAAGCTAGGCCTCACAGAGGTGGGAGATCTGTAATCCTGTTTGGGGGGTGGGGTGGGGTTTGTTCCATGTAATATGGTATGACGCTGAGCCAAGACTGTAGGTAATCTGCACTGCGCTCTTCTGGGGACTTCGGGGATCGTTCCAATCCAGCACATGGGTTGGATTTGCTACAGATCATTTATGCAGAAAATCCACAAACAATTCACCAAAAAAATTGGTATAAAAGTCTACACCGGGGGTCAGTCTCTGCACTGATAAATCTACACCGGGGGTCAGTCTCTGCACTGATAAATCTACAGCATAGGTATAGCATTCTCACGGTCTCATTTACACTGTACTGTAATCTACGGCAGTCACATCTGCCATGAACTTACCCAATGTGAACATCAATCTCCTTGTTTTCTTACAGAGCCCGGCACTGACCCCGTTCCTCTGCCGGCTGCCAAAAGTATCTACATGGAAGCCGCCAACTTCCTGGCACAGGTCAATGCAACACAGGTCTGTAAGATAGAAAGTAATCCTAACAAAGCTGCAGCCATCTTATGCACCAGCATAACACTTTACCAACCATTGGCATAGATTGTCATGAATTCTTCTATTCATTGACAGCAAGCAAGAATAAAAACATAAAGTCCATGGAAGATGTGCTATTCACTTTCTCCCCTGTAGTTACAGCTGGTTTTCCTTCTTTCTTGCATACAGTTTGTACAGAGGGCCCTGTCACATGAGCTCCTGAGCCCAGATGGAGGGCCCAGCTGTAAGTACCATCTCCTGTGCGCCCAGGTTCACCTGCTGAGGAAGGAGTATGACGCGGCCAATGAAAACCTGAAGGAGGCGTCACAAATAGACCACCAGGTGCGTCATCCTCTCATCACTATGGGGTTATACAGAGGGATGGATGAGACATGTCCTCCAGAATCATGTCTTCTCTCATTACAGAACCCTGATGTATGGGCTCTCACCGGCCACCTGCAGTACATGAGCGGCAGGAAGGGGGAGGCACGACAGTGTTACGAGCATGCTCTCAGCTTGGTTACTGATGCTTCAGAGCTGCACTCCGTCTACCTCCGCCTGGGATCCATCTATCTTCAGGAAGGAGAAGTGAGTACAGACACTTATATCACTGGTAAAACCAGAACAGCATGGATTACGCACTGGATTATTCTTTATATACCAGTCATGTATAGCTTTATATTAGCGTGGCTCTTCTGCTAGAAATAGTCAGCAATTTGTTGTCAGTCACTAGAGATGAGTGAATCTCAAGCACACTCTGAATGGGTCTGAACCCGAATGCTCCGCATTTGATGACCAGTGGCTGGAGAAGTCCTTAGTCTGCCTGGAAACCATGGATACAGCATCCATGTTTTCCAGGACTCCCTACGGCTGCATCCAACTACTTCAGCCACCTGTATTGCTCGAGGTTGTGCTTAAGGTTTGCTCATCTCTGCTCAGGGTCAGTACAGGGTAAGTAATGTAATGAGCAAATCAAGTAGACCAACTAGACCCGGGGTAGGGAACCTTGGCTCTCCAGCTGTTACAAAACTACATCTCCCATCATGCATGGACAGCTAAAGCTCTTGGCTGTGCAGGCATGATGGGAGTTGTAGTTTTCCAACAGCTGGACAGCAAAGGTTCCCTACCCCTGAACTAGACATTAGCAGTGGCTGAACATGTAGACGCCTTAGTATATCTATATATATCCTATAATATCTGTGTTCTTTATATTTCAGTTTGAGAAGGCGAAGAACACGTACCTGCAGGCCTGTAAGCGCTCTCCCACCTGTCTCACCTGGCTGGGTGTCGGCGTCGCTTGTTACAGGGTAAGGGTTTTATCACAACATATTCTGGTTAGGTTCACACACTGTCACAATGACGACCATTATCTGTAATATACATCATATAATATCCACAGCTGGAGGAGATGCAGGAAGCGGAGGACGCTCTCTCTGAGGCCAATGCCCTGAATAACAGCAACGCTGAGGTGTGGGGCTACCTGACCCTGGTCTGCCTGAGGGTGAGTGATAGCAGTCAGCATACAGCCAGACATACTGGGACTAACCCCCCCCCCCCCAATACTCAGACTGTAGAAATTAGTAAGGAGTCCCTCTTATTGATGTGTGATGTTTCTCGTAGACTGGGAGACAACTGGAGGCCGAGCAGTCTTACAAGTACACCAGAAAGGTGAGTGCTTGTCTGCGTGTACACCGCCACTGTCTATGCTGCAAAGCTCTTCATTGTAGTCAGTGGGAATAAGGTCTGATATGGGGTTAAAGCTTAAATGATGCCCCCAGCCTGGAGATGGAAGGGAGGGATACATACATGGATGCAGTGATAGGTGTTACTCCCAATGCTGACTGTTCTGATCTTGGTCATACCCTCAAGACAGTGCCAACCTTATAATACATTCCATAGTACCAGATCCATAGCCACGCCCATAGTAATATAGTCTTATAAGAATCCCACAGTGCCAGTTGCCCAGTAATACCCCATAGCCTTATGGTAAAATACACCTACCGTGTATGCAGCCCATTTGCTCTGATCACTGTTAGGATGATACAAGGATGGGCTGCCCCCTGCTGTCAGGAAGGGGCACTAACAAAGGCACAGCCCTCACCACAACGCCATTGACTCTTCTTGGTCTATACAAGAAATGTGGGTGTATAATAGTGGATTTATATACTGGAGAGGCGGTAAAAATCAGAGATGGGGTTATATACTGAGGATGTAGGCATATACGAGGGATGGGGTAAATTCTGGAGATAAGGTTGTATTCTGCAGATGTGGGGTGTGTATATTGAAGGTGAGCTTGTGTACTGGAGTGTATACTGGAGACAAAGTTATATATCAGAGATGGGGGTGTATATGCAGGATATTGAGTATATACACCAGAAATATAGGGGGTTTACAGGATATTGGCTGCATATACAGGAGCTATAGGGTGTAGATACTGGAGGTATGGGGTGTAAATGGTAGGTTTGGGGATATACAGAAGATATTGGGTGTATTCAGAAGCTATTGGTAGTATATACTGGAGATATGAAGTGTATACAGGAGCTATAGGGTGTATATACTGGAGATATTGTGGTTATACAGGAGACATTGGGTATGTACTGCAGATACGTGAGTATACAGGAGACATTGGGTATGTATTGCAGATAAGGGAGTATACAGGAGAGATGGGTATGTACTGTAGATATGGGAGTATACAGGAGATATTGGGTATGTACTGCAGATATGGGAGTATACAGGAGATATTGGGTATGTACTGCAGATATGGGAGTATACAGGAGATATTGGGTATGTACTGCAGATATGGGAGTATACAGGAGATATTGGGTATGTACTGCAGATATGGGAGTATACAGGAGATATTGGGTATGTACTGCAGATATGGGAGTACACAGGAGATATTGGGTATGTACTGCAGATATGGGAGTATACAGGAGATATTGGGTATGTACTGCAGATATGGGAGTATACAGGAGATATTGGGTATGTACTGCAGATATGGGAGAATACAGGAGATATTGGGTATGTACTGCAGATATGGGAGTATACAGGAGATATTGGGTATGTACTGCAGATATGGGAGTATACAGGAGATATTGGGTATGTACTGCAGATATGGGAGTATACAGGAGATATTGGGTATGTACTGCAGATATGGGAGTATACAGGAGATAGTGGGTATGTACTGCAGATATGGGAGTATACAGGAGATAGTGGGTATGTACTGCAGATATGGGAGTATACAGGAGATATGGGTATGTACTGCAGATATGGGTACATACTGACCCGTGACACATGCTCTTCCCTCTCTTGCAGTTGAATGTCCAGGACCAGACCCTGATGACAGAGATCCATCAGCTGCAGGAGGAGGTTGGCTTCGGGGACCCATCCTTCTGAGGACACAGGGCGCACAGAAAGCCCTGAATATGGGGCTATACGGAGCAACATTGTTTATACCAATAAAGCTGTACAGTTATGAAATAAACCTGTTCTCTGTCTCCATGAAATGCAGCCTGCAGTGTAAAGCATGAGGGAGCTTATATAGCATACAGATCTATAATTATTTTTTTTATATGTATCTTATGGCTGTCAGGGAATGCTGGGGGTTGTAGTCTTCCAACAGACAAGATCTAGGTATTGCAGACCACTAATACACAGGTCTGGGGGTGCCCAGGAGACCACTCATAAACAGGTCTGGGGGTCTCCAGGAGATCATTCATACACAGGTAGGGGGGTGTCCAGGATACCACTGATACACAGGCCTGGGGGTGTCTCCAGAAGATCATTCATACACAGGTAGGGGGGTGTCCAGGAGAGCACTCATACACAGGTCTGGGGGTGTTCAGGAGATCATTCATACACAGGTCTGGGGGTGTTCAGGAGATCATTCATACACAGGTCTGGGGGTGTCCAGGAGATCATTCATACACCGGTCTGGGGGTGTCCAGGAGATCATTCATACACAGGTCTGGGGGTGTCCAGGAGATCATTCATACACAGGCCTGGGGGTGTCTCCAGGAGATCATTCATACACAGGTCTGGGGGTGTCCAGGAGATCATTCATACACAGGTCTGGGGGTGTCCAGGAGATCATTCATACACAGGTCTGGGGGTGTCCAGGAGATCATTCATACACAGGTCTGGGGGTGTCCAGGAGTTCATTCATACACAGGTCTGGGGGTGTCCAGAAGATCATTCATACACAGGTCTGGGAGTGTCCAGGAGATCATTCATGCACAGGTCTGGGGGTGTCCAGGAGATCATTCATACACAGGTCTGGGAGTGTCCAGGAGATCATTCATACACAGGTCTGGGGGTGTCCAGGAGATCATTCATACACAGGTCTGGGGGTGTCCAGGAGATCATTCATATACAGGGTGGTCCAAAAGTAGGTGGACAGTATGTGTAATAGGGTTATGAAGGGGGAGATTTAACAGTGATTTTAGACATTATGTAGAGTGATGACCGGTCATATTACCAGACCTAATTGTATTTACTGGTATATTGAGAACATGCATTTAACATGAGAGCGACAATTAAATGAGCCCGGGGGCAATGTTTGGGGGGGGGGGGTATTTCAAGTTTTGGTGTTTTAGGACTGATATTTTCGGATGGAACTGTCACAGGTGAGAAGTATCTCGAAATTCTAATGAATTAAGTTGTTCCCATGTTACAGCAACAGCCTCATTCACATGACCTTTATTTCCAACAAGATGGGGCCCCTCCGCATTATTCAGGAGTGGTCTGCGAGGAATCGGATCTTGATGAAACATTTTCTAATAAATGGATTGGCTGATGAAACTGCAAAGCTGTGCAAATTGTGATGGAGAACAGATTCAATTCACCTCCTGTGTTGATAAAATGTAAGGGCTTTTGTATTATTGTTCAGAATAAAATGTAAATGTCATGTTATGCTTGTGTTAGTAACTATAATTGTATGTGTAAATCTAAATAAGGGTAGCTTCACACGTACCGGATTCGCAGCGAAATGTACTGTGAATCCTGGTAGTGTGAAGTTCAATGGGGGTTACATACTCGAAGCGGAATTTTCATTCCGCTGTGAGTATGTAACCTGGCCCTTTAATCCCCCGCAGCATTACATTACCTGCTCAGCGCCGCAGCTGCATGTGAAGCCCCCGACGGTCCCGCTCAGCCGATCAGTGCTACCATGCTGCGACCATCAGGAGCCTCACGTGCAGCCGCAGTGCCGAGTCCGGAGGAGACGTGTAATACAGGGATATATACACACACACACACACACACACACACACACACAAAAAGAGCCCATGGAGCCTGATTTAAGAGTCTCAAAACACAGGACCAGCCAGATATCCCTCCGGGAAGGACTCGGCCGAGGGGTGGGTCCTGTAGGGAAACAACCAAACCCACCATATTAAGTGACCCTATAAGTCACTGTAATGACAAGGGAAAAACCAAGGCCAGGTAGCCATCCACAGACACACAGATGTTGCCCCTCATTAGTGTGGAGTTCATTCTTCATGCGGATGGCAGAATCTGCCTGTGCATAGAATGGAGGATGATCCGCCAGGATTCCGCAGTGCGCACATTCCCTTATAATAGGGGTCTCTAATAGGTGATGACATGTAATACAGGGGTCACTGGCAGAAGATGATGTAAGTGGTGGTGATATATTATCATATAGAGGTCTCTGATGGGTGATGTATAATATAGAGGTCTCTGATGGGTGATGTATAATATAGAGGTCTCTGATGGGTGATGTATAATGCAGGGGTCTCTGGTGGGTGATCACGTGTAATAATATAGAGGTTACTGGTGGGTGATGACATGTAGTATAGGTGGACAACTGACCTCACGTTTCCCCTTTCCCCCTGACGTCACATCTCACCTCTGCCCCTGACGCCACGTCTCCCCTTTCCCCCTGACGTCACGTCTCCCCTCTCCCCCTGACGTCACGTCTCCCCTTTCCCCCTGACGTCACGTCTCCCCTTTCCCCCTGACGTCACGTCTCACCTCTGCCCCTGACGCCACGTCTCCCCTTTCCCCCTGACGTCACGTCTCCCCTCTCCCCCAGTGCCTGAAGTGCACACGAGGCTGAAGTTGGTTTCTTATTCAGCCAGTTTCTTATTCGGGGCTGAAGTTGGTTTCTTATTCGGCAGTTTCTTATTCAGAGGATTTTTCTTTTTCCTGTTTTAGCTATTATTCTTACAGAAAATGTATAATATTCATACCCTACCGTAAGTGAGGGGCCCTGAGGGGACTGGTGATAAAAATGGCAAAAAAGACCCCACGGTTGGCATAAAAATGGGCATGAAAGTAAAACCACAAAATTATTATTTAAAAATAAAATTGACTTTGGGCCACTGATCTCACACTGATAATACACAGAGAGGGATGCCCCGCATCACATCCAAGAGAGTCTAGCCTGGCCCAAAGTGGTTCTGGGTATAAAAACTGGCATCAAAGTGGGCAGATTGGCATTTTTTCCTAATTTGAATAAGTAACAGCTGTTTTCAAAGGGTTAAATGAGTTTGGGCCACTGATCTCACACTGATAATACACAGAGAGGGATGCCCCGCATCATACCCAAGAGAGTCCAGCCTGGCCCAAAGTGGTTCTGGGTATAAAAACTGGCATCAAAGTGGGCACAGAGCCATTTTTCATGATTTGAATAAGTAACAGCTATTTTCAAAGGGTTAAATGAGTTTGGGCCACTGATCTCACACTGATAATACACAGAGAGGGATGCCCTGCATCACATCCAAGAGAGTCCAGCCTGGCCCAAAGTGGTTCTGGGTATAAAAACTGGCATCAAAGTGGGCAGATGGGCATTTTTGTCCTATTTTGAATAAGTAACAGGTGTTTTCAAAGGGTTAAATGAGTTTGGGCCACTGATCTCACACTGATACTACACAGAGAGGGATGCCCCGCATCACATCCAAGAGAGTCCAGCCTGGCCCAAAGTGGTTCTGGGTATAAAAACTGGCATCAAAGTGGGCACATACTTATTCAAATCATGAAAAATGGCTATGTGCCCACTTTGATGCCAGTTTTTATACCCAGAACCACTTTGGGCCAGGCTGGACTCTCTTGGATGTGATGCGGGGCATCCCTCTCTGTGTATTATCAGTGTGAGATCAGTGGCCCAAACTCATTTAACCCTTTGAAAATACCTGTTACTTATTCAAATTGGGAAAAATGCCAATCTGCCCACTTTGATGCCAGTTTTTATACCCAGAACCACTTTGGGCCAGGTTGGACTCTCTTGGGTATGATGCGGGGGATGCCTCTCTGTGTATTATCAGTGTGAGATCAGTGGCCCAAACTCATTTAACCCTTTGAAAACAGCTGTTACTTATTCAAATTAGGAAAAAATGCCAATCTGCCCACTTTGATGCCAGTTTTTATACCCAGAACCACTTTGGGCCAGGCTAGACTCTCTTGGATGTGATGCGGGGCATCCCTCTCTGTGTATTATCAGTGTGAGATCAGTGGCCCAAAGTCAATTTTA
Source organism: Dendropsophus ebraccatus (assembly GCF_027789765.1). Lineage (NCBI taxonomy): Eukaryota > Metazoa > Chordata > Amphibia > Anura > Hylidae > Dendropsophus > Dendropsophus ebraccatus. Next base: position 109,517,334 of record NC_091462.1, read on the forward strand.
TTTTTAAATAATAATTTTGTGGTTTTACTTTCATGCCCATTTTTATGCCAACCGTGGGGTCTTTTTTGCCATTTTTATCACCAGTCCTCTCAGGGCCCCTCACTTACGGTAGGGTATGAATATTATACATTTTCTGTAAGAATAATAGCTAAAACAGGAAAAAGAAAAATCCTCTGAATAAGAAACTGCCGAATAAGAAACCAACTTCAGCCCCGAATAAGAAACTGGCCGAATAAGAAACCAACTTCAGCCTCGTGAAGTGCACTGTGTACAAGATCCGGGGAGCCATCCCTGCCGGGAACTACATGCAGCAGTGGCGGCCGGTGTCAGGCGAGCTCCCCGCACAGCGCACGGCCGCAGTTGTATACAGACGGCAGCGGTTGCGCGGCAACATTTTACTGTCGTGTATTACGTCATCAACCCGCGACCGGTCTCCAGGGGCGGAGCGACGCCCTGGGATGGTCGTTAGGGCAGGGAGGTGACGTCACGAGTACACAGACAGTTGGTCACGGCGGGAGGATTGATCTGCGGACTGGGAGCGATGGCTGGAGGTACAGGGGAGCAAAGCCCAGTGATGGGGGCAGGGTGGTCTCATATACAGGGGTCACTGACCGGGGGGGACCTGTAATATAGGGGTCACTGACCAGAGGAGATGTGTAACACAGGGGTCACTGACCCGGGGAAACCTGGTAATACAGGGGTTACTGACCGGAGGAGACGTGTAACACAGGGGTCAGTGACCGGGGGAGACCTGTAATACAGGGGTCACTGACCGGAGGAGACATGTAATACAGGGGTCACTGATCGGGGAGACATGTAATACAGGGGTCACTGATCGGGGAGACATGTAATACAGGGGTCACTGACCGGGGGAGACCTGTAATACAGGGGTCACTGACAGGGGGAGACGTGTAATACAGGGGTCACTGACCGGAGGAGACGTGTAACACAGGGGTCACTGACCGGGGGGGGACGTGTAATACAGGGGTCACTGACCGGGGGAGACCTGTAATACAGGGGTCACTGACCGGAGGAGACGTGTAACACAGGGGTCACTGACCGGGGGGGGACGTGTAATACAGGGGTCACTGACCGGGGGAGACCTGTAATACAGGGGTCACTGACCGGGGGGGGACGTGTAATACAGGGGTCACTGACCGGGGGGGGACGTGTAATACAGGGGTCACTGACCGGGGGGGGAGTGTAATACAGGGGTTACTGACCGGGGGGGGACGTGTAATACAGGGGTCACTGACCGGGGGGGGACGTGTAATACAGGGGTTACTGACCGGAGGAGACGTGTAATACAGGGGTCACTGACCGGGGGAGACGTGTAATACAGGGGTCACTGACCGGGGGAGACGTGTAATACAGGGGTCACTGACCAGAGGAGACCTGTAATACAGGGGTCACTGACCGGAGGAGACATGTAAAACAGGGGTCACTGATCGGGGGAGTCGTGTAATACAGGGGTCACTGACCGGGGGAGACGTGTAATACAGGGGTCACTGACCGGGGGAGTCGTGTAATACAGGGGTCACTGACCGGAGGCGACCTGTAATACAGGGGTCACTGACCGGAGGAGATGTGTAATACAGGGGTTACTGACCGGAGGAGACCTGTAATACAGGGGTCACTGACCGGAGGAGACGTGTAACACAGGGGTCACTGACCGGAGGAGACGTGTAACACAGGGGTCACTGACCGGAGGAGACCTGTAACACAGGGGTCACTGACCGGAGGAGACGTGTAACACAGGGGTCACTGACCGGAGGAGACCTGTAATACAGGGGTCACTGACCGGAGGAGATGTGTAATACAGGGGTCACTGACCGGAGGAGACCTGTAATACAGGGGTCACTGACCGGAGGAGACGTGTAATACAGGGGTCACTGACCGGAGGAGACATGTGATACAGGGGTCACTGACCGGAGGAGACATGTAATACAGGGGTCACTGACCGGAGGAGACGTGTAATACAGGGGTCACTGACCGGAGGAGATGTGTAATACAGGGGTCACTGACCGGAGGAGACCTGTAATACAGGGGTCACTGACCGGGGGAGACGTGTAATACAGGGGTCACTGACCGGGGGGGACGTGTAACACAGGGGTCAGTGACCGGGGGAGACGTGTAACACAGGGGTCACTGACCGGAGGAGACCTGGTAATACAGGGGTCACTGACCGGGGGAGTCGTGTAATACAGGGGTCACTGACCGGAGGCGACCTGTAATACAGGGGTCACTGACCGGAGGAGATGTGTAATACAGGGGTTACTGACCGGAGGAGACCTGTAATACAGGGGTCACTGACCGGAGGAGACGTGTAACACAGGGGTCACTGACCGGAGGAGACGTGTAACACAGGGGTCACTGACCGGAGGAGACCTGTAACACAGGGGTCACTGACCGGAGGAGACGTGTAACACAGGGGTCACTGACCGGAGGAGACCTGTAATACAGGGGTCACTGACCGGAGGAGATGTGTAATACAGGGGTCACTGACCGGAGGAGACCTGTAATACAGGGGTCACTGACCGGAGGAGACGTGTAATACAGGGGTCACTGACCGGAGGAGACATGTGATACAGGGGTCACTGACCGGAGGAGACATGTAATACAGGGGTCACTGACCGGAGGAGACGTGTAATACAGGGGTCACTGACCGGAGGAGATGTGTAATACAGGGGTCACTGACCGGAGGAGACCTGTAATACAGGGGTCACTGACCGGAGGAGATGTGTAATACAGGGGTCACTGACCGGGGGAGACCTGTAATACAGGGGTCACTGTTCGGGGGAGTCGTGTAATACAGGGGTCACTGACCGGGGGAGACGTGTAATACAGGGGTCACTGACCGGGGGAGACGTGTAATACAGGGGTCACTGACCGGGGGGGACGTGTAACACAGGGGTCAGTGACCGGGGGAGACGTGTAACACAGGGGTCACTGACCGGAGGAGACCTGGTAATACAGGGGTCACTGACCGGAGGAGACGTGTAATACAGGGATATGCAACAACAACAAAAAAAAGAGCCCGTGGAGCCTAATTTAAGAGTCTCATAACACAGAACCAGCCAGATATCCCTCCGGGAAGTACATTACCTTATAATCTCTAATAGGTGATGACATGTAATACAGGGGTCACTGGCAGAAGATGATGTACTGTAAGTGGTGGTGATATATTATATAGAGGTCTCTGATGGGTAATGTATAATATAGGGGCCTCTGGTGGGAAGTGATTTGTAATAATACAGAGGTTACTGATGGGTGATGTATAATATAGGGGTCTCTGATGGGTGATGTGTAATGATATAGAGGTCACTGGTGGGTGATGACATATAGTATAGGTGGACACCTGACGTCACGTCTCCCCTCTCCCCCTGACGTCACATCTCCCCTCTCCCCCTGACGTCACGTCTCCCCTCTCCCCCTGACGTCACGTCTCCCCTCTCCCCCTGACGTCACGTCTCCCCTCTCCGCCTGACGTCACGTCTCCCCTCTCCCCCTGACGCCACGTCTCCCCTCTCCCCCTGACGTCACGTCTCCCCTCTCCGCCTGACGTCACGTCTCCCCTCTCCGCCTGACGTCACGTCTCCCCTCTCCCCCTGACGTCACGTCTCCCCTCTCCCCCTGACGTCACGTCTCCCCTCTCCCCCTGACGTCACGTCTCCCCTCTCCCCCTGACGTCACGTCTCCCCTCTCCCCCTGACGTCACGTCTCCCCTCTCCCCCTGACGTCACGTCTCCCCTCTCCCCCTGACGTCACGTCTCCCCTCTCCCCCTGACGTCACGTCTCCCCTCTCCCCCTGACGTCACGTCTCCCCTCTCCCCCTGACGTCACGTCTCCCCTCTCCCCCTGACGTCACGTCTCCCCTCTCCGCCTGACGTCACGTCTCCCCTCTCCCCCTGACGTCACGTCTCCCCTCTCCCCCTGACGTCACGTCTCCCCTCTCCCCCTGACGTCACGTCTCCCCTCTCCGCCTGACGTCACGTCTCCCCTCTCCCCCTGACGTCACGTCTCCCCTCTCCCCCTGACGTCACGTCTCCCCTCTCCCCCTGACGTCACGTCTCCCCTCTCCCCCTGACGTCACGTCTCCCCTCTCCCCCTGACGTCACGTCTCCCCTCTCCCCCTGACGTCACGTCTCCCCTCTCCCCCTGACGTCACGTCTCCCTTCTCCGCCTGACGTCACATCTCACCTTTCTCACAGTTTGGCAGCATCCCTTTGTGAACGTCTTTAAGCACGTGCAGCTGGAAGAATGGAAGCGATCGAGCAGGGAAGGAGACGTCACTGCCCTCATGGTGGGTGTCCTGTCCTGTTACTTATTGTGCCACTACGGTATGGGGTGGTGATGGTGGGGTATGTCATGTGACCGCTCATGTGCCATCTCCCTCATCTTACCCTCCACAGGACAGAAGCCTGAAGTGCACTGTGTACAAGATCCGAGGAGCCATCCCAGCCGGGAACTACATCCAGATCCCCAAGACCAGCAGCCAGAGCCTGGGGCTGAGCGGCCGCTACCTCTATGTGCTTTTCCGGCCGCTGCCCGGGAAGCACTTTGTGGTCCATGTAGATGTGGTTGCTGAGGTAAGACGGGGGAGGGGTAGCTGAGATATTGGGGTAGTTCATGGCAATCTGCCAGCCCTCACCATGTCCTCCTCTCTAAGGACGGTCAGACCATCCGGATCTCCTTCTCCAACCTCTTTAAGGAGTTTAAGTCCACGGCCACCTGGCTGCAGTTCCCGTTTGTGTGCGGAGCAGTGAAGGGCTCGGTGTATGACAGCACAGCGCAGAGCGCCCGCCACGGTGAGTGCGCAGTGTGACCACCACATCTACACTCCTGACCGGGGGCATCACTTACCATCTCCATCTCCTCCCCAGGTCTGGTGGGTCCGGCCCCCTCAGGGTCCCGGTGGACATGTCTAATGCTGGACCTCCGCTATATCCTATCCATGTACCTGAGCCGGAGATACAGCCATCTGAGGAGCATCAAGCTGTGCTCAAACATAATGGTGAAGAACCTGGTGACAAGTGATCTGATCTTCAACCCTGGTGAGAAATCATTGTATCTATGGGCCTTCTCTATGAGCCGTGTGGTGTCGGACTGCAGGGACATCTCATCCACTGCTTCATGTGGCCTCCTGGTTCCCCGTGAGATGAATGGGCATCCGGGTGCTACAAGGGGTCTCATGTTCATAGAGGTGGTTCATAGGAAAAAGGGTTTAAAAGAACCTCTTAAAGGGTAACGCCATGCTGTCTATCATTCCAGAGATGTCTTATACAGAGGCGCGCCAGTCCAAGGCCTTACAGAATGGTGTCACCCCAATGCCCCGAGAGATGGCATTTCCACTTCCTAAGGGAGAGAAGTGGCACGACCTGTATGACTTCATAAGGTGGGTAAGAAATCCTTCGTGAGGTGATTTAAAGGATAGACATATCTCTCAGAAGGGGCTCTGAGAGGAGGGGGCCGTCATTAGCCCCACCCCCATATAATCCTACAGTGCCATAAAGCAACTGAGCAGCAAGAGGCTACCCATAGCTTCTCATAATGACAACAGGAAAACAATGGCCATCATGCCTCGTGAGTGGTCATCACTTATCCGGTGCCCATAGGCGACTCATTGGGGGAGATTTATCAAACATGGTGTAAGGTCAAACTGGCTCAGTTGCCCCTAGCAACCAATCAGATTCCACCTTTCATTCCTCACAGACTCTTTGGAAAATGAAAGGTGGAATCTGATTGGTTACTAGGGGCAACTGAGCCAGTTTCACTTTACACCATGTGTGATAAATCTCCGCCATTGTGCTCATAGTAAGGAATATTCTGGACACTAATGGTTCTCTGCCTCTTCCAGGTTTCCATCAGATGCTTCCAAGCTGCCATATGATTCCATCCAGAAGGGACAGGCGCCCTCCTCCGCCCCAGGTGAGAGACATGTGACGGGCTGACTACTGAGGATTTCTAAGGGAGACTATAGGCCAGTTGTATAGTCTACAAGGAATAAAATTGCTACCTACATGACATTACTACTCCTTTCTTATGCTCCGGAGCTGCACTCAGGCTTCTGTCCTCTCATCTCCCAGCACACCCTGTCTGTTCAGTGTCTTGCTGGCTCTTGTCATCTGGGTGGTTCCTGTGGTATAGGAGCCTCAGCTGTTAGGTGCCTCAGTCCACATGCTTGCTGACTGTTTCCCTGACAGCGGCAGCATTGTGACTACATCTGTGAGAAGGATGTGCCCGGGCTTTATGTGTTTTCTCTCTTGTGTGACTGGCAGGTGCCCCTCCATCTCGCAGTCCTGTGCGGGAGCAGCCACGCTCAGTCACCGTCAGTAAACCCGTTCAGGATAGAGTCTCCCTCATCCAGCAGATCACCACACCCAAACCGGTGAGACTTTCCTTCCATGTTTTCAGCCCCGTCACCCGCTTGTCTGGTCTCTTATGTCATTCGCTCTCCTCCTTTAGCTTCCTCGCCACATTCCCCTACTGGCGGACTCCGTCCCTGAGCGCTACCTTTCTGTATACGGGAGACCTGGAGAGGAGAAGGAGAGCTCCGCAGGAGAGGAGGATGATGGCGGGATCCATGTATATACACACAGGGGGAGGGAACTTTCCATCCACAGACATAAGGGGGGCCATGAGAAGGTGAGTCAGGGGTGCTGATAACATCATACTCTCTCCTCCGCTGCTGCTCTCTGATGACATCATACTCTCTCTCCCTCTCCTCTGCTGCTGCTCTCTGATGACATCATACTCTCTCCTCCACTGCTGCTCTCTGATGCCCCCTACTCTGACATATGGTGGGCTTTCTCATTGCAGCTGTTTATGCCTTATCCCTTGTATTACAGGTTGTCTGCACCACATCCCACAGACCAGTGACGTTATATGCGGCCCCCGAGGAGGGGAAGGTGAGCTCTGGGGGTCACACAGCTCCTCGGCCATAGTGTGCACCCATAGTGGGTACCATTATAGTAATGTTCCATTTAACCTTTTTTTTATCTTTAAGAAACTTCTTCCTGATCCGATCCTGAAACTAAGAAAAATCATCGGCTTCGGAGGCTGGACTGAGCGCTGTGTAAGATAGAAGTAATACTCCTTTTGTGTCCTGCCGTATCACTGCTACCCCCACCATCCTCTATAGTGTACTGCCGTATAACAGCTACCCCCATCATCCTCTATAGTGTCCTGCCCGTATCACTGCTACCCCCACCATCCTCTATAGTGTCCTGCCCGTATCACTGCTACCCCCTCCATCCTCTATAGTGTGCTGCCTGCATCACCGCTTCCCCCATCATGGTCTATAGTGTCCTGCCCGTATCACTGCTACCCCCACCATCCTCTATAGTGTCCTGCCCGTATCACTGCTACCCCCACCATCCTCTATAGTGTCCTGCCGTATCACTGCTACCCCCACCATCCTCTATAGTGTCCTGCCCGTATCACTGCTACCCCCACCATCCTCTATAGTGTCCTGCCTGTATTACTGCTAAAGCTTTGGCTGTCCAGGCATGATGGGACTTGTAGTTTTGCAACAGCCAGAGGGCCTGAGTTTGACATCCCTGCTCTATAGTGTCCTGCCCGTATTACTGCTACCCCCACCATACTCTATAGTATACTATACTCACATCATTATGCAGTATCTTGTCCTCATACACTGGTACAGTTACTACTACTCCTATCCTCCTCTGTAGTGTCCTGCCCCTCATACCCTGGTACTGTGACTACTCCCTTGATTCTGTGTAGTATTCTTCCCTTCATACCCGGGTACAGTGACTACTACTCCTATCATCCTGTGTGTTGCAGGCTCTGTGGACTCGCACTGGTTGCTCAGTGGTCTATCCCTGTCATGCAGTAATTGTGGTGCTGGATGTAGAGAATGGGGAGCAGCGCTTCCTCCTGGGTCACACTGACAAGGTAACGCTCAGGTACTCTGCCACCAGGTGGCAATGACTGCTCCTCGCCTCTACTACCACAGCTCTGCTATTCTCATAGGTGTCAGCTCTGGCATTCAATGGTAGCTGCAGCCTCCTGGCCTCCGCACAGACCGGCACAGTGAGCATGGTGCGACTCTGGGACTATGAGAAAGGAAGCTGTCTGGCCATGTTCAGAACGCACGCCCACTCCGTGTCCTCCCTCAGGTCAGTAATACCTCCATCATTGTGATTTAGAGGGGGACTCCACTATGTTAGGACAAAGCTCCTAAGGATTATTGTCTCTTTCAGCTTCTCACACAGCGGCTCAGTTCTTTGTGGAGTCGGGAAGGACGGACATGGAAAAAATGTGAGTGAGATATGTCATGTAATGAGTGCAGCTCTGGAGTATAATACAGGATGTAACTCAGGATCAGTAATGAAATGTATGTACACAGTGACCTTACCAGCAGAATAGTGAGTGCAGCTCTGGGGTATAATACAGGATGTAACTCAGGATCAGTAATGTAATGTATGTACATAGTGACCCCACCAGCATAATAGTGAGTGCAGCTCTGAAGTATAATGCAGGACGTAACTCAGGATCAGTACAGGATCAGTAATGTAATGTATGTGCACAGTGACCCCACCAGCAGAATAGTGAGTGCAGCTCTGCAGTAGATTGCAGGATAAGTAATGTATGTACACGGGACTCGTATGGATATACTGGGTCTCTGTTTCTCTCCACAGATGGTGGTTGTGTGGAACACATCGCAGGCTAGCCACGGTGGGGAGGTGGTTGTCTTGGCAAAGGCTCATACAGATGTAGATATCCAGACTATGAAGATTGCCTTCTTTGATGACACAAGGTATGTAGGAGGCCTGTGATGTACCCAGCTTGGTGCTACCATTCCCCATCCCATGGTAATGTTTCTGATACAGCAGTCAGTTGTCCTCTCTCTGCAGGATGGTGTCATGTGGCAGAGACAATGTTCGACTATGGAGGGTACGCAGTGGGGCACTACGCTCCTGCCCGGTTAATTTGGGCGAGTACCATAACTTGGAGTTCACGGATCTGGCGTTTGAAGTTGGACACAGCCCTGAGCGAGAATTGGAAGAGCGGACACTGTACGTAGAGGTCACAGACTGACACCGGTGGCTGCCGTATGCCCAGACTCGTAGCTCACATCTTTTCTCCTCTGTTAGTTACGTCTGCAGCCGCAGCGGGCACATCCTGGAGATAGATTACAAGAACGTGACCCTGTGTAATGTGCGTCGCCTACAGCCAACCCCGGCTCAACATGGTGAACGCCGGGAGAAGACAACCTTCAACTCTGGTAAGTTCTGAATCAACAGCATTGTGTCATTATGTCCACTGACTGGTGGGGGCGCATGAGATGATCCCACCCTATGGCAATAAGGGCTATACCGCTCTCAAGGGATGGGGCAGAATCCTCTGCAGCTTATGGTCATTATATAGTAAAATCACACTTCTTGCAGCACATGCAGCAGCTGACAGGTACTGGAAGACTTGAGCTTTTTTAACAGAAGTATATTACAAATCTCTGGCACCAGTTGATTTGAAAGAAAAAAAATTTGGGTAAACAACCCCTTTAAGCCTTTCCTCTACTTTTCGTCCTCAGGACCCGGTATTGCAATAAACAGCCTTTGTGTATCTGCCACCTACTGCGCTACTGGATCTGAGGACGGCTACTTGCGGCTGTGGCCTCTGGACTTTTCAGGGGTCTTCCTGGAGGCGGGTGAGTTGGCGGATGTTGGATTGTCCTGTGCACAGATCAGGTAGGTGTTACACGCCATGATAATGACCATACATGACTTTCTACAGAACACGAGGGTCCGGTGAGCTGTGTGTCCATCAGTCCGGAGGGTCTGCGGGTCCTGTCCTGTACTAGTAGCGGAGAGCTTGGGGTCCTGGATGTTCCTTCCCGGGGTTACCAGACCCTGATGCGCTCTCACACCGACTCCTTGCTCGCCTTCTCCTCTCACCCATCTCACCCTCAGCTCGCCACAGTGTCCAGCGACAACACCATCCGGATCTGGGACCTGGCTTCCCTGCAGCAGGTACGGGCACACTATGTCAGTGACAGCACGCCCCCAGCCATGTTCAGGCCAGGCATACACATAACTGCTCGCTCCCATCTTTACAGTTGTATGACTTCACAGCCAATGAGGAGACTCCGTGCACCGTGGTCTTCCACCCCTTCCACCAGGCCCTGGCCTGTGGCTTTAGCAGCGGAGTGATCCGGTATTTTGATGTGGCAGTGACAGCTTTGCAATCAGAACACAAGTGAGTACTGGGGATGGGGCTCTGTGCTGGGATACATTGGATACATGGGATACATCTGACTCTCTTTTCCTCACAGACAGCACAGAGGAGCCATCACCGGCCTTCTCTTCTCTCCGGATGGAGGACTGATGTATAGCGCCTGCTCAGCGGGGTCCCTGGCTCTGTACAGTATTGGGCACAGAGAGCAGCTCGTGGTGCGGGTTCTTGGTAAGAAAGGACTGTAATTCCAAGGTCACGATTGTTTTGAACAGTGAAGGTTTCCAGTCACTGACAGCAAGCAGAGATCCTGACAATGTTCAGGTTCAGACATGAGATTGAGGGAACCTGTGAATATTTGGGTGTTTTGTCTGCCACGCAGGTAACGTGGTGTGTAAGAATTCCAAGCATGGGCCCCAGGCTCTGTCCCTCAGCAGAGATGGCCGTCTCCTGGCCTTCGTGGGACCTACAGAATACACGGTGACCGTCATGGATGGACGCTCCTTAGATGAGGTAATTGAAATATTATAGCTCCAGTATAATGTGGGCCCCATCTGATGTCACCTATGTGGAGAGGAGGTTATAGGGAACACACCATTCCATATAGAGGAGGAAGACCCTTACACAATTGCAGCTCCTCATCCATTAGTCTATCAGGGTGTTACTTTAAGGGGAGCGCTGCTGTTGAGCAAAGTTCCCTCATGGTCTTTTCCAGCTCCTGCGGGTGGACGTCAGTATACTGGACCTGGACAGCACCAGACTGGACTCCGCTCTGGGACTCACGTTCAGTAATCTTCGCCCGTACCACCTCCTGGTGTCCACCTCGGGAAACAAGATCTTGTGGCTGGACCCTGCTACTGGGCGGCTGACTAAGGAGGTGAGTGCCTGCTCATTGTTTCTGGGTGTCTGCACTATGGGGGCTTGCTGTACTCTCTACCGCCATGTAGAGATGATGTTATGGGGGGGCCTGCTCTTTTCTCTGCAGCCATCTACAGGTGACATGTCTGTTTATCCTCCCTCCCCCAGGTCACACATGTGCACAAAGAATCCTGCTCCTCGCTGGCAGTGAGTAGAGATAACCGGTATCTGGTGACCGCTGGGGACAGGATCATCAAAGTGTGGGATCATGGCCTGGCAGGAAACTCGCGCCCGCAGGTAACTTTGTGTTAATTCATCCATTGTAACTGGGTGTCTGCACTATGGGGAGCTACATATGGGAGGCCTCTCCTGTACGCTGTGTATTCTCATTACTACCTCCTGCCCTTCAGGTATTCATCGGCCACTCTGAACCCATTCAGCAGGCGGAGTTCTCACCGGACCAGCAGCACGTGATCACCGCTGGAGACGCCATCTTTATTTGGGACTTTGAAGCAGCTCCTGACGCCGGCATGCCAGATCTCAGGTGGATTTTTATATATAGCATTACATGATCTGCTGCTTCCATTCATTGCCTGGTATCAGATTTACATCCTGTTAAATTATTTTCCTCTCCGCAGCTCTGCAGGGGGTCTGCCCTCTGTCCGCCAGTCCAGCCTCAGGGGGCGTCTGCCCCTCACTCTCTTTTCCAGCACTGGTAAGTTTAAAAGGTTATTGGGGTCTTATGTTTATAAGGACCCTCCAAAGTTTAGTTCTCTGTGTAAGGAGAAGTTCTGAAACTTTCTAGCATCCATTTGTGTTGTAGTTCCTTCCAGCCGTCCATATCTCAGCTTGCTGTCAGTGAATACAAACACTGGTGACAAACATTCAGAGGGTGAATACCCATTCTGACCTAGTAGTGGTATATTGAAGAGATAGTTCACCCCCCAAAGAAAATTCTTTCAAATCAACTGGTGTCAGAAAGTGCCAGAGATTTGTTATTAAATTCGATTAAAAAAATCTTCAGCCTTCCAGTACATATCAGCTGCTGTATGTCCAGTCTGGACAGTGGAAGAGGTTTTCTATGGGGATATGCTACTACTCTGAACAGTTCCTGACATGGACAGAGGTGGCAACAGAGCGCACTGTATCAGACTGGAGAGAATACACCACTTCCTGCAGGACATACAGCAGCTGATTAGTACTAGAAGACTGGAGATTTTTTAACAAAAGTAAATTACAAATCTCTGACACTTTCTGGAACCAGTTGATTTTTAGTAGGTGAACAACCCTTTTTTAGGCTTGTGGGAGAGATTTGAGCTGCAGCTCACACACTGTACCATTGTGCAGATCTCTGTTGTCATTGAATAAATCTGACATTGTAATAACCTGGTCTGTAGCATTTTATGCTGGTCATGTGAGCCCTGATACACTGTAACAAGCCAAATCACTATGCGAGTTGGATGGGATCACGTCGCCTTTGCAGTCCTGCTTGTAAAGAAGTTTCCATTCCTGACAGCAAGCAGAGATCATAAGAAAGTAGCAGAGCTTTTCCTTTGTTTATTCATTGAGCTCCGTGTACAAAGGACTGGACTGATCCTTTACACTGTTCTCACAGACTGTGCAGATCAGAGAAGAGACTCCACGTTCATCTCCAGTGGCATGCCTCGGGTGGCGGCCCCCCGGCCCTGTATCTCCTCTCCACCCCGCCTGGATATCAGCCCGGTGCAGCTGGCAGGACATACAGGTGAGAAGACCCCACAGTCCCATATGGCTGCTAGATAATGGTGGTGGCTCTAACTCCTCGCTCTTGTGATCAGAGTCGGATGATGGGGATGAAGATCTGGGAAAAGTTCTCCATGAAAAGTCAAAGGTAGAAGAGGTGGACGTCCAGGACCTAGAGGAAAGCGATGGCCAGTCATCTCTGATCATTATAGAAAACCAGCCAAACAGGAACAAGCTGCCCTGGGGTAAAGGGGGTATTACCGCCAGCCAAGGTGAAGGTAAGAAGGAAGAGACCCCCTGATCTATAGGGGTGAGCTGTAATCTGTCTATAACCCCAGTGTGCCCAGACAGCCAGCGCTGTAATCTGTCTATAACCCCAGTGTGCCCGGACAGCCACGCTGTAATCTGTCTATAACCCCAGTGTGCCCGGACAACCAGCGCTGTAATCTGTCTATAACCCCAGTGTGCCCGGACAGCCAGCGCTGTAATCTGTCTATAACCCCAGTGTGCCCGGACAGCCAGCGCTGTAATCTGTCTATAACCCCAGTGTGCCCGGACAGCCAGCGCTGTAACCTGTCTATAATCCCAGTGTGCCTGGACAACCAGCGATGTAATCCTGCATCTCCTGGGGAGCCACAGGTTACAGATCACTGCTCCATAATAATATGAGGATTCTTACCTTCATAGATCTGCACTCACACCTGCCACGTCCTGACGTCTACACTCACTTCACCCCCCGATTCAAGAGTTCCTGCCCTGCCAAGGTAAGGAGGCACCAGTAATGCCAACATCCACTGAACAGTCCCCGAATGTTAAAGGGAATCTGTCACTAGGTTTATGCTTCCTAAATGAGGGCACCATTAACTAGGGACAGAAATGCTGAACAGATCGGTTTATTACTTACATCATTCTGTTCAGCCGTTCTCCTAATATGCAGGAGAATAGGATTCTTGCCACACCCCTCCCCCCGCCCTCCAGCTGCTGATTGACAGTTGACTGTCAACACAGATTATACACAGCATAGATAATCAGTAGCTGGTGTGCGGAGTTTTCTGTTTGTCATGAATATCCAGGACTACTGAGCACATGCACATAATGGAGAGGACTACTTATTGTCCATGTTATTCAGGAGAAGATCTCTGGATCAGCTGCACAGAACAATGTAAGTGATACATCTTTCTGTTCGGCTTCTGTCACTGGTTTATGCTCCCCTGAGATAGGACACCAGGGTCTTTAAGGTTCCTTTTACACCTTTAATATCTGAAGGCCGTCACCTAAATCTCCTACCCACAGTCTGTCCTCCCCATACACAGAAGCGTTTGGCACTGCTTGAACGTTCCTGGTGCTCTCTCTCTGGCTTCTTTTGGAACATGATTTTCCATTATGCCCCCTATCACCACCAACATGATCTACGCACTAGACTGAAGGCCAAAGCAGCGGGTTCAGACAACAATAGTCTAAAGTGTATGGGGACCTCAGTACTGGTTTCTGTCTTGTAGGCGGTGTGCTGTCCTCCGGCCGGGCAGGAGAGGTTGGCCCTCAGAGCAGTGATCGGGTACAATGGCAACGGCAGAGGGAACATGGTATGGAACCCAGATACAGGTAAGATGTGTGTAACGTCAGAGCCGTCACTATTAGGAGGATCATCATTATTTCCAACATCTCTGATTGCTGCCAGTGAATGGGAATACAGGCGGAAACTGGTCCCATCTTAGTCCTGCATAAACAGGCAAGCCCTGTACCTTTTGTACCTGCCGTGATTCATTGGAACAAACTATCTGGGCAGGAGAGGGATTTGTGCTGCCGATGTGTTCAGCTCACAGAGCATTGTCTGGCCTCTGGATGTAACTGGAGTGTTTCCGTTCACTGGCAGTAAGCTGAGATCTTGAAGTTATACACAAAGTAAATGTGAAGGTTTTCTGGACTTGCTGGTAACTCTGGTCTGTGTTGTGGTGCGCAGGCTTCTTCGCTTACACGTGCGGCTGTGTCATCGTAGTAGAAGATCTTCACTCTGGGGCGCAGCGTCACTGGTTTGGACACCCCGAGGAGATCTCCACCCTGGCGCTCAGCCATGACGCTCTGGTAGGTAATCCCCCTTCCCCCTCCCATCAGTAATGGCAGTATCCGCAGGTTGCTAAGGCTCTCTCTCTCCGCAGGTCTTGGCGTCGGCCTCCGGCTCTGGAGATGGATCTTCTCTCTGTCACATTAGAATATGGGATACACAAGATGGATCCTGCACAAAGATCCTGCCGCATCACCGCACCGAGGTCCAGGCCATGAGCTTCTCCAGAGACGACCGGCTGCTGGTCACTGCTGGTGAGGACACAGGGGAGGGGTACTACAACCGCCAAAATGTTATAGAGGAGTCTTTTCTTGGCCCCTTGAATAGTCAGAGGTTAATGGTGGGTGTTGTAGTTTTGCAACAGCCAGAGAGTTGTTGATCACTGAAGTAGAAGGAGGTTACTGTATACAGATTATACATTGAACTCAATAGGAGCATGGCATACCTGAAGCTCCCACAAGAGGGAGCTCTGACCACTGTAAAGGTGTAGTGCACACAAGTATGGACCTAAAAATGACATGATAAGAACAAGAAGTGGCTTTAATCGTTGGATCAACTTTTGTTTTGCCTTGTGTTGTTATTCAAGATGCTGCTTGCTGTCAGTGAAAATAGCATTCATGGTGTACATGAGGCTGATTCCCCCCTCCTGGCCATGTCTTACTAAGGGGACTGCACAGAGCTGATGCATAGATGCAGTCCAGTGTGTCAGTGCACTCTCTATAACATATTTCCATTCACTGACAGCAAGTGAAGACCCTTCAAATAATGAATTTTAAAGACAACATACTAATATGAAATAAGTGAACCCTTTGGCATGACCCTTCCTCCCTGCACTGTGGATGTTTACTCCAGGTTTTCCAGTACCAGACATGATCAGTACAATAGTCTGTGAGTTATAAGTTACCTTGTGTTTATCTGTAGCGGTGACTGAGAACAATCAGATAACAAGTTATTAGAAATCAGTGCAGACATGGACGTCATCCCAATGGGTTCACTTACTTTTTTGCAGCTGTATAGAAGTGCATGGATTGACTACAAATAATGCTTCACTATTCTGATCTCTCGGCCTCTTATGTGCAGGTGACTACAGGGACGGGACTCTCGCGCTGTGGAGCACCAGGACCTATGAGATGCTGGCGAGCAGTAAGCTGTCCCAGCCCACACACGCTGCCACATTTAACCCCTCACACGCTGACACCTTTGCTTGTGTGGGCAGCAGAGCTGTGGACTTTTGGCGAGTGGAGGAGAATGGGACATCGAGTCAGATGAAGGTAGGTCCCATGATGCACTGCTTTAGTATCAAAGCACATAGCAAGAGGGTGTTAGTTAACTAAACAGCATGTGAGATTAGAGGGGACATGATGTCTCAGTAGTGCAGCCTGTGTCTTGGTGACTACAGTGAGATGAACCAGCGTCCTCAGTCTCTTCTCCATGGTTGTGTTCCAGGTCTACAGAGCAGCCGTCCCAGATGAGGTTGGTTCAGCCGAGTTGACGTCACTGACCTATAACACGACCTCCCTGCTGTACGGCGGCTGCAGCACGGGGCAGGTGTGCGTATGGGACGCGCAGAGTCACCGCTGCTTTATGACCTGGGAGGCGGATGAGGGGGAGATAGGTGAGTGCCCGCTCTACAGCTGCGATGCCAGGTATATGTGTAACATAGAGGTCACGTCTGTGCTGTGCCCCCAGGTGCCCTGCTGTGCAGGGGGAACCGGCTGCTCACTGGCAGTAACACCCGCAGGATCCGGCTGTGGTCTGTGGCTGCCGTACAGGAGCTGAGGGAGAAGGGCTCTGAGGCCAGGTATAAACTTACAGTACACAACATTGTCCTGGTATATGTCACTGCTATATAGTAACACTCCTCTCTGTAGCTCATCCTCTGTACTCATGGAACAAGAGATGACACTAGATGGTGCTATTGTCAGCGCCACCTTTGACGACTCCTTGGAAATGGGGATTGTGGGCACCACCGCTGGCACCTTGTGGTACATTAACTGGGTGGAGAATACCAGCATTCGTCTCATCAGCGGGCATCGGAACAAGGTACCAGCCACCATGACATTGGGGGAGGGGAATAGATGGTGGACAGAGGGTGACTCCATCTCTTCCTGCAGGTCACGGATTTAATGGTGGGTCCTGAGGAGACGCACTGCGCCACATGCGGTGAGGACGGCAGCGTACGGGTCTGGTCCCTACACAGCTGTGAGCTGCTCCTCCAGTTCCAAGTCCTCAACCAGGTAATGCCTGCTGTGCCCCCCCGCCCTGTATGTATGGTGGCTCTGTGCCCCCCTGTATGTATGGCAGCTGTGTATAAATGTTCCCGGTCATCTCCTCAGAGCTGCCTGTGCCTGGACTGGAATCGCCACCCATCGTCCTCACAGAGGATAGCGGCGGGGTACAGTGACGGCACCATCCGCTTCTTCAGTGTGTCAAAGACTGAGATGGAGATGAAAATCCACCCCCACCCGTGTGCAGTGACGGCCATCGCCTTCTCTATCACCGGTCAGTGATGTAGCTGAGCTCACCGGGTTCACTGTAATAGAGGTGACTGTGTGTGCTGACCAGGTCTTGTTTTCACACAGGAGACGTTCTGCTGTCTGGCGGGAAGGATGGACTGATGGCGGTCAGCAGCCCGCGGACAGGGATGACCATCCGAATACTGAGCGACCACAAGGGGGCCCCCATCAGCGCCATCCAGTTCTCGCCCAGGAAGGTAACACATGGGGGGGCGCCACACTAAGATTCCCTTCTCAGTCAAGGATCAGGTATTAACTCTTTCTGCTTTCTTTCTTAAGTCTGAAGAACTTGGCCTGCAAGGAGGAGAGATCTGGTTGGCTGCCAGTTCAGATCGGCGTGTCAGCATCTGGGCTTCTGATTGGGCGAAGGATAAGTGTGAGCTCCTGGACTGGCTGAGCTTCCCGGCTCCCGAGAGTGAGAAGGTGAGCGGTGAAGAGCATACAGATCAGTGGCGTCATATCGTATACTCCATTTACCTCCAGAGCTGCATGCACAGGGATGCGTCTGTAGAGAGCAATCCCTGCTGTGATGCATTGTGGGAGATGTAGTGTGTAGTGCAGATGAGCTCTGGATGTTGCCAGTTGTATGTGTCATCTTGGTGTTGAACATTTGCATGTGGCAGAATTATGAATGCAGCTCTGGCTGTAACCAGGGTGTAAGATGTAGCTCTGGATCCGTCCTTACATTGTTTCTTATGCAGGAGGCAGATTCCGCAGTTCCCACCCTTGCAGCATTCTGTCCCTGGCAGCCGGGCACGGTGGTGTATACAGGGTTTGGGACAGAGAAGGAGGCGCTGTTCTACAGCCTGGCACAGAAGCAGGTAACGGGATCAGAACCAGGACAACGAGTGCTGAATGTATCATTATATCGGGCTAATCACAATCTGAAAGTGCTCACCACTGCCCCCTGCTTTATAATGTGTGTACACACCTCTGTCCCCTGCTGTATATTGTGTGTACACACCGCTGCCCCCTGCTGTATAATGTGTACACACCGCTGCCATATCTAGTCTCTGGGGCTGCGCTCACCACTGCCCCCTGCTGTATATTTATACACACTGCTGCCCCCTGCTGTATAATGTGTACACACTGCTTCCCCCTGCTGTATAATCTGTACACACTGCTTCCCCCTGCTGTATAATGTGTACACACTGCTTCCCCCTGCTGTATAATCTGTACACACTGCTTCCCCCTGCTGTATAATGTGTACACACTGCTTCCCCCTGCTGTATAATGTGTGTACACACCGCTGCCATATCTAGTCTCTGGGGCTGCGCTCACCACTGCCCCCTGCTGTATATTTATACACACTGCTGCCCCCTGCTGTATAATGTGTGCACACACCACTGCCCCGCTGTATAATGTGTGTACACACCGCTGCCATATCTAGTCTCTCCTCTTGTCCTGCAGGTTCTGCTGAGGATCCCGCTCTCTCATTTTGCTGCATCGCTGTCCTTGTCATCAGCGGCATCCCTCCTGGTCACCGGCAGCAGAGGTAAGTCCAGATATATGGCAGCTCATAGCGGCAGAACTGTCAGTAGTGAAGTACAATGTGTGACCAGAATGGCTGCAAACTGTGGATGAAAGGACGTGGTGGTTGTCACTGTTAGTGAGAGCAGGGCTGTGGAGTCTGAGTCGGAGCTAGTTTTGGCTGGAGTCGGAAAAAAATGTTCCGACTCCAGCTTTAAAAAATCTTTAAAATATGTAGAATTGAATTTTAATATGAACTTTACAAGTTTTGCTCATGAATATATATTATGAGCAACATTCTAATCGGACACTGGCTCTATTACATAAGGGGGTCATGGAAAAGTTGTGGGTCACTATTTGGCAGTTTGTTTCTGAGCTGGAAGAGTCCATTGTGTGTGGGGGGAGATCTGTGCTGTTCTCTTCCTGGATGCTGGATGACTGTATATGAGCAGCAGTGTAATATGAAGATATCCTGTGTAATACAGAGAAGGAGGAGGAGACATAAGTAGTGTAGCTGTAACCTCTGTCCTCAGTGTGGTGTTTTCTCTCTGGGAGAAGATTGTGTTTTTCTTCTGTGTTCTATGGCTGCAGCTGTGTGTGTGTGTGCTATGACTACAGCAAGCTGTGTGTGTGTGTGTGTGTATGCTATGGCTGCAGCAGGCTGTGTGTATGTGTGCTATGGCCGCAGCAGGCTGTGTGTATGTGTGCTATGGCCGCAGCAGGCTGTGTGTGTGTGTGCGCGCTATGGCCGCAGCAGGCTGTGTGTGTGTGTGCGCGCTATGGCTGCAGCAAGCTGTGTGTGTGCTATTGCTGCAGCAGGCTGTGTGTGTGTGTGTGTGTGTGTGTGTGTGCGCGCTATGGCTACAGCAGGCTGTGTGTGTGTGTGTGTGCTATGGCCGCAGCAGGCTGTGTGTGTGTGTGTGTGTGTGTGTGTGTGTGTGTGTGCGTGCTATTGTGTGCCCCCACAGTGACCTTCTATATCACTGTGTGACCCCTCTCTATATCACTATGTGTGACCCCCCATATATCACTATGGCTGACCTCTATATTACAGGGATCTGGCATTGTTAGCAGTGTTTCTGTGTGTATGGTGAATATTTAGTTGGAAACATAGAAGACTGTCAGCAGGAAAAGACCACCTGCTCCATCTAGTCTAGTTCTGAGTTGTTCAGGACATGGAGGCTGGAGACTGGCTGCATCCACTGCACACACAGGAGAAGCTGCTTTATTATATCTTTCCATATTCCCTCAGAAGTCGCCCCAGGATCATGTAGGACATTAGGGAGAAGCTGCTGAGCCAGTGTGATAGATAACTCCCCCTGGTATCTGACCGACCATTTATGAAGGAGCAGGAGTCGGAGTTGGAGTCGGTCCTGATAAAATTCAGGAGTCCGAGTTGGAGTTGGAGCTGCGGCTTACCGACTCCACAGCCCTGGGTGAGAGGTCACAGTCACCATGTGAACAATCCCCATGGAGTTCTACAACTTTATTATAATTTATGCTCCAGCTTTTTTCCAGCCAATCTCACAGCTGAGGGTTTGGTACAGTTATATCAGTCTGAGCGCTGACACACTGTAACAAACATCTGGAAAAGGAACCATTAAAGTCAAAGTCTAATTTGCAGAACTTGTTATTCTAAGATTATTGATCTTCATATACATAAAGCCGGACAGTTTAACCCTTTCCTGTCTTTTCACAGAGCGCCTCCTTCGTGTCATCGACTCTTCGGCGGGCACGCAGCAGGACTTCTCCGCCCATGATGACTGCGTGCACTTGTGTCGGGTGTCGCCATCAGGAAACCTTCTCTTCACTGCGTCCTACAACCAGGTGCTGGTCTGGGACATCCAGCACTCCTGAGCCGCGTGTCATGTGACCTCTCCCAGGCCGGGGCCGCCGCTCCGGACGCCACTTGTGTATATAGTTTGTATCATAGACAGATCATTCCCACGATGATGCTTCTTACTGGAAATCTGAAGCTGTATTTTCATTCAATTTTTTTAAAAGTTTTTTTTTTATGTTTTTGTAACTTAATTTTATAAACATTTTATGAAAAATTTTTTAAAGGATTTTAATGCATTTATTATTTTAATGACTAATAAGTTACCTAATAAGTAACTACAATGAAATCACCAATAGATATTCTTCCTTGTGTCACACATCTCTGGAAAGTCGGGGAACAATCAGTGTATCCATAGTCCAGCTCCCACATGCATCATTGTCATCCAGCTCTCCCAGACTCCTGTGTATACAATGGCACAGCTGTGAGGGCTGTAGAGCAGCTTATATTGGTTCTCACCCCATTGCCCTCAGCCACCAGGACAGGTACTTGGATCCATCAGGACCCGTCGCTGTATTTACTGGTGGATGAAGAAAAGGACGTACAGCAGGGGTGTCAAACTTAAATACACAGTGGGCCAAAATTAAAAAATTGGACAATGTCACGGCCCAACCTTGATAATTATTTAAGCACGAATGCGGCGGTCCTGGCCCTGTCAGTGGTGTGCTTCTCCCAGCACTGTGCACTATGATAAATGATATGATATATTGCAATGCTATGAATATGTAGTTGCCAACCAAACCAAAATTGCCTCACATATTAGCCAGCCCTCCCAATAGTGCCCAAATAGTAGAGGGCCCTCCCCCATAGTCTCTTATATAGTAGCCAGCCCTCCCCCATAGTCTCTTATATAGTAGCCAGCCCTCCCCATAGTCTTATATAGTAGCCAGCCCTGCCCCATAGTGTCTTATATAGTTGCCAGCCCTCCCCCATAGTCTCTTATATAGTAGCCAGCCCTCCCCCATAGTCTCTTCTATAGTAGCCAGCCCTCCCCCATAGTCACTTATATAGTAGCCAGGGTGAGCCAGATGTAATTCAAACTCTGAATTGCCTGGTGGGCCAAAAGTTATTGCCAAAGTGGTCCAAATTATCCTGCTAATCACCACTGTAGCTTCCAAAAAATTGCAGGAAGGTTCAGGCCAGAGACATTCATTGTAGGTGTGTGGGATCATTACAGCTGGCTGTGTGCCTGTTCTCCCCTACCAGCCCACTGTACAAGTGATCAGTTCCTGTCATTACTCCCCTCCTCCAGCAGGTGGCAGTAAGGTTCCTGTCATTACTCCCCTCCTGCAGGTGGCATTGTTGTTCCTGTCATTACGCCCCTCCCCCTGCAGGTGGCAGTGTGGTTCCTGTCATTACTCCCCTCCTCCAGCAGGCGGCAGTGTGGTGCTGGTCATTGCTCCCCTCCTCCTGCAGGTGGCAGTGTGGTGCTGGTCATTGCTCCCCTCCTCCAGCAGGTGGCAGTGTGGTTCCTGTCATTACTCCCCTCCTCCTGCAGGTGGCAGTGTGGTTGGTTCCTGTCATTACTCCCCTCCTCCAGCAGGTGGCAGTGTGGTTCCTGTCATTACTCCTCTCCACCTGCAGGTGGCAGTGTGGTTCCTGTCATTGCTCCCCTCCCCCTGCAGGTGGCAGTGTGGTTCCTGTCATTACTCCCCTCCTCCAGCAGGCGGCAGTGTGGTGCTGGTCATTGCTCCCCTCCTCCAGCAGGCGGCAGTGTGGTTCCTGTCATTACTCCCCTCATCCTGCAGGTGGCAGTGTGGTGCTGGTCATTACTCCCCTCCTCCAGCAGGCGGCAGTGTGGTTGGTTCCTGTCATTACTCCCCTCCCCCTGCAGGCGGCATTGTTGTTCCTGTCATTACTCCCCTCATCCTGCAGGTAGCAGTGTGGTTCCTGTCATTACTCCCCTCCTCCTGCAGGCGGCAGTATGGTGCTGGTCATTACTCCCCTCCTCCTGCAGGCGGCAGTATGGTGCTGGTCATTACTCCCCTCCTCCAGCAGGCGGCAGTATGGTGCTGGTCATTACTCCCCTCCTCCAGCAGGCGGCAGTGTGGTTGGTTCCTGTCATTACTCCCCTCCTCCTGCAGGTGGATGTGTGGTTGGTTCCTGTCATTACTCCCCTCCTCCTGCAGGCGACAGTGTGGTTGGTTCCTGTCATTACTCCCCTCCTCCAGCAGGCGGCAGTGTGGTTCCTGTCATTACTCCCCTCCTCCAGCAGGCGGCAGTGTGGTGCTGGTCATTACTCCCCTCCTCCAGCAGGCGGCAGTGTGGTTGGTTCCTGTCATTACTCCCATCCTCCAGCAGGCAGCAGTGTGTTGCTGGTCATTACTCCCCTCTTTCAGCAGGCAGCAGTGTGTTGCTGGTCATTACTCCCCTCCTCCTGCAGGCGGCAGTGTGGTTGGTTCCTGTCATTACTCCCCTCCTCCAGCAGGCGGCAGTGTGGTTCCTGTCATTACTCCCCTCCTCCAGCAGGCGGCAGTGTGTTGCTGGTCATTGCTCCCCTCCTCCAGCAGGCGGCAGTGTGTTGCTGGTTATTACTCCCTTCTTCCAGCAGGCGGCAGTGTGGTGCAAGTTATTACTCCCCTGCTCTTGCAGGTGGCTCAGCAGTACTGCTTGTTTCCACCCTTCTCCAGCAGGTGGCAGTGTAATATAGACTAACGCCCTACCTTTGTCGCCTACAAGTGATTGATAAAAGCGCACGCCTTGCCCATGTCTACGTGCTTTTGCCCAGGTCTCCTCTCCGCCCGTCCCCTTGTTTCTATGGTAACCTGACGCTTCTTCCTAGCGCTGGAAGCGTGGAACGGAAGTTACGTCAGGGTTGCCGCAGAGACGCCGGAAGTGGAGGAGTTCTGTCATTGGCGGTCCGCCTGGGCACCCGGAAGTCGATGTTGGCGGCACCGGGATCATGAAGCGGGACGTGAGGATCCTCCTCCTGGGGGAGGGTGAGAGAAGGGATGACCCGGGGCAGGGGACGGTGATGGGTACATGTCCCCGGGCTGCGGGCAGTCAATGTCACCTCTGATACATACGGGAGGCGCTGCTGCACAACTACAACTCCCAGCATGCCCTGTTCCACCACACGCAGGGATGGGCTGATGGGAGTTGTAGTTCCCGCTGCAGGGTGTATGTTACCTGAGCTCCATCAATGCCACAACTACAACTCCCAGCATGCACCCATGGCCTTTGTCAGGTCATGCTGGGAGTTGTAGTTCTGCCGCAGGGGGGGGGGACCTCCGGCTGCTGCAGAACTACAACTCCCATCCTACCTGCACTGCTAGAGCCTCATACATATACACAGTGCATGATGGGAATTGTAGTTTTGCAGCAGCTGGAGGGCCGAAGGTTCCCCATCCCTGGGTTAGAGTCTTACACATTATCTTTTCTTCTCCAGTTACATCCAAAGCTGCAAAGAAAAAAGTCTCCTTGTTGCTGTTGGAACCAGCAGTTTAACTCCACCCCACTTTGTCATGTGACCCAACAGCAGAGCTCCCACAATGCACTGTGTTCTGGAGACAGGAATCCAGAATGTCGGGTGCTGCTTTGGATGTGAATGGAGGCTGATAAGGCGCAGGTGTCAGACTCTCCAGCGGTTACAGAACTACTATTCCCATCCTGCTGCCACAGCTAAAGCCTTGGCTGTCTGGGCATGATGGGAGTTGTAGTTTGGTAACAGCTGGAGAGTCTGACACCTGTGATCTAAGGACTATGTGAGGTGGTGGAGGAGCGGCGGCCATTGTTAGTACAATCCTCTGCAGCTGTAGACGTCTGTACCAATCCTCTATCCTCCCTCTTATCCCGCAGCCCAAGTGGGGAAGACGTCTCTGATCATGGCGCTGGTGGGGGAGGAGTTCCCGGATGAGGTAGGTGCTCCCACATCATCACTTATCTCTCTTATCTATGGACTACAACTCCCAGCATGCTCTCAGTATATGTGCGGAGATGTGGTCTTGCAGCAGCCATAAAGCAATAGCTTATAATAGCTGTATAATGAGGCAGAGACAGATCTGTGTATAACAGGAACCTTCCTCTCATCCGGCATCCAATAATCCAGAGGCATAGACAGGAAGCACCAGATGCTGCACAGCGCCCCACACAGATATATAGTGATTATATACTTACTACAATGGGGTGTACAGGCGCTTCCCCTGCTGCCCTATAAAAGGCTCTCAGAGGCTACTTCTGGGTAGTGTAGAGATCAGTGACCACCAGACATCTCTCTGTGATGCACTTGAAGACATTTTCCCATTTGATAGACTTTGAGAGGAGACATCACTGGACTGAGAGAAGCAAGATGGTGGTTGTGATGAGTTCTTGCCTTAGGTTAGATGGTGCTGGGATCAGAGGTTTTGTGGGAGCAAAGAGGCTCCGGGCGCCCCAGACACCAGTACAGAGGATTGTGTCATCTGCCCACAAGGGGCCAGGCGTCCCCTGCATTACACCCCCTGCCCACATTATCTCCAGGAGCACAAGGACAATCAGTGTGATGGGGCCCATTGACAGCAGCCGCTATTATCCTTGTCTGCAGTTGGGAAGGGACCCTGCACTGCTAAAATGTCACCGGTTCTATTTGGGATCTGGCAGCAGTTTGAGTATGGAACCTTGTGATGAGTGTATCATCCTGTCTGTGCTGTGGAGGACACTGCCCCCTGCTGATCTTATGATGTGGGGAGGATTACTGACCCCTACTGGTGTGATGATGTGGGGAGGATTACTGACCCCTGCTGGTGTAATGATGTGGGGAGGACACACTGCCCCCTGCTGGTGTGATGATGTGGGGAGGATTACTGCCCCCTGCTGGTCTGGTGGTGTGGGGAGGATACTGACCCCTGCTGGTCTGATGGTGTGGGGAGGACACTGCCCCCTGCTGGTCTTATGATGTGGGGAGGATTACTGACCCCTACTGGTGTGATGATGTGGGGAGGATTACTGACCTCTGCAGGTGTGATGATGTGGGGAGGATACTGCCCCCTGATGGTGTGGGGAGGATACTGCCCCCTGCTGGTCTGATGGTGTGGGGAGGATACTGCCCCCTGCTGGTCTGATGGTGTGGAGGACACACTGCCCCCTGATGGTGTGGGGAGGATACTGCCCCCTGCTGGTCCGATGGTGTGGGGAGGATACTGCCCCCTGATGGTGTGGGGAGGATACTGCCCCCTGCTGGTCTGATGGTGTGGGGAGGATACTGCCCCCTGCTGGTCTGATGGTGTGGAGGACACACTGCCCTGATTTGGCCGCTAATCGCCCATTGCGGCTGATAATTGCTTTGTGGAATAAAAGGCAACGACCAATGACAATATAACGTCTTTCAACATGTTAAAAGATGAGAGACAATGATAGGATTGATTTGCGGACAGGTCAGCGCTCGCTTGCTCCTTCCAATCACCCCGTGTCATAGGGGTTAACATGATCCCTGTTATTTATGTTACATGCCAGATGAGCAGGAGCAGACGATTGATAATCCGGCACATATCTGCTGAGTGACAGGACCACCCTGCTTACTGCTGCTCCTCCTGTCACTATTGCTTCTATGTAATAATCTCCTATGTCTCCCAGGTACCGGCCCGCGCAGAAGAGATCACAATCCCGGCTGATGTCACCCCAGAGAAGGTCCCGACGCACATTGTGGATTCCTCAGGTGACTGCCTGTAGTAGTAGTGTCCTGTGTATCGGGGACTGTCAGGGCTGCACAGGAATGATCTCACCGCCTCCACCCTGAGCTGTCTATGGGTGGAGTAATTCTATTGGACTGTTATAACATGTCTGTACGGCCTGGGACGCAGGGAATGATCCCAGGGAAGCTTTGTGCTCCTATACAAGTCTGTGTGTGTGTGTGTATAGAGCCGACAGACGCCATAGAGCTGTGTGTTACATGGACCAGCCTCATCTCATTGACCGCCATGTAATGCCGCTGTAAAGGAAATGTGCAGCGCGCTACAACTTACCCTGCCTATATCTGCCCATCACAGGGGTAGTATTTATTGGGCAAACCCTAAGGCAGGGATGGGGAACCTTAATCCCTGCAGCCGCAAAACTACTATCCCCATCATGCCTGGACAGCCAAAGCTAAAGCTATTCTGGGCATGATGGGAATTGTAGAGGGCCGACGTTTCCCCATTCCTGCCCTAAAGTCATGACTTCCCCTCCTGTTCTGTAGTTTATAGTCAGTCTGCACTCACTGTACTGGTGATCTGTTCTGCACTGTAAAGCATAAGGGATACAACAGCAGCCTGGCAGTGGTGGGCAGTGCAGTGTAAAGCATAGGGGATCCGGAACAGTAACCCGGGGGGATGGGTTTTATACTGTAACGTAATCCCCACCGTAGTGGCTCCTTTATGGAGCAGAGCTGCAGTGTAAAGCTTGAGGGGTAGATCCTGATAGGTCATAGCCATGCTTTTGATGTACACATGATGAATAACCATATACACAGGGCTCGGGGAGATGATCTTCCTCTCCCTCTATTATAATGTGATATTAGCCGCCGGCCGTGGTTTGGCGCTCGCTGTTCATCTCTTTGTATCTTTATATTCTTAGAGATGGAGCAGACGGAGGATGAGCTGAGAGAAGAGATCACCAAGGTAAGAGAAGTGTCCGCAGCCTTACAGTGAGGAGCGCCCTCTAGAACACTTGGTTGGCAGCTACCTACGGGGTCCCTGTTACAACAAAAAACCTTTTGACACATTCTAGATCCATTTTAGAAGTGTTGCTCTGTCAGGGTCCGGATGTTCTGATCCCACCGATGCTTAGAGACGGCTACAGGCTTCATGCTGCAGGAGACGGGTTCTGTAGACTTCGGGTCCTGTTAGATGAATCGATTTTTCGACGATAAACGACCTTGAACGACCTGGAATCGTTCCCCCAATTACACGGAATGACTATCGTTACTTGCAATCGTTTTTGCGATCTTACTCTCCTTGCAGATCATTTGTTTCAGAGCTATTACACCTACAGAACATACGTGAACGACGTGTTATTACGCCAAACGATTAACAATGATTTTAGGTTTCGATCTAAACAAGCGATCAACGATTTCTCATTAGTTGTTTAAAGTGACACTGTCACCTCCTTTGTGCATTCTGACATCTCTACACAGGTGTAAAGGGTAAATTTAGTGGTTTTCATACCTTATTTTCTATCATACGTCATGGTGCTTGTTCAAGTAAAAAGTCATCTTTTATCAGCTGCAGATTGTGTTTAGTGGGCGGGGCCTCACAACATTAGCGCCAATTAGCCCCACCCACAATGCCACAGTTGGCCCCGCCCCCTCGCCGGCCATTGGAACAGGCTGGCAAAAGGTCTAGACCCCACCCCTTTACATCGGCCAACCAATGGACATCAAGGGGGCGGGGCCAACGGTACTGTTGTGGGGCTATGTGGCGCTCATGCAGCGAGGCCACGCCCACAATCTGCAGTTGATAAAAGATGACTTTTGACTAGGGCTGGGCGATATGGCCTAAAATTTATATCACAATATAATTTGATGCATGCACGATATATCACGATATATATCAATTTTTTTGTGTGTGTATACAAATTACTACACTTTAAGAATTTTTTAAGATGTGTATTGTATAACAGATCTTTTTCCAAACAATGTAAAGATTAAGTGTTAGTAAAACACAAAATTGTTTAAAATAAAGTGCCAGTTATCAGCCCCCCTTGTACCAGTTATCAGCCCCCCTTGTGCCAGTCATCAGCCTTTCCCTGTGCCATCAGCCCCTCCTTGTGCCAGTTATCAGCCTTCCCCTTGTGCCAGTCATCACCCCCCCTTGCCAGTCATCACCCCCCCTTGCCAGTCATCACCCCTCCCCTGTGCCAGTTATCAGCCCCCCGTTGGCAGTCATCAGCCCCCCCCCCCCCCCCCCCCCCGATGCCAGTCATCTCCCTCTCCCCTATGCCATCATTAGCTTTCCCTATGTGCTAGCCAAGCCCCATGCCATTGCCACATCATGTCGCCCCAGCCAGGGCCATCATCAGCCCCATGCCATAGCCATCTACACCCCCCGACCCCTCTGCTACTTACCTTTCCTGCAGGGCTGGCTGATGGAGTCCGCGAGGCGAGACGGGCCGCGTCTTCTTCCCAGCATGCACTGGGAGAGACCTGACGTCACACGCATCGTCAGCTAGCGCGCTGACGATGCGTGAACGGAAGGCCCTGCAGCGCGGTACCACGGAGCGGTAAGTGAGAAGCTTATTCGCTACCGCTCCGTGGGCATGTATCGCGATATGACGATATGCCGAAAATCTATATCGTAATCCGAATTGATGACAATATTTTTGCATATCGTTCATATCGCCCAGCCCTACTTTTGACTTGAACAAGCACCATGACGTATGATATAAAATAAGGTATGAAAAACGCTAAATTTACCCTTTACACCTGTATAGAGATGTCAGAATGCACAATGGGGGCGACAGTGTCACTTTAAATCCGAACGATTTTTTAAATCACGCAGAATTCCGCCTGCCTTAGTGTGCCATAGCCCACCTATGGGAGAGCTTGCACGCCTCCGCTGTTACATGGAGTGCAGCAGCAGCAGCAGAGGCGTGGGAGCTCTCCCATAGACAGGCTATGGCACACTGAGGCAAACAGGATACTCTGCCGCAGATTTCCGCCTGATTTACTCAGTGTGAACATACCCTTATAGCGCACTTACAATGGAGGCTGCCTCTTACAGGGAGATTGAATAGGCAACAAGCCAAGGAGTGAAGCTCTTAGCAGAGCTCTTCCTCTGGGACTATCTAACAATCATTCAGGGTCAGACGTCCCCAACTGGTGACAATGTTTGACATGTCTTTTGGGGGCTGTCATCATGTATATGAGGAAAGGCTCTTGTATCCCTGTATGATGCCTGCGGCCCTGTCCTGCAGGTGGAGTGTCATATATCAATGTGCTACGTAACTTCCATTATTGACTCTCATTTTTTCACTTTCTTCTGACAGGCAAATGTGGTCTGCATCGTGTACGACGTGTCAGAGCCCAGCACTATTGAGAAGGTTAGAGAGATGACTTCAGAGCTGTGCTCCTTGTTCCTTCTCTTCTGACATTATTGATATTGAGCAGCTGGGTCTCACAGTTGATAGAAGCAAACCTAATGTGATGCAGTAATAGATATAACACTCTGGTCTGAGCTGATCCCGCCCTATACACGGTATATTACACTGTGCTGCAATGGCCGGGATCAGAGATAACACTGTAGGTGCTGCAGTCACCCTGGCCCCCCTGTGACATGCGATTATTGGATACCCCCTGTTCTCTGCCACCTTATTTTCTAAAGCCTTATTATTCGTTGTGAATTTCTCCTTAGATCTCCTCTAAGTGGATCCCCCTGGTGAACGGCCGCGCAGAGCGAAACTCTCGGTAAGGTTGTATACTGTAACCCTCTCTACTATGACATCTTGGGAGTGTAAGTGTAATACAATTTGCCTGTTGCCATAGGCTTCCTATAATCCTCGTAGGAAACAAGTCCGATCTACAGTGCGGCAGCTCCATGGAGTCCATCCTGCCGATTATGAACCAGTTTTCTGAAATTGAGACCTGTGTGGAGGTAAGATGCCAAGTGTATGTGCTGCCACACCATGCCAGGCTGCCCGAGTGTATACCTGGTCCTGTAGGTGGTGGGTTTATGTGTATTTTCACCCTGCGGATTTCTATGACATGCAGATTTATTCTTCCTCTAGTGTTCTGCTAAGAATCTCAAGAACATCTCTGAAGTCTTCTACTACGCCCAGAAAGCTGTGCTTCACCCCACCGCCCCCCTGTACGATCCGGAGGAGAAGCAGGTACGTAGCACAGGTCAGCAGGTGCCCTCAGGTCTGTGTGATCTGCCGTGGTCACAGGGGGATCTACCGCCTCTTCCCCAATAGGTGATGTGGCTGCTGCCAAGCAATCCTCAGTCTTTCTTCCCAGAGTAATGTATGTGAGGATACAGCAGGCAATATGGCGGCAGGAGGCCAATATTCACTTAGGGTAGGTGTATGTCAGACTATGGCTGATTTCATCTGCTTTCTCTCCAGCTGAGGCCGCAGTGCAGGAAAGCTCTGACCCGCATATTCACTATCTCCGATCAAGACAACAACCAGATCCTGAGCGATGATGAACTAAATTATTTCCAGGTATGTCACTGTGCACAAATGGCAGCACGGCCTATAGGTGGTTACTCTGTACGTCTAACCATGACTATGGTTATTAGCCCTACCAGAGACCCCCATCTGTAGATGACTATTGTGGGGGTCATGCTCTTTGTCAGTACAGAGCAAAGTTTCTGACTAAGGGTAAAACCCACACACCGTATATGCAGCGTATTTACTACTGCGATACGCAGCAAATACGCAGCAGATTAGATCTAAATAACTGAACACAGCATCAAATCTTCACCTTCACATTTGCTGCGTTTTTGCTGCGTATACGGTGTGTGGGTTTATACCCTCAAAGCTAAAACTTGTCACAGGGCTCCGTGACCCCTGACCCCAGGTCTCTGTGATGCAGTCACAGTCCCCCACCTGTTCACCCTGGGGTATATAACTCTTTGCATTGTGTCTTTTCATCTGTATATAAAGCTTTTCTCACTGATCCTGTGTTTCTGATTGGTGTCTTGCCTCTTGTCTCCTGGGAGGTAGCAGTCCTGCTTTGGGAATCCTTTGGTTCCTCAGGCCATGGAGGACGTGAAGATGGTTGTCAGAAAAAATACAGCGGATGGAGTGCGGGAGAATGGGCTGACGCTAAACGGTGAGAGCGGATGTTGGACTGTGGTAATATGTGACTGTTTGTCATACATTTAGAAGAACGGACATGAATACTTCTTCAGAACATCTAAACTTTGCAAAAAGGGTTCATTTAAAATTTTTTCTACCGCTTTCAGTATACAGCTCCTATGCAGACCCATTTGTCTCCATAGTAACGGACTACAAACTCCGTGTCTGATCCTGCTGTCATGTGTTAGTAGAAGTGAATGGAATACCTGACAACCGTATCAGACTACACTGTGTTTGTCTGTAGTCTGTTACCATGGAGACTTATAGCTCTGCAATAACACAAAACGTATAAAAATTGTATCCTTGTGTAACTTACTTGTAGGGGCGCAATTCATAAGTGACCTACCGATTAGAGCAGGGGTGGGGAACCTGCGTCCCTCCAGCTATTGTATAACCCAATAAGCCTGGGAAGCTTTGGCTGTCCAGGCATGATGGGAATTGTAGTTTTGCACCAGCTAGAGGGCCGCATTAGAGGTAGGATCCATACATATAGTAGCAGTTTATGGTGCAGGTTTCCTCCAGATCCTGAAGGGGCATTGGTTGAATCATCCATGTATTTCCCCCTCCCCCATGACTAAGGCTTATAATTCCTCACAGTTTATCATCTACCAATAAACTTTTCTTTTATGTATTATTTTCTGGGATTTTTTCACACTCAGGATTCCTTTTCCTCAATACCCTCTTCATCCAGCGGGGGCGCCATGAGACCACATGGACCATTCTACGACGCTTTGGATATGATGATACACTGGAGCTGACCGATGACTACCTCTACCCACCGTAAGTCTCCTCTGTTTATAGGATTCTAGTTTGCCCTGGTTGTATAGATACATGCGGGCCCCCACCTAGCAGACATTTTTGACAAACCCTGTAAGAGTGCAATAAATGTCTGGAAAATCCCTATAAGACTGTAGTTAACTCCATAATCTCATTGCATGTAACACTCGCAGACTTCCAGGAGGCTGAGATATAAGGATCTTGGGAATTGTAATCCCTGGTGACTGACGTCCTTTCCCCATAGTACAAGGGGCACATGTAAATGGCTCCCTGTATCTCAGCAGTATATTGGGGTAAGCTGTAGTGTTCAGTCTCCCGCTTCCTGATTGATTTCACTTTGTGGGGATAGTTCGGCCTCCGCTCCTGCCGTTGCATATCCGAGAACAGATTTTATTGAGCCATCACGAAACGTGTTACTGAATGTAGCATCTGTGGAGAAAATCTGTTCACACACGGCAGACGCTACCAGATATTACTTAACCCTTTACGCCCCAGAGAGGAGAGCAATTCTCTGGTTTCTTATTTATAGCTGTGATACGAGTATTGTCACCCCGCTTTCCTAGAGTCTGGCTATGCAGCAGTATGTAGGGGCAATAGTTATACACTTGTCATTCAGGAATCTGGGAGAGCTGAGTGACATTGGCTATATTGGTTGTTACTCAGCTTCCCCAGAAACGTAGTCACTGTCGTGAATTTTTTTTGCAGAAATCAATAGTCCAGGCGATTTTAAGAAACTTTGTAATTGGGTTTGTTAGGCAAATATGCCATTATCTGCATTTAAAAAGCCTTTTCCCAGGTCCCCCCCTCCTCTCCTTTCTGTAATCCACTGCTCATTATCAGGAAATCTCAATCAGACGTGCCCTGTCTGTTCTATGAAGAGGGGAGGGGGGAAAAGAGACGGAGCAGAAATGTGGGCAGCAGAAAACTGAGAACAAAGGATTCCTCATTGGGGGGGGGCTATTCAGAGGTCAGATAGCTCAGTGGTGACATCAGAGGAGAGAGGACAGAGGGTAATGTAGCTTTTAATTAACTCTTTGTTGTCCTGTTTTGGTGTCTCTTCTCCCTCTCTCCATAGGAGAACAATGAAGACGGGGGAGAGCTTCAAACTGCTTTTTCATTTTAAAAAATAATTTTTTTGGCTAATAACCCCAATTACATAGTTTCTTAAAATCGCCTGGACTATTGATTTCTGCAAAAAAAATAAAAAATTCACGACAGTGACTCTTTAAAGCATGCCTCTCATTAATAAAATGTTTGGTCTTTGGGGTCTCACTGCTGAGACCCTCCTACTAATGTCACTAATCTCTGTCCAGCAGCCCCATAGTCTTAAAAGGGAGCCACTTGGACGGAGATTGCTATGAGCCAGGGATAGAAATGTGCTATTGTGTACTTCTCCTGATCGCTGATCCCGGCTTCTTAGCAGTGAGACCACAACCAAGACCAAAACCTTCATAATACTGTGGTTTTCCAGCTAAAGATGTCGGGCAAGTTGGATCTCAACTGTCAGTGTGGATCTTGCCCCTCATTGCCCCTGCTTTTAAGGCTCTATTACACGAAACAATGATCAGCCTTACTTGGTTGATTACTGACCGTCCCAGACGATAATGGTTTTGGGTGATTGCTATATTGAAAGGCATCGATCAGCCATCATGCATGTTGTTGGTTGATTGTGGTCAACATGCTGAAAAAGCCCGATCATGTCGGCGACAGTCTGCTGCGCATCGCTCCACCACTGACTTCAGTGGACAACCGGAATGATCTGAAGACCTTTTGGGCAGCCCCTCTTGCTGCTCCTCGCTCGCTGTCTGTACATGTGTTCCCATACATGACATCTCTCTTTTTTTCTCCCCTCCCCCACAGCCTGCGGATCCCCCATGATTCCTCCACTGAGCTCAACCATTTCGGCTATCAATTCCTCCAGAAGATCTTTGAGAAGCATGACCTGGTAAGGATGGCAGAAGTTATTGTCCTGAGGACCTATACAGACTGATTCCTGTAGAGCTACTGGAGTGATGCCATTGGGTTTTGTTATAGGGGTCATGAGACATGTCTTCTAGAGTTGAGCGAACTTCAAGTATGCTTGAGTTTGTCCAAAGGAAGAGACGCTGCAAAGATGGGGTCCTGCAATGATAGATATTAGATTGGAGCGAACTTTGAGTGTGATCAAGTTTGTCCAAACCCGAGCGTGTGGCATTTTCTTAGCGGTGGCTGACAGAGGCCGTAAGCCTGCCTGGAAAACATGGATATAGCAGGACCCCCTAGGGCTGTTTCCAATTCGAGCAGCCGCAGCTAATTAAATGCTGCGCATGCAGGTTTGGATGAGCTCAAGCATGCTCGAAGTCCGCTCCACTCTAATGTCTTCCATAGCAGGACCCCATCTTTGCAGCGTCTCTTTCTGTGGACAATAGTGGCTTCCGTACCTCCATATAGGAGTCAATAAAATATCAATTCTAGAGCAATCCCTAACAGCCTTCCCCTTCGCTCTTCATAGGATGGTGATGGCGTATTAAGTCCTCCAGAGCTGCAGAGCTTCTTCAGTGTTTTCCCATACATCCCCTGGGGCCCGGAGCTTAGCAGCACAGTGTGTATGGCGGACACTGGTCTGCTTCCTCTTCACGGGTTTATGTGCCAGTGGACGTAAGTTCTCAGACCGCACACTCCCGTACATGATCCTGGCCAGCCGAATGTCCCTAATAATGATCACATTGTCCTCTGCTTCCCCCGGGCAGACTAGTGGCCTATCTGGACGTCCATCGTTGCCTGGAGCATTTGGGGTACTTAGGGTATCCGATCCTGTGTGAGCAGGACAGCCAGACACAGGCTATCACAGGTATGTCATTGTGATGTCATCTCTTATCCCCCGATTATTGTGCTCCGCTTTAGCTACTGGTTATTTATTGCTGGATGTTTCTTCTCTTACGCAGTGACCCGGGAGAAGCGGATAGACCTGGAAAAGGGACAGACGCAGAGAAACGTTTTCCTGTGTAAAGTGATTGGCCCCCGCGGGACGGGTAAATCTGCCTTCCTGCAGGCGTTCCTGGGGCAGAGCCTTGAGGTGAGGGGGGGTGGGGAGGGGGTATTGCTTGTCTGTTGTCCCCCTGTGTATTGTTAAGGTCCCCATACACCTTCAGTGACACCTGAATGAACGTCCGGCCGTCATTTATCTCTCCCACCCACCGATCATTCAGCACGGCCAAGTGTTTCTGTATGCTCTATGAGGAGGGGTAATTGGCAGCTCTTGCTGCAGCTTATCTCTCCCTGAACAAAGGGGTCGGGTGGGGATTTTTCATCATGCCTGACCCCTATAACCTCTAACACCATCTGTCAGTGGTTGTTTGGGACAGCCCCATACCGCCGCGTGTGTCAGGTATGGCCGACTCCAGTCTGTGTATGGGGCCCTTTATGTGTTGCAGGAAGCACAGTCATAGTCCAGCAGATAACAGTGCTTGTTCTGTATCAGGGAGCTCGGTCATTTTCTAATGTTATCAGGCTCTTTATGAGCAGGGCGGCAGGCTCCCCGGCACACACGTCTCAGCTGTATGGCTGACCGCAGATAGGAGGCAGCTATTAGTGACTATTCATGGTCAGCAGTAACCAGCCCTGAAGCTGCTGAGGTGCTGGGAAGAGGTAAGCATATTCCAAGGGCTGTACAGATATCACTGATGATGTCCACACGATTATGAAGCCATCTAATAGGCGTGGTAAACGAGCACCGCCGCTTGCTTACCCCGCACATTTGGCTGCCTAATCCTGCAGGTGAGTGCTCTCATGGTGAATCATTGGGGTTATGGATGCCGTTCAGCAGTAGGGGTGACCTTCAGCACGGCTTATCTAGGCCCCTCTTATCTTCTATGACTTGTGTTATATGTTGCCTTTCTACCGCTCCTGTATACAGTATATTTCCGCTCCTCCATACCTGCTGTGACATTATCCTCTTCTTCTCCCTCAGGAGCAGCTGCAGAGCCGCAGGGCGCCCTCCTTCTACTCTGTGAACACGGTGCTTGTCGGGGGGCAGGAGAAGTATCTCATTGTAAGTCATACCTCCTCCGCTGCCTGCTTGTGACCAGCACCTGCCTTGTATACTGCAGTCATCCCAATACTTAAAGGGG
The DNA here is from genome assembly GCF_027789765.1 of Dendropsophus ebraccatus. Classification (NCBI taxonomy): domain Eukaryota; kingdom Metazoa; phylum Chordata; class Amphibia; order Anura; family Hylidae; genus Dendropsophus; species Dendropsophus ebraccatus. The sequence goes on from NC_091462.1 coordinate 109,553,628, forward strand.
AACTCCAGAAAGCCCCTCTCACCCCCAGGGGATGCCACCCAGCTGTATGAGTCTTCTCCTGGTTTTCTGTAAATATGGTTTATTGATCATATGACCCAGTGTTCTGCAACTTTGGCTCCTCCAGTTTTTTCACAGCTACGGCTTCAAGCATGCAGAGCATTAGAGCTCACTGGGAGTTGTAGTGGTGCAGCTGGGAAAAGTCCTGGTTAGATACCAATGTTAGAGACCATGTAGATGAAAGTCCGATGCCATCATTATACATCATCACCATACATAATCATGCTGACTGTTCCTTGCAGTTTGTACGCCGTTGTGCTCCATACCCCCACGTAAGTCAGCACTTAGGCGCCCCCCCCCCCCCCCCCTATGCCTATGCCATCACAGAGGGGGTAGGGCCTATGCCCCTAGGTCTGCCCATTCCGATGATGCCATGGAGGGGGAGGGGCCTAAGCATTGATGACATTACTGAGGGGGTGGGGCCTAAGTGCAGGTGGAGCTGGGGATGTGGGGCACGACGGCTGTGAAGCCCCACCCCTACGGCACTGTGCACCAATGATAACATGCATTTTTGAGGGGAGAGACCACCAATAAATCCTCTATACGGTAAGATATGAAATGTCCACAACGGTGCTTATAACTTCTTATATGGAAGGGGGGGGACAACATCACTTTAAGTAATTTGGGAGATTTCTTTCAGCTCTTTGAAGTGGATGTTGACACAGAGTTCCTGAAGCAGTCAGATGCTGCCTGTGATGTCGCCTGCCTGATGTACGATGTCAGTGACCCCAAATCCTTCAACTACTGCGCCAGTATCTACAAGGTGTGTACCCCTAATAAGTCATTCTACCATCATCACTGGTAACCATGGGTCATGTGGTGCCGGATTATCAGAATGTCTGGACTATAGAGTATCCAGGAACAGAATTGCAGATCCAGGGCCGAAGTTTTAATCATCATGAAGATCCTGGATTGTGATGTCTGTCCCCTCGGCTCCAGACTAGCCGTGATGTCGGGCTCTGGATTATTGGAATTCCTACAGTATATATATATAAATGTATATAAGCCTCTTGTATATGTCCTCTCCTCTGTGTCTCTTCCCTTTACAGCAACACTACATGGAAAGTCAGACGCCCTGTATGTTTGTGGGGTGTAAATGGGACCAAGGAGAAGTAAAGCAACAGCACGGGATCTCCCCCACCGAATTCTGCCACAAACACCGACTGCCACCACCGTACCACTTCAGCTGCCGGGGGTCCGTAGATAAGACCATCTATAATAAACTGGCGACAGCCGCTGCCTTCCCGTGAGTATTGGACTGATGAGAACATCTCCCCTTTACATACACGTCATCCAGCTTCCCACATGACATGACAAGCTGGCTGATCACCCTGATTGTCAGTATGATCTCTCTCAGCCCTATGTCACGTGACTTAGACGTATGGATAATATAAGGATGCTGAGATACGCAGAGCTGTTTGCAGAGTCCTCGGGGTCATGACCTTAGTGGTTTTGCAGGGTCCTAGAACACGTTTGCTCTCTTGTATGCTGACTCTGGTCCCGTATGCTGACTCTGGTCCCGTATGCTGACTCTGGTCCCGTATGCTGACTCTGGTCCCGTATGCTGACTCTGGTCCCGTATGCTGACTCTGGTCCCGTATGCTGACTCTGGTCCCGTATGCTGACTCTGGTCCCGTATGCTGACTCTGGTCCCGTATGCTGACTCTGGTCCCGTATGCTGACTCTGGTCCCGTATGCTGACTCTGGTCCCGTATGCGGACTCTGGTCCCGTATGCGGACTCTGGTCCCGTATGCGGACTCTGGTCCCGTATGCGGACTCTGGTCCCGTATGCGGACTCTGGTCCCGTATGCGGACTCTGGTCCCGTATGCGGACTCTGGTCCCGTATGCGGACTCTGGTCCCGTATGCGGACTCTGGTCCCGTATGCTGACTCTGGTCCCGTATGCTGACTCTGGTCCCGTATGCTGACTCTGGTCCCGTATGCTGACTCTGGTCCCGTCTCGCCTCCCTCCAGGCACCTGCATGACACAGAGCTCAGCACGGCCTCCTTCTGGCTTCGAGTGGCGCTGGGAGCCACCGTTGCCGCCGTCATGGGATTCACGCTCTATAAAGCTCTACTGCGCAGCAAATAACCGGCGATGCCTCCGCACATCCAGATCAAGACCAGCATCCACTGCACGACCACTGTGACCGGTTCGGGGAGGAGGAGCAGCCGCCCGCCACTGTCACTTTTAACCCCTTCAGCTCTGACATGGACACTGATGAGGAACCTTAATGTGTCCTGTCCTAATTTTATTTTATTTTTTTTATTATTTTTCTGCCTCGTTCAGTGTTGGATTCTCCCATTACAGTATAAACCAGGCAGCTTGGCTTCACTGATCCTGTGCTGATCCAGATTTACATTGTGCCTTATACTCCAGTCACAGCCACAGCTGCATTCACAGTTCTGCTGCTTTCCTGATAGAGTCAGTGGGACTATGAACGCAGCTTTGGATGTGAGTGGAGCATAAGACGGGATTTATCTCCAGATCAGGACACAGGGAGGAGAAAAGCCGGCTATGAATTCCCCTTCCAAGACCAAAGTGAATACAGAAGCTTCAGGTTCACGTTTTTACTTCCTAATGAACTAATGTGATTGATATAATTGTCTGCAGTAGTAGCGTCTCTGCTATAGACCATGTGGACCCCGATGTCCCGCAGGGTTTCTTGCGCTCTGCAGCCGTGTGTACAGTCTCACAGGAATGGACAATTTCACATTAAAAAATTTACTTATATATAAAGCAATTTTAAAGAAATGGTCACGTCCCTCACCGTATCATCACTTTGTTGTGACGTCACTACACACACGAGGTGTCGGGGTCTCAGCCCTTTCTTCACATTTCCCTGCTGCGGGGTCCCTGGGGCCATGTTCCCTGCTGCTATCTCATGTCTATGGGCACATTGGTGGTGTTAAGTGTTAAAGCGGATATTGCCCTCTCCCAAGGTTACCCCCAATCCAGAGGGAAGAAGATAATAAGCTCATCGGTGGGGTCTGACTTGTGGGACCCCCTGGCGATCACAATAATGGATCAATGGAGAGCACTGTACATGTGTGGCCAGTGCTTCATACATTCTCTATGGGGCTCTCGCCTTTTGTCTTTATATCACCTATGCTGTGGATAGGGGTGACCTTTTAGAGATGGGAATACCCCTTTAAGGGGCTGTATACATAGGGGGTGGGATCACTAAATCCTGTTTTCTCAAGTGACTGTCTACTAGGAAGACTTTTAAACTCCCAGTGCACCGATGCATTCTTACCCTGAAATACTCTGTGCTGCAGGAGGACTCGGCTCTTACTACTATGCATCTCTCAGTCCATGACTTCCCACACTCCTGAAATACTCTGTCCTGCTGGACACATCACAGTTGTATCTTTCTTGGTGTGATGACTGTACACATTGTAGGGTATTTACAGTTGTATAGTGTCCTCACCATGTGCTGCATGATAGGAGTTGTAGTAAGGAGAGGTTGATGCTTGGCCAGCTATTGCAGTATGTGGATAGTGGAAGAAGGTAAATGATCATGTCCTGTTTTGATCAGGTAACTTAGCAGTTGAGCTACCTCTATGGACTTGAACAGTTGTGATCCTCTTTTATTGAGCCTTTTGTCTGGTCCAGATTTCAGTGACATCATCAGCTCTGACATTATTGTCTGTATGATGTCACAGGTCTGAGGCAAGATGTAGACCGCTCAGCAGAGAGCGCAGACCTAGCTGTAGGATAAGCACACTGGTGAGAAGTTCAAAGCAGTGCAGAGGCTTTCAGGAATAATCTTCACACTGCAATGACTGTTTAAGGGGTTTTGGGTGTGTAATAAAATAGGCCAAAACTGCGTGCTAAAAACTATTCCTAAAGAAGAACTATCAGCAGGTTAGATGAATGTTAGCCGCTGATAGCCCCTAATGTGCACAGGGCCCTGAGGAGGGTGGGAATATCTCTTACCTTCCCCCTCAGTGCCGTTCCTGTGCAGTTAGCAGTTGAATCCGAAGGCCGGATCGGCATGAAAGGGGTGGGGCAGTGTTCCGGGCCGTGGGCCCAGTGCCCCGAATGAAGGTAAGAGACATAACATCCTCCTTAGGGCCCTGTGCACATTAGGGTGCCATCACCAGGTTAGGTTTGTCTTACCTGCTGATAGGTCCCCTTTAAAATATCTCCATATCTCTTAAATAGTTATATGGGGGCGGTTATCTATCACTAGAGCAGTGATTCCTATCCTGTGACCCTCCAGCTGCTGCAGAATTACAGCTCAGGCATGCTGGGAATTGTAGTTTTGTCACAGGTTGGGCATCAGTGTATACAGATGATGCATTATACTGAATAACACAGTATGCAGGTGGCTCCCCCTAGAGGAGGCTGCCAACAGACAGGATTTCTTTTTTTTACCCTGGATTTGGATGATTATTATAAAGCTGTTAAGATATTATCCCACTTATAAAGTTACACTATAATAAAAGTTAGATGTGCACTTTAACCTTTGCCAAATGAAAAGTTCTGCAGTGTTCCACTTTCTTTTGTCCTTCGTTTCCATTCAGGAAGGAAAAGGAACGTTCATTGCTCACATGTGTGCTGAGGAAAGTATAGACTTCATTGCACAGAGGCGATACACTGCGACGAACTCTGCATCTGTGTATCACAGCTCTCTATGCCGGTGTCTGCAGGACACGGACAGCTGCTTAGCCTCTCAATGTAAACAGATGACGTCCCCATTCACTGAGATAGTGGAGATCCTGAAAATAATGAATTCGGCCCTCCAGCTGTTGCAAAACTACAATTCCCATCATGCCTGGACAGCCAAAGCTTGATGGTAATTGTAGTTTTGCAACAGTGGTGAGAAAGGTGAATGGAGTTTAGGAGAGGAAGTGTCACCTACAAAGGTCCAGCTAATGTATTAAATGGGAACAGTACACTTTTCACGTGGTAGAGAAATGTCAAAGGTTTGAGCAGCTAAGCAGGGAGAAGCACATGGTAAGCGGACTGTCCCACATGACCAAGATGGACCCCATAATGTAAGTCTTTAGAAAAGAAAAGCGCGTTAAGGAGCCCTACCCTAGCACAGTGACCTCCGGTGATTTTCTGTGCTAACAGACAGGCACCACCCTGGTGAAGTAATTAACACTGGAGGGAGTCTGGTGTTTGCTCACCCCCGCTCCACAGGGGATACATTGCAAGCTTTTGGATTTGAATTCTGCAGGTTTTTTGCGAGCGCTGTTTTCGGCAGAAGGAATGAACAATAAAAAAGTGTTGCTACTACCTACCGTGGTCTTCATTCCTAGGTCCGAGAACATCACTCCCCAAAAACCTGCGAAGCGCAAATCCAGAAGCTTGTAGTGTAAGTCTATGGGGCTGTCTTGGTGTAGTAAATCTTAGTCCATAAAACAATAGATATGAGTGGTTTCACTCACCCAGAGGAGTTGTGCAGATATATAGGCACAACTCTATAGCTATATATATATATATATACCACCTCTACCGCAGCTTTTGGGGTGTCACACATTGGGATGGTGACCATGTGAAGGCCAGCTACAACCACAGCAACGGGACAGAATTTCAGTGTGAACCAATAAATAAAAAACTTTTAATGCAATGTGTTTCGGCGCTATATTACATGAGCGCCTTCCTCATGCCTGTAATATAGCAACAAAATTTTGCTGCTTTAATAAAGTTATTTTTATTGTTTGGTTCACACTGAAGTTAATGACTGCGGTTGTAGCTGGCCTTCATTTGGCCACCAACCCGATGTGTGACTTTCCAGAGTGACACCCCAATACCTGCGCTATGTCCATACACAAGGGCCTCCATCCCAGATGGTCCTGGTTGGGAAAATCTGTCTTCATCTGTGACGTGGCATTCACCCCTTTATAAATGTGGCTCTATTTAGAGGCTATTCATTCTGTCTGTGCAGGCCTGACCTCAGAGCTCCCGGCATCCACATTTATAATGATGCCGGGAGCTCCGAAGCTGTTTAAATATTTGTGCTACTGTACTCCAACACACTTTATAATTGACATATGAAGCATCATAGGACGCCCTCTGCAGGACACACAAAGCATAGCAGCCTGTATACGTCTAGAGACAATGCAGCATGGAGCGCCGTTGTGTACACGAATGGGGCCTTTCGCTGCGGCTTCTAGATCCCTCTTTGTTTCTCAGAATGAGAACTTTTCTTTTCAAGCTTAATGGTTTGTCATGAGGATGATCATTAATTTATACCCATTCTGCCATCATCAATCATTCATCTCTGGAAGAGGATGGATAATCCGCAATTATGCAACCAGATCCCAGTGACCCCAGGGTAACATGGTAGGAGTCGTCCTCCCAGGAGCAGGGACACAACTGTGAACTTTGATAAAAGCAATAACTGCAAGGAAGGAAGCAAAGTTCAGGAGGCTGAGGAGCTTCCTGGCGCAGGATCTGGTGGGAGCTGCCACCTATATACCTGCCTGCTGCTGCCAGGTGAGCTGCCGGTCAACATCACCTGGAGACATGGAGCAGAGAGCCAGCAATGAAATATCTGGGATCCTGGAGAAGAGGCGGCAAAATCTGGTGAGGAATAATGGCTGCCATGGTACTGCAATAAAATATGGATTATGAACTGCTCAGTGTATACACCAGGAACAGGGTCATTACAAGATTATTACAAGGCCTCCTAAACTTTACTTACTTATAATTTATAATTTTATGTGGTTGTTGTAATGGAATCAGCTGTCCATGTGGTGACCTCCTGCTGAGCTTGTGCTTCTACCCAGCAGCCAATCTGAGCAGGCAGAGCTGCAGTGTAAAGCATGGAGGAGACAGGAGATGTGAAAAACGGTGACCTTTATTCACGCCTCAATGTTGCGACGTTTCGGCTATACACAGTAGCCTTCCTTCCTGAGGAAGGCTACTGTGTATAGCCGAAACGTCGCAACATCGAGGTGTGAATAAAGGTCACCGTTTTTCACTCTACAAAGTGCTGTCTCCTTCAAATTCATTGGATTATCCTGGACATTGAGCCCAGTCTGGTGAGGCGTGCACTAATTAATTTTTTCTGCTTTTTGCCTGTGCTGCTATACTATATTTAGGAGATGTATTACAGACTACCCCTGCTCCTAAAGCCAATGTTAAAAGCTAGAGCCCCGGACCATGCAGTGTTTCTTGACTTTATTCCTTAAGTGTCCTTAAGATTCTTCACACTGTGAAATAGTGGGTGTAATTCTGTTTATTACACGGACCCCAAAAATGCCAGGTGGAATCTGGTAAATAAAGTGAGGGGGTAGAGGGGTCTGGGAACAGGAGAGGTCCCCTCTACTATCACTCTGTGGCCTGGGTTCAGTTTGCTGCTATACAGTGACCTATATCCCGGCATAGTGACTTGGACTGGACGCCTTTGATGCTGGTTGCTGGGGGTAGTAGCTGCACTTTATAAGGGCAGCTAAGAATGACTTACAGTGAATGTGCTGAGGAGGACACTGTGCCATAAGAACCTCCGGGGAGGACACTGTGCCCTAAGAACCTCCGGGGAGGACACTGTGCCCTAAGAACCTCCGGGGAGGACACTGTGCCCTAAGAACCTCCGGGGAGGACACTATGCCCCAAGAACCTCTGGGGAGGACACTGTGCCCTGATACCCTCCAAGGAGAACACTGTGCTCTGAGACCCTTAGGGGAGGACACTGTGTGATAAGACCCTCCGGAGAGGACACTGTGCCCTAAAACCCTCCGGGGAGGACACTGTGCCCTAAGACCCTCCGGAGAGGACACTGTGCCCTAAAACCCTCCGGGGAGGACACTGTGCCCTAAGACCCTCCGGGGAGGACACTGTGCCCTAATACCCTCCGGGGAGGACACTGTGCCCTAATACCCTCCGGGGAGGAGACTGTAACCTAACACCCTCCGGAGAGGACACTGTGCCCTAAAACCCTCCGGGGAGGACACTGTGCCCTAATACCCTCCGGGGAGGACACTGTGCCCTAAGACCCTCCGGGGAGGACACTGTGCCCTAAGACCCTCCGGGGAGGACACTGTGCCCTAAGACCCTCCGGGGAGGACACTGTGCCCTAATACCCTCCGGGGAGGACACTGTGCCCTAAGACCCTCCGGGGAGGACACTGTGCCCTAATACCCTCCGGGGTGGACACTGTGCCCTAAGACCCTCCGGGGAGGACACTGTGCCCTAATACCCTCCGGGGAGGACACTGTGCCCTAAGACCCTCCGGGGAGGACACTGTGCCCTAAGACCCTCCGGGGAGGACACTGTGCCCTAAGACCCTTCGGGGAGGACACTGTGCTCTAAGACTCTCTGGGTAGGACACTGTGCTCTAAGACTCTCTGGGTAGGACACTGTGCTCTAAGACTCTCTGGGTAGGACACTGTGCCCTAAGCACACAGGACTTGCAGCTGTCACTTTATTCTGTTTGTCTCTTGAAGTTTGCTGTATGCCATGTCTGCATAGTGATGTGTGTTAATGTGGTATCCCACCACGGTATTACTAGTTTGTACACCCGTCCCAAAAGCCTGTACTCTAATGAAGTGGTAATGAAGTTATGCCTAAGTTTTGCCACTAGATGTCGCTACTATTTATCTATTGTACTTGTATATTGCACAGCTGTAGTAAGTAAGGGGTTACTGTTTATTTGTGATCCGTGCACCAATGAGAGCTCTTCCTTTTCTCTACCCATCTCTATCCTTTTCTTCTTTTTGCACTTTCTTCTCCACCACTCACAGGAGTTATTACATACCCTGTAGGAAGTTGTCACATGGGGAGAGGAAGTACACACCCACACTTAGGGAGTCTTATCCAAGTCTTGGTAGAGAGAGAGGAAGCAACACAAGACGGTCCCTGCTGTAGTTCAGCTGGGCCCTGACTCGGCCAGGTCCCCTATCAGGGACAAGAGAACAAGTCCAGTGTAGTCCAGTCTGGAGTGTGGTAGACAGACACACATGGGAGACACAGAGACCTTCTTCTTAAAAGCTACCTGTATCCCAACTATCAGGGCCGTTTCTAGCGGCGGGCAGGCCGGGTGATCGCACAGGGCGCCGACAGATAGGGGGCGCTGGTGCACCCTTCAGACCTCACTCAGCGGCGTGCGTGCCGCCCGCACGCCCACCCCATCATCTGCCCCTGCGCTCGGCCCATCACCTGCCACATTACCGTCCGCAGCTCACTGGCAGATTCCCCGCAGCAGCCCCCCCTTCTCCGGACCGCACCTCACTCAGTGGTGTGCTCTCCCTGGCTAGGTTGAAAACTCATCTGCGGTCAAGAGGCGGGAGCCAAGTATTTAAGATTCAAGGTCATGTGGTTCAGCCATCCAATGAGGGTAGATGCTGTTTTCGCGCTGCGTGCGTACTCCCAGGGTCCCTCGTGGCCTCCCTGCATGGTCATTGGATTAAAAAAAAGCGCCAACTGCGATGGGAGGGCTTTCGAATGTTTTCCGCGTATTCGACTCACTACTTAATTGAATTCAAATCTTTCGAATACCACAATATTCGATCGAATATCTACTGGATCGAATCGTATTCGCTCATCTCTACTCACGACCTACTCTACTCCGCTATTCTGAAATTACTCTACTACTCAGCACGTAACCAGTTCAACTCTACTATTCTACGTCTGAAGCTCTCGGCACAGATTCTGTCCAGTCAAATCAGCAGTCTATTGTCAGCCGGTGTACTAAGTGTTCCTTCAGTAAAAAATATCTTATTTATGGTAACAGGGTTATTACTCCAGCAACTTCACAGTAGTTACACCGTCTTTGGGTCATCTCCCGTTTCTATGGGTGGCGTTACCGATAGTCCAGGTGGGTCACAACTGCACTCCGGACCACCTTGATAAGTACCCAAGGGACGCCCTCAGAGCCCAACAGGTCACCGACCACAGGGGAAAGGGTATAGCCAACCAACCTAAAATAAAAACAGGTGTGCCCCCATACCTGTGTACCCAACCGGCACTGGCATCACGACTAGAGCCTTGGTAATAGGCTGTATCCCTGTTTTCCTGGCGGTACTCATGCTGTCTTTATCTTCCCCATGGAATGGGAAGGCAGCGGGAGTCAAATGCTGATGGTTCAAGTTCAAACGAACCTGAAAATTAGCGATGTTCGATCATGTCTAGTCACGACAACCTACCATCCGGCTGAGCTATATTCCGACCATCCACCACAGTAGTGTTGTCACACAGCACCATCTGGCAAGTGACCAGTCGACCATAGTGCTGCACCACATTTATACCAGTGACAAAGTTTTCTTTATAAGAAATCTGCAGTTTTGCAATATATTGACTTTTCTTTTTTTAGTTTTCTATGTTTAAATGAACGTGATACATATGGCCAAACTGTGCATATGCCGAATTTGTATTTTACTGCATGAAATAAGTACTTTATCACCTGCCAACCAGCAAGAATTCTGCCTCATACAGAGCTGTTACTTTTTCTATAAGAAGCTCCTCCTGCTCTGCACTTGTTACCTGGATTACGTGCATCTGTCTGACCTTGTTGCCTGTATAAACACACCTGTCCACACAATCAATCACACTCCAACCTCTCCATCATGGCCAAGACCAAAGAACTGTCTAAGGAACCAGGGGCAAAACTGTAGAACTGCACAAGGCTGGAATGGGCTACAGGACAATAGGCAAGCAACTAGGTGAAAAGGCAACAACTGTTAGTGAAATTATTAGAAATTGGAAGAAACACAAGATCTTCCTCAGCCTGGGGCTCCGTGCAGAATCTTGCCTCATGGGGTGAGGATAATTCTAAAAAAAGCTCAGGAATCAGCCCAAAACTACATGGGAGGACCAGGTCAATGACCTGAAGAGAGTTGGGACCACAGTCTTATAGAGTAACAATACACACTACACTGTCATGGATTATAATCCTGTAGGACACACAAGGTCCCTCTGCTCACACCAGCACATGTCCAGGCCTGTTTGACGTTCATGTGGCTGATACAGAGGAGCCATGGGAGAAGGGCATGTGTTCAGATGAGACCAAAATAGAACATTTTGGTATCAACTCCACTCTACGTGTTTGGAGAAAGAAGAAGGATGGGTACAACCCCAAAAACACAGTCCCAACCATGAATTATTGGGGTGGAAACTCTCGGGGCTTTTCTGCAAAGGGACAGGATGACTGCACCGTATTGAAGAGAGTATGGATGGGACCATTTATAGTGAGATTTTGGCCAACAACCTCAGTAAGAGCAGTGAAGATGGGTGGTGGCTGGGTCTTCCAGCATGACAATGACCCCAAAACCAGGCCAATTAAGGAGGAAACCCACAGCCGGGACAACTAAGGAGAAAACACACAGCCAGGACAACTAAGGAGGAAACACACAGCCGGGACAACTAAGGAGGAAACACACAGCCAGGACAACTAAGGTGGAAACACACAGCCGGGACAACTAAGGAGAAAACACACAGCCGGGACAACTAAGGAGGAAACTCACAGCCGGGACAACTAAGGAGGAAACACACAGCCGGGACAACTAAGGAGGAAACACACAGCCGGGACAACTAAGGAGGAAACACACAGCCAGGACAACTAAGGAGGAAACACACAGCCGGGACAACTAAGGAGGAAACACACAGCCGGGACAACTACGGAGGAAACACACAGCCGGGACAACTAAGGAGGAAACTCACAGCCGGGACAACTAAGGAGGAAACACACAGCCGGGACAACTAAGGAGGAAACACACAGCCGGGACAACTAAGGAGGAAACACACAGCCAGGACAACTAAGGTGGAAACACACAGCCGGGACAACTAAGGAGAAAACACACAGCCGGGACAACTAAGGAGGAAACTCACAGCCGGGACAACTAAGGAGGAAACACACAGCCGGGACAACTAAGGAGGAAACACACAGCCGGGACAACTAAGGAGGAAACACACAGCCAGGACAACTAAGGTGGAAACACACAGCCGGGACAACTAAGGAGGAAACACACAGCCGGGACAACTAAGGAAGAAACACACAGCCGGGACAACTAAGGAGGAAACCCACAGCCAGGACAACTAAGGAGGAAACACACAGCCGGGACAACTAAGGAGGAAACACACAGCCGAGACAACTAAGGAGGAAACACACAGCCGAGACAACTAAGGAGGAAACACACAGCCGGGACAACTAAGGAGGAAACACACAGCCGGGACAACTAAGGAGGAAACACACAGGACAACTAAGGAGGAAACACACAGCCGGGACAACTCAGGAGGAGACACACAGCTGGGACAACTAAGGAGGAAACACACAGCCGGGACAACTAAGGAGGAAACCCACAGCCGGGACAACTAAGGAGGAAACACACAGCCGGGACAACTAAGGAGGAAACACACAGCCGGTACAACTAAGGAAGAAACACACAGCCAGGACAACTAAGGAGGAAACAAACAGCCGGGACAGCTAAGGAGGAGACACACAGCCGGGACAACTACGGAGGAAACACACAGCCGGGACAACTAAGGAGGAGACACACAGGACAACTAAGGAGGAAACACACATCAGGGACAACTAAGGAGGGAACACACAGGACAACTAAGGAGGAAACACACAGGACAACTAAGGAGGAAACACACAGCCGGGACATCTAAGGAGGAAACACACAGGACAACTAAGGAGGAAACACACAGCGAGGACAACTAAGGAGGAAACACACAGCCGGGACAACTAAGGAGGAAACACACAGCCGGGACAACTAAGGAGGAAACCCACAGCCGGGACAACTAAGGAGGAAACCCACAGCCAGGGACAACTAAGGAGGAAACCCACAGCCGGGACAACTAAGGAGGAACACACAGCTGGGACAACTAAGGAGGAAACACACAGCCGGGACAACTAAGGAGGAAACACACAGCCGGGACAACTAAGGAGGAAACACACAGCCGGGACAACTAAGGAGGAAACCCACAGCCGGGACAACTAAGGAGGAACACACAGCCGGGACAACTAAGGAGGAGACACTGCCGGGACAACTAAGGAGGAGACACATATCCGGGACAACTAAGGAGGAGACCCACAGGACAACTAACAAGGAAACACACAGACGGGACAACTAAGGAGGAAACCCACAGCCGGGACAACTAAGGAGGAGACACATATCCGGGACAACTAAGGAGGAAACACACAGCCGGGACAACTACGGAGCGGTTCTGTAAGAAGCATTTCATGGTCCTGGAGTGGCCTAGTCAGTCTCCAGACCGGAACCCAACAGAAAATTTGGAGGGAGCTAAAACTCAATGTTGCCCAGTGACAACTCCTCCATACATACTACAGCTCCATACATCCTCCATACTTCAGCTCCATACATCCTCCATACATACTACAGCTCCATACATCCTCCATACTACAGCTCCATACATCCTCCATACTATAGCTCCATACATCCTCCATACTACAGCTCCATACATCCTCCATACTACAGCTCCATACATCCTCCATACTACAGCTCCATACATCCTCCATACCTGACCCCTGGTTACAACGTGACGTGACTAAAATCGTAATCCTTGAGGACCAGGATTATCCCTGTATTCTGAAAAGAAAGGGAATCGGGCTTACCTCTTCTCATCCAATGACAGTCATCTTTGGGACTGATTCATGGAGACTGTTTATCATCTAGTTCAGCTCTAGTATGTTATTACACAAACACCCCAACATAAAAGCAGCTCATCCTATTTCCTGCATGCATATATATATATATATATATATATATATATATATATATATATATATATATATATATATATATGGAACATGGACGCCACAGAGACAACATCCATGTACACAGGGTCTTGGTATTAGACTGTGAGCATTTTGCGCAGACCTGCTGGGTGTCACATACTTATACATTTTTATGATTTTTTATTTTTTTTTGCTTCTGTGCAGAAATTCCAGTGGAGGACATACCAGTTTATACTTAAAGGGACAAAGCTGTCATATTTCAAGATGAGAGGAAGTAATGATAAAGAGGTAAGAAACACAAAACGTAAGTTCAAGTAATGAACCAATAGTAATATATTTCCTATTTCTCCTGCAGGGGGAGCTCTGGGGCACCATTGATGTGCGAGATGTGAGTATTGAAGAGGTTACATAGAAATAATATAGGATGATTGTAGGTTCCCTCCTGATCATTTCCCCTGTACCGGATCAGATGGTGTCACTAGTCAGTGTGGCCACGATGGGCTCCCGCTACCCCATGGAGATGACCCTGCGGAATGGAAGAGCCATATTACTGGTAACTATAACAGTCATGGTGCAAACATCATAGCCTCCACATAACATGGCTGATAACTGAGCACAATAGACTGCAATCATGGGTCCTACAGGCAGCCACATAGCTGATAACAGGGAACAATAGATGATGTAAATGGGAAGGAGATAGATAACCAGCATGAGGATGGGGAGATGGTGACATCCAAATCTCTGACTGGTTATTTCTGTCTTTCAGGCTGCAGACAGCGATGCAGAGAGGGTGAGGTGGCTGCAAGCTATCCAGGAGACCATGGCGTCCATCAGGAGAAGGTCACTATGTCTGCTCCCTTATTCTACTGTATTATACACTCCTCAGCTCACCTGTATACTCCTCTAGAATCCAGTATGCTCCATTGTGGAAACCTCTGCTTCATTAATACACTCCTCTCGTGCTCCTTCATACAGTCCCCTGCTCTCTTATACATTCCCCTGCTCCCTCATACATTCCCCTGCTCTCTTATACATTCCCCTGCTCCCTCATACAGTCCCCTGCTCCCTCATACATTCCCCTGCTCTCTTATACATTCCCCTGCTCCCTCATACATTCCCCTGCTCTCTTATACATCCCCTGCTCCCTCATACATTCCCCTGCTCCCTCATACATTCCCCTGCTCTCTTATACAAACCCTGCTCCCTCATACATTCCCCTGCTCTCTTATACATTCCCCTGCTCTCTTATACATTTCCTGCTCTCTTATACATCCCCTGCTCTCTTATACATTCCCCTGCTCTCTTATACATTTCCTGCTCTCTTATACATCCCCTGCTCTCTTATACATTCCCTGCTCTCTTATACATTCCCTGCTTTCTTATACATTCCCCTGCTCTCTTATACATTTCCTGCTCCCTTATACATTCCCCTGCTCTTTTATACATTCCCCGCTCTCTTATACATCTCCTGCTCTCTTATACATTCCCCTGCTCTTTTATACATCCCCTGCTCTCTTATACATCCCCTGATCCCTTATGCATTCTCTGCTCCCTTATACGTTCCCCTGTTCTTTTATACATCCCCCTGCTACCTTATACATCCCCTGCTCTCTTATACATTCCCCGCTCTCTTATATATCCCCAGCTCCCTTATGCATTCCCTGCTCCCTTATACATTCCCTTGCTCTCTTATACAACCCATGCTCTCTTATACATTCTCCCGCTTTCTTGTACATCCCTTGCTTTCTTATACATTTCCTACTCACTTATACATTCTCCTGCTCTCTTATACATTCCCTGCTCTCTTATACATACCCTGCTCTCTTATATATTCCTTGCTCTCTTGTTCGTCCCCTGCTCTCTTATACATCCCCTGCTCTTATACATCCCCTGCTCCCTTATACATTCCCCACTCACTTATAAATTCGATGCTCCCTTATACATTCCCCACTCTCTTATACATCCCCTGCTCTCTTATACATCCCCTGCTCTCTTATACATCCTGTGCTCTTATACATTCCCTGTTCTTATACATTCCTTGCTTCTTTATACATTTCATTGCTCCCTTATACACTCCCCTGCTCTATTATACATTCCCCTGCTTCCTTATACATTCCCTTGCTCTCTTATACATTCTCTGCTCCCTTATACATTCCCCTGCTCTCTTATACATTTCCCTGCTCTCTTATACATTCCCCTGGTCCCTTATACATCCCCTGCTCTCTTATACATTCCCCTGCTCTCTTATACATTCCCTGCTCTCTTATACATTCCCTTGCTCTCTTATACATTCCCTTGCTCTCTTATACATTCCCCTGCTCTCTTATACATCGCCTGCTCACTTATACATTCCCTGCTCACTTATAAATTTGATGCTCCCTTATACATTCCCTACATTCTACTGCTCCCTTATATATTCCCCTGCTCTCTTATACATCCCCTGCTTCCTTAAACATTCCCTTGCTCTCTTATACATTCCCTGCTCCCTTATATATCCCCCTGCTCTCTTATACATTCCCTGCTCCCTTATATATCCCCCTGCTCTCTTATATATCCCCCTGCTCTCTTATACATTCCCTTGCTCTCTTATACATTCCCTGCTCCCTTATACATTCCCTGCTCCCTTATATATCCCCCTGCTCTCTTATACATTCCCTGCTTTTACACATTCTGATGCCCCCTTATATATTCCCTGCTCCCTTATACATCCCCCTGCTCTCTTATACATTCTCCTGCTCTCTTATACATTCCCTGCTTTTATACATTCTGCTGCTCCCTTATATATTCCCTGATCCCTTATACACCCCCCTGCTCTCTTATATATTTCCCTGCTCTCTTATACATCCCCTGCTTCCTTAAACATTCCCTTGCTCTCTTATACATTCCCTGCTCCCTTATATATCCCCCTGCTCTCTTATACATTCCCTGCTCCCTTATATATCCCCCTGCTCTCTTATATATTTCCCTGCTCTCTTATACATCCCCTGCTTCCTTAAACATTCCCTTGCTCTCTTATACATTCCCTGCTCCCTTATATATCCCCCTGCTCTCTTATACATTCCCTGCTCCCTTATATATCCCCCTGCTCTCTTATATATTTCCCTGCTCTCTTATACATTCTCCTGCTCTAACACATTCTCCTGCTTTTTTACATTCCCTGCTCCCTTTTACACCCTTCTGCTCTCTTATACACCCCCCAGTTTGCTTATTCACCCCTCTGCTCTCTTACATGCCTCTCTGCTCTTCTATACACTCCTCTGCTCTCCTATACACTCCTCTGCTCTTCTATACACTCCTCTGCTCTCCTATACACTCCTCTGCTCTTCTATACACCCCTCTGCTCTCTTATACACCCCTCTGCTCTCTTATACACTCCTCTGCTCTCCTATACACCCCTCTGCTCTCCTATACACCTCTCTGCTCTCCTATACACCTCTCTGCTCTCTTACATGCCCTTCTGCTGTTCTATACACTCCTCTGCTCTCTTATACACCCCTCTGCTCTCCTATACACCCCTCTGCTCTCTTATACACCCCTCTGCTCTCTTATACACCCCTTTGCTCTCTTATACACCCTTCTGCTTTCTTGGACACCCCTCTGCTCTCTTACACGCCATTGTACACTATAACATTACCCTTGGCTCTTCTGCACATCCCCCTGCTGTCCTGTATGCCCATCTTCCTCCTTCTATATCTAGTACTCTCTTTTACACTCCTCTCTTCCCTGATATGCCTCCTCTGCGTCTCTCTCTTTCCGTGATGGTTAGCATGGAGACACAACGTTAACTGAACTGTCCATCTTATAGTCGGCGTTCCTCGGACACTCCTGTTGTTCGTGAAAGGGGTTCGGATCTAAGCCGAGCAATCTGTGACTGGATGAGTAAGGTAATGGTGGCGGGTCGGAGTGTGGGACCATTATACTGAAATGTCTACTACATCAGAGAAGTCTCTGCTCGGCTACATTGCTACACGCCCTGTAATTATTTTATATACGTATTATTCCTCTCATTCCAGTCCAATCCTGGGAGTCAGGCTGGAAGTCCGGTCGGTGATGAAGGTAAAATACCCGATATTGCAGTATCCTCCATATATTCCCTCACATACAATATATGTATACGGACAATTCCCTATTTGTTATTTATGTAACCAGGTAAGTCTCACAGGGATCCATCCAGCATTACATCCATGTGCTTGTAGCCTTTAGGCTCCAGGATGGTGATTCATTATTTCATTATTGATTCTCTGTATATTTCCTGCCTGCTAGAGCAGCAGAATAAGTCACCGCCATATATATAAAGATTGCTATAGTCCTGACATATGTCGTGTCCTGTCAGCGGTTATGTGGTCTGGTACATCCTGTCTATATATTACATTCCCAGATCTCATGTCTTCTCATCATTACAGCCCCCGATGTACTAAAAGACCTGGACTCCTTCATTGACCAAACGTTTAATGGAATCACCTTCAACAGGCAGTCCCAGCTAAGGAAGAGATCGACGGGAATGAGCCAGGAAGCAGGTTGCTGTCTGTCTACTATCTTCTATCTGTCTGTCTGTCTGTCTGTCTATCTATCTATCTATCTATCTATCTATCTATCTATCTCCTATCTATCTATCTATCTATCTATCTATCTATCTATCTATCTATCTTCTATCTGTCTATCTATCTATCTATCTATCTATCTCCTATCTATCTATCTATCTCCTATCTATCTATCTATCTCCTATCTATCTATCTATCTATCTATCTATCTATCTATCTATCTCCTATCTATCTATCTATCTATCTATCTATCTATCTATCTATCTATCTCCTATCTATCTATCTCCTATCTATCTATCTATCTATCTATCTATCTATCTCCTATCTATCTATCTATCTATCTATCTATCTATCTATCTATCTCCTATCTATCTATCTATCTATCTATCTATCTATCTCCTATCTATCTATCTATCTATCTATCTATCTATCTCCTATCTATCTATCTATCTATCTATCTCCTATCTATCTATCTATCTATCTATCTATCTATCTATCTATCATCTATCTATCTATCTATCTATCTATCTATCTATCTATCTATCTATCTCCTATCTATCTATCTATCTATCTCCTATCTATCTCCTATCTATCTATCTATCTATCTCCTATCTATCTATCTATCTATCTATCTATCTATCTATCTATCTATCTCCTATCTATCTCCTATCTGTCTATCTCCTATCTATCTCCTATCTATCTATCTATCTATCTCCTATCTATCTATCTATCTATCTATCTCCTATCTATCTATCTATCTATCTATCTATCTATCTATCTATCTATCTATCTATCTCCTATCTATCTATCTATCTCCTATCTATCTATCTATCTATCTTCTATCTATCTATCTATCTATCTATCTATCTATCTATCTATCTCCTATCTATCTATCTATCTATCTATCTATCTATCTTCTATCTATCTATCTATCTATCTATCTATCTATCTATCTATCTCCTATCTATCTCCTATCTATCTATCTATCTATCTATCTATCTATCTATCTATCTCCTATCTATCTATCTATCTCCTATCTATCTATCTATCTATCTATCTATCTATCTATCCCAAATCTTTCTCTCTCAGTCTATCTTTCTCATTCTGTCCCTTCCATATTACAGCACTGCATTAGAGTAGTCAGTAGGACGTCAGCCATGTTCTGTTCCCTGCCTGGCTCTCATATATTTATAGCCGTCCGTCCTGTCTGACGTTTGATGAATTGAAGAGCCGGCAGCAGCTTTGGGCTTTCCTGCAGGGCTTCTCTCTCTACATCAGTCAAGTGCCAAAATAATACAGACTGATGTGTCTGTGAGACTGATCCAGCGATGTAAGAGGCGGCAGAACCTTCCAACAAAACCCCGAACCCGAAATATGCCCCACTTATCGCCCCCCTCAGACGTGCCCCAATACTGTACCACCGGGTTCTCATACCCATGCCCCAGTTATAAAGACATCTGAATGGCTTTATTATGTGTCCTACATTATTCTCCTTCCTGGCCCTGACTATAGAAGAGAAGATAACTATGAAACTCCTCACCCCTTCCCTACTAAAAAAAAATCAGTCCATGTAAAGTATGATGGGAAATAGTAACATCAGGTTGTTCTTCTTCCAGCTCCCTCCCCCCTCTCCCAGCAGGAAGTCCCAGCACAATGTAAAGCCCCATGCCACCGCTTATAGTCCTCACCTCCCACACTAATGTTCTCCGATAAGACTTGTGTGACTGGCTATAAATGGGTCTTCTATCTGTCTATGAGGAAGGCTCAGCTCAGAAAGGGTTAATGTTTTCCTCTGTTCATCTACTTTTAGAGCCGACCATACGATAATATAGTCCCCCTGTTCCACCTGACTATCACAAAGCAGAGAATTTACTGAATGTTTGTAAAGGGCGACTTGTTCTATGAGACCCTGTTATACCAAACTCTGCGTCCTTGACTGTAAAATCCGCCTCTGTGTGTTCTTATTCCAGAGAGCAGCAGCCACAATACATGAAGTATAACAGTGGGAAGGTAATGTCACATACGGTGAGTGGTAAGAGCTGTATACGTCTACTGAACAAGTGCTAAAGGGCAGCGCCACTCACTGCTGATAATACCCTGAATCATACAGTAATGGCGGCTAGAGTGAGGAGGTTGGATAACATAGGGTTATTACATTCCTCCTATATTCTAAAGGTCACTTTACAAGGAAGGCAAACTTATACTTTCCATATAACTGCTATAAAATTGCTTCCTATGTTCAAGAAGTATAATAACTATTATACTACTGCCCCCTATAATATAATACCGATCCTATATACAAGAATATAACTACTATAATGTGGCGGTAAGACAAAGCACTTAGCACTTACCGGTCTGCTGCAAGATAAGTCCATTTATTCAAACTGGTTTTTACATGTGAACGGGAAGGAAGATGCAAGCAGGTGCGTCCAGGCTAACAACCGTTTTCCTGTATACAATACTTGTCGTGTTGTATACATGAAAGCGGTTGTTCACCTGGACGCACCTGCTTGCATCTCCCTCCCCGTTCACATGTGAAAATCAGTTTGAATAAATGGACTTATCTTGCAGCAGATCGGTGAGTGTTAAGTGCTTTGTCTTACCGCCACACAGTACCTGCTTCTTTCTATGGTGCACCTCCAATAGCTGCAGTCTGGTGGCTGAATCGTCTGTGTATGTACAGGTCCTAGCTCAGACTCTCAAACATTAGAAGTCTCACTGAGTCTTATTGTATCTTGATAACTACTATAATACTGCTCCTATATACAAGAATATAACTATTATAATACTGCCCCCTATATACAAGAATATAACTACTATAATACTGCTCCTATATACAAGAATATAACTATTATAATACTGCCCCCTATATACAAGAATATAACTACTATAATACTGCTCCTATATACAAGAATATAACTATTATAATACTGCCCCCTATATACAAGAATATAACTACTATAATACTGCCCCTTATATACAAGAATATAACTACTATAATACTGCACCTATATACAGGAATATAACTACTATAATACTGCTCCTATATACAGGAATATAACTACTATACTACTGCCTCCTATATACAAGAGTATAACTGCTATAATACTGCCCCCTATATACAGGAATATAACTACTATAATACTGCTCCTATATACAAGAATATAACTACTACAATACTGCTCCAATATACAGGAATATAACTACTATAATACTGCCCCCTATATACAGGAATATAACTACTATAATACTGCTCCTATATACAAGAATATAACTACTATAATACTGCTCCTATATACAAGAATATAACTACTATAATACTGCTCCTATATACAGGAATATAACTACTATAATGCGGTTTAGGGAAGAAAAAGAGTGCTGCACCTCACACCTATGGCTGATACTAGTACCTCTCGGCTGCATAAAAAACATCAGAATTCTGTATGTGAATTGATCAAGCCACACTGCCCCATATACCGTGTGCAGGTATCTGATACACATGGGTCCCTACACTAAGTCCACACCGTGCCAGTCAGTGGCCACCACCCCCGTAGGCGTGCACAGTCAGGGAAGGGAGGCCATGGAGCGGCCCTGCAACCCCCATGCCACAGGACCAGACCCAAAAATGCCACACCAAAACCCAGCCAGCACCACCGGCGGAGGAAGCTGCCCCCAAACAGCACAAGTCTGGATAAGGTATTGCACTCACCATAGCTATCAAAGATAGAATGGGACAGACGGGAGGGATTAAAACCATGAGCACTCAGGTGTCTCCTGCTAATTGCGGTCATGTGGGTCTCACCAGGAGGAGTGCAAAACACGGAGAAAAGAGAGAAACAAAATACGGTTCAGGGAAGAAAAAGAGTGCTGCACCTCACACCTATGGCTGATACTAGTGCCGCTAGGCTAAATAAAAAACACATCAGAATTTTGTGTATGAATTGATCAAGCCATACTGCCCCATGTACCTCATGCAGGTATCTGATACACATGGGTCCCTACACTAAGTCCACACTGTGCCAGTCAGCGACCACCGACACGGTGTGGAGTTAGCGTAGGGACCCGTGTGGACCAGAGGACCTGCGCGGTGGTACACGGGGCAATATGGCTTGATCAATTCATATACAGACACTCTGGTGTTGATTTTTAATATAGGCCTAGCGGCATTAGTATCAGCCATAGATGGGATGTGCAGCGGTTCCATTCTCTCCAGTTCGTGTTTCACAGTTCTCCCTCTCTGAACAGCTCGCACTCCTTTATAAGACCCACATGACCAAAATTAGCAGGATATGTCTGTGCTCGCATGTCCGGACCTTATGTCTTCCCCATTTTGTGAGAGCAGCAATGGTAAGTGTAATACCATATCCATGCTTGTGTCGTTTGGGGGCAGCCTTCCCCGCCGGTGGTGCTGGTCGGGTTTTGGTGGGGCTTTTTGGGTCTGGTCTTGTGACATTGGGGTTGCAGGGCCGTTCCATGGCCTCCCTTCCCTGCATGTGCACGCTTTGCGGGGTTGGCGGTCGCTGACCGACACGGTGTGGAGTTAGCATAGGGACCCGTGTGGACCAGAGGACCTGCGCGGTGGTACATGGGGCAATATGGCTTGATCAATTCATATACAGACACTCTGGTGTTGATTTTTAATATAGGCCAAGCGGCATTAGTATCAGCCATAGATGGGATGTGCAGCCGTCCCATTCTCTCCAGTTCATATAACTACTATAATACTGCCCCCTATATACAGGAATATAACTACTATAATACTGCCCCCTATATACAGGAATATAACTACTATAATGCGGTTCAGGGAAGAAACAGAGTGCTGCACCTCACACCTATGGCTGATACTAGTGACCCTAGGCTAAATAAAAAACACATCAGAATTTTGTGTATGAATTGATCAAGCCATACTGCCCCATGTACCATCGTGCAGGTATCTGATACACATGGGTCTCTACACTAAGTACACACCGTGCCAGTCAGTGACCACCAACCCCACAGGCGTACACAGTCAGGGAACGCGGGCCATGGGACGGCCCTGCGACCCCCATGCCACAGGACCAGACCCAAAAACACCACACCAGAACCCGGCCAGCACCGCTGGCGGAGAAGGTCGTCCCCAAACAGCACAAGTCTGGATGAGGTGTTGCACTCACCATAGCTGCGGCAAACAGAATGGGAAAAAACAGGAGGGATTAAAACCATGAGCACTCAGGTGTCTCCTGCTAATTGCGGTCATGTGGGTCTCACCAGGAGGGGCACTAGTATCAGCCATAGGTGTGAGGTGCAGCGCTCTTTTTCCTCCCATAACTACTATAATACTGCTCCTATATACAGAAATATAACTACTATAATACTGCTCCTACATACAGGAATATAACTACTATAATACTGCCTCCTATATACAGGAATATAACTACTATAATACTGCTCCTATATACAAGAATATAACTACTATAATACTGCTCCTATATACAGGAATATAACTACTATAATACTGCTCCTACATACAGAAATATAACTACTATAATACTGCCTCCTATATACAAGAATATAACTACTATAATACTGCCTCCTATATACAAGAATATAACTACTATAATACTGCTCCTATATACAGGAATATAACTACTATAATACTGCTCCTATATACAGGAATATAACTACTATAATACTGCTCCTATATACAGGAATATAACTACTATAATACTGCTCCTATATACAAGAATATAACTACTATAATACTGCTCCTATATACAAGAATATAACTACTATAATACTGCTCCCATATACAAGAATGTAACTACTATAATACTGCTCCTATATACAAGAATATAACTACTATAATACTGCCCCCCTATATACAAGAATATAACTACTATAATACTGCTCCTATATACAAGAATATAACTACTATAATACTGCTCCCTATATACAAGAATATAACTACTATAATACTGATCCTATATACAAGAATATAACTACTATAATACTGCTCCTATATACAAGAATATAACTACTATAATACTGCCCCCTATATACAAGAATATAACTACTTTACTACGGTACTGTTTTTTATGTTAAAACATAAAATGCAGATTGGTGAAAATATGAACCTTGTGTATATTCCTTTTTGTGCACTTTACTGCACTGCTGTAAAGCTGTGGTTTAGCCTGAACATGACATTTCTTTGTATCTGTGTATTTACCAGGCCCCTTCTTCCTTCAGCCTTGAAGATCCATCTCCTCCTCTATATAGAGAGCGCCATTTTCCTGAAACTCATTACAGACTTTTCCCTGTTTTGCCAAATCCATGTGATGAGGGGGTCCCCTGCGGCTCTGTGGGGGGGGTCTCCCGTGTGAGATGGACAGATGCTGTGAATACTCCGCCGGGTACACAGAGACGGATCTGCTGATAGTGATTCCTGTAGACATCTTGTTACTGAGGAAACGACAGAGAACAAGAATAAGTGTAAAAAAGCAGGTTACACTGTGACAATGAAATCTTTGTGTCTTGTGGATGAGAATTATTTTTTCTAATAAAAGACTTTCTTTCATTTGAATCATATTTTATTAAAAAATTCCATGTTTTTATAAATCGTATACGCTTTCCCCCCCCTAAAAACGTCCTTCATTGTAGTAAAATAATTAAGAAAGCTGGCAGTGTTGGCTGGCGGTGTGTATGTGCGCTGTCATGCGGCTGTTGTTACCTCAGTACACGAGTGCTTGGTTACATTCAAAACTATTCATCCCCCTTGTAGTAAATTCTATTCCTTTTCAATACTTACAAATGTGATGGCGTGCGGGCCTGAGGGGGTTAAAGGTTTGTTTTGCATCCCCCCCCCCCCCCCCCCCCCCCCCCCCCCCGTCAGCAAGTACAGTGGTGTGGTAGCTGAGTGGGTCTTGGGTCACAGTAGCCTGGAGTGGTGTATGTAGGACCCACCCGGGACAGTTTGGCACTGCGACAACATGGCACAAAAGAATAACCCAAGTGTACGAGTGTGTGTGGGTGCGTAAGGATAGACCAGAGTCCGGTGCTTAGAATCAAAAATAGAATAGTTACTTGGAACAACTTAGTGCAATACAAATGTACGTGGTAGGAATACAGTTCAGTGCAATACAAAAAAATACAATCTTGTGAGTGACTCAGGTGTATTTGAGGTAGAGACAAGGTGCTTTCAAGCAGAGTGTTGTAGAAGAGAGAAGAGGAGAGGG
Source organism: Dendropsophus ebraccatus (assembly GCF_027789765.1). NCBI lineage: Eukaryota > Metazoa > Chordata > Amphibia > Anura > Hylidae > Dendropsophus > Dendropsophus ebraccatus. The sequence continues at coordinate 109,579,093 of NC_091462.1, forward strand.
GTTGTCAGAGGGGCCTTGTCCAATGTAGTAGTGTACTCTGCCCGAACAATAGAGGTGTGTAGAAGACATATACAGAATACTCGTACTCACAGATACAGTGGCAAGGGCCCTATTCCACCGGACGATTATCGTTTGCATAATCGTTAACGATTAATGATCTCAAACGACCGCTAATGCGAAAGACCTGAAAACGTTCACTCATTTCCATGGAACGATAATCGTTACTTATGATCGTAATTGCGATCGTTTCTTCTTCGCTATTTATTCGCTATTGCGTTCGTATCTATTGCGAACGACCGAACGATGTCTTATTCAATGCGAACGATTTGCGAACGTTTTGCGAATGAGCAACGATAAAAATAGGTCCAGGTCTTATAAAGCGATCAACGATTTCTCGTTCGGTCGTTAATCGTTAACTGCATTTCAACCGAACGATTATCGTTTAGATTCGAACGATTTAACGATAATCTGAACGATAATCGTCTGGTGGAATAGGGCCCTTAGAGGTCGCTACCATGACCAGGCTGCTACCAAAGGGGGGGGGGGGGTGAGGTCCCCCCTTGCCACCACACTGCCCCCTCCCTCTTGTGGCTCTGTTTCGTCCCCGGCAGCACACATCAGTGCACTCTGTGTGCACCGGGGGAAGTACTTCCGGCACAGGGTGCATCTATAACAAGCACCCCCAGGGCCGGAAGTAACATCCCCGGAGCACACAGACCTCACTGGTGTGTGTGCTGCCAGGGAGCCGGGAGCGGACCGAGCCTTTAAAAGAGAGACACGGTGGGGGAGCAAGTTGCAGGTGAGTGTTTTTTTTCTCATCTGCTTTGCACAGGGGGGCCCCGTCTATAAGGGGGATACGTGGGGGGGCCATCTATAAGGGGGATACATAGGGGGCATCTATAAGGGGGATAACATGGGGGGGCATCTATAAGGGGGATTACATTGGGGCCATCAGTAAGGGGGATACTTGGGGGGGCATCTATAAGGGAGATACATGGGGGGCATCTATAAGGGGGATACATGGGGCCATCTATAAGGGGGATACATGAGGGCCATCTATAAGAGGGATAACATGGGGGCCATCTATAAGGGGGATACATGGGGGGCATCTATAAGGGGGAATAATAGGAGGGGCATCTATAAGGGGGATACATGGGGGCCATCTATAAGGGGGATACATGGGGGGCCATCTATAAGGGGGATACATGGGGGGCATCTATAAGGGGGATAACATGGGGGCCATCTATAAGGGGAATACATGGGGGGGCATCTATAAAGGGGATAACATGGGGACATCCAAACGGGGGATAACAGGAGGGGTATCTTTAAGGGGCATACATGGGGGCATCTAAAAGAGGGATAACAGGGGGGGGCATTTATAAGGGGATAACATGGGGGGGCATCTATAAGAGGGATATCATGGGGGGGGCAACAAAAGGGGGATACATGGGGGGCATCTTAAAGGAGGATAACAGGAGGGGCATCTATAAGGGGGATAACATGGGGGCATCTATAAGGGAGATAACATAGGGAGTCAACAAAAGGGGGATAAATGGGGGGCATCTATAAGGGGGATAACAGGAGGGCAATCTATAAGGGGGATACATGGGGGGCATCTATAAGGGGGATAACAGGAGGGGCATCCATAAGGGGGATACATAGGGGGCATCTATAAGGGGGATACATGGGGGGCATCTAAAAGGGGGATAACAGGGGGGGCATCTATAAGGGGCATAACATGGGGGGCATCTATAAGAGGGATAACATGGGGGGGCAACAAAAGGGGGATACATGGGGGGCATCTTAAAGGAGGATAACAGGAGGGGCATCTATAAGGGGGACAACATGGGGGCATCTATAAGGGAGATAACATAGGGAGTCAACAAAAGGGGGATACATGGGGGGCATCTATAAGGGGGATAACAGGAGGGCAATCTTCTATAAGGGGGATACATGGGGGGCATCTATAAGGGGGATAACAGGAGGGGCATCCATAAGGGGGATACATAGGGGGCATCTATAAGGGGGATACATGGGGGGAATCTATAAGAGGGATAACATGGGGGGGCAACAAAAGGGGGATACATGGGGGGCATCTAAAAGGAGGATAACAGGAGGGGCATCTATAAGGGGGATAACATGGGGGGCATCTATAAGGGAGATAACATAGGAGGTCAACAAAAGGGGGATACATGGGGGGCGTATACAATAGGGATGCACGATGCACCGAAATATCGATACTACTATCGATATTTCGGGCTAAACAACGGTTCGGTACCAGGATTTCCTGGTATCGATACTTTATGTTAAAGCTGCACTATTAGGCAACTTAACATAAAGTATAACGCAGAGAACACGCCCGGCGGCTAGCTGAGCGCCGGCCATGTTCTCTATGTGCCTCTCACTGCCCCTGCAGTCTCCTCCTCTGTTCTCTCTCCTTCCGCTCCCGGCGGCGCCAATTTTAAATAGCCGGCACTTTGCGATCGCTAGTGCCGGCTATGTAACTGTGTAGATGCCGCTGTCACACTGACAGCGGCACCTGACCCCTCCTAAGCTCGCTCCATATGCAGCAGGGGTCGGCTACTGTGTGTAGCAGACCCCCGCTGAAATGATTTATGCAGAGGAGCTGGAGCTGCACGGAGGTCTCCGCGGCTGGAGAGGGAGAGGAGAACGGAGAAGGAGAGAGGAGGAAGGAGGAGAAGGCTGGAGAGGGAGAGGGAGAGCGGGAGGTCCGAGAGAAAGGACACATGTGAGGATCCAGCCGTCTGGCAGGAGGGGGAGGTGCAGGGGCTGTGAGGTGCCGACATCAGCATAAGTATGTGTATAGCAGAGCCGAGTGAGCAGTGTATAGCAGAGCTGAGTGAGCAGTGTATAGCAGAGCCGAGTGAGCAGTGTATAGCAGAGCCGAGTGAGCAGTGTATAGCAGAGCCGAGTGAGCAGTGTATAGCAGAGCCGGCTAAGTAGTGTATAGCAGAGCCGAGTGAGCAGTGTATAGCAGAGCCGAGTGAGCAGTGTATAGCAGAGCCGAGTGAGCAGTGTATAGCGGAGCCAAGTGAGCAGTGTATAGCGGAGCCGAATGAGCAGTGTATAGCGGAGCCGAGTGAGCAGTGTATAGCGGAGTTGTCTGAGTGATCGCTCTACTCTGTACACAGTTATGTAAAAAACGCAAACCTTTACTTTTAACGTAATAAAATTAAAAAAAGCTCCATAAATTGGTATCTCTGTAATAGTGCAGCCCTGAAGAGTATAGAAAACATTTCAGGTTTATTATATTCGCTGTCTAGGGAGTATTATATTTCTATTGTTGTGGTTTTTTTTAAAATATTTTAGTAAGTATCGAACTGGTATTGAGTATCGAAATAAAAATGTTAGTATTGGTATCGAACTGAAAATTCTGGTATCGTGACATCACTAGTATACAATAGGGCATGCACAGAGGGATGCATGTACTATAGTGGTCTACACAGAGGGGGGGTATATACTATAAGGGGGGTCACATAGAGTCAGCCCACCCACTAAATGAGGGCAAAAAGGGGCCAATACAGATGTGCAGTGTGTATAGCGATGAGGATGGTGCCTAATTTGTTTCTCTGGCAGATTCAGATATGTCTGACTGCTTTCTGCCCCCTAGTTGTGGGTTACCCATCATAGGTGGGTAGTACGAGCCCCAGGCCTTGTTATCTAGGCTAAGCTGACTGGTTGTCTGGCACTGCGCAGTGGAATACATAGACCTTCCGTACCTTTGTTCCACTGGGGTCAGTTCTTATGACTGCCCTGCACTTTTAGAGAGGTTCCTGGTGTGGACAAGGTGATCCCTGTATGGCTTCTCTCCCCTTGGTACTCCCTCTCACATTGAATATAGACTACAGACTGACTTGCTCCTCCCACCAGGATCTAAGTCCTTTCTTCAGGGGTCCATCTAACCCTGCCTGTGATTGGTGGGCTGTGTGTGCAGAGAAAAAGAGAGCAGAAGATTGGGTAAATAAAGGAGGAAAAGCACCTGCACCTGTGAGTGGGTAAAGAACAACATGTGACACACAATAGTGTTCTTCAGCTGTGCATAATAAAGGACAGACACTCTAGTGATACCTAGTGGGAAAAACACTAACTGCAGTGGATACCTTATCGCACTTGTGTGAACCTGAGGGAGTTATCTTAGTCAGGTGCAATAGTTTTAGGGGTCCGTAATAGGTCACCACACAAACAAATAAACTAAAAAATTATAAACAAACAACATGCAAATCACTCAACACAACTAAGGGCCTTTCAGACAATTGAGTAATGAAATCATAGACTAATAATCGGCCTGTGTAAAAGTGACAGTGACAGCCGAGGAGCGGCTAATTGGATCTTTTGTGCATTCCCATAAATTACCGTTCAGCAATGGCAATGTATTTAAAGCGGTTGTTCACCAAAATTTCTTTCAAATGAACTGGTGTCAGAAAGTGCCATAGATTTGTAATTTACTTCTATTAAAAAAATCTCCAGTCTTCCCATACTTATCAATTGCTGTATGTCCTGCAGGAAGTGGTGTATTCTCTCTAGTCTGAAACAGTGCTCTCTGCTGCCACCTCTGTCCATGTCAGGAACTGTCCAGAGCAGCAGCAAATCCCCATAGAAAACCTCTCCCGCACTCCAGACTGGAAAGAATACACACCTTCCTGTCGACATACAGCAGCTGATAAGTACTGGAAGACTTAAGATGCTTTAGAAGTAAATTACGAATCTCTGGCACTTTCTGGCACCAGTTGAATTCAAATAATTTTTTGGGGGGGTGAACTAACCCTTTAAATAGTGGCATGATTAATTATGCAGTGTAAGGCTATGTTCACACTGCGTATATGTACGCTGTGAACTCCGGCTGGGGATTTACGCTACTTGCGGCCGGCTACGTACGGAGCGCTAACTTACGCCCGAAGTCTACTTACGCTTCCCGAGCCCCCTACGTAGCGATCTGACAGCGGTCTTTTACTTGGAAATCTTCGTCTAGCCCCGGACACCCCACAGAACCTTTTGGATCCGCACAAAAAGCTGTCAAACTGAAGAAATCACCACTACGTACGGGACCGCATGTTACGCTACGGGCGTAAGTTACGGCATTTTCGTCCTCAAACAATGGTCTGGTTCATTTTATACGCCACCGCGTACGATCCGGGCGTAAGTTGTTACGTAGTGTGAACTGTGCCGCCGTACATCGTATACTTTCCATCATACGCAAACTACGTAAGTCTCCGGACGCTTACTCACGGAACGCGCTACGTCCAGAGACATACGTAGTGTGAACATAGCCCCAAGGCGCTGCGAGCAAGCGCCGATATTGCTGATCTTTTAAATATTGTATTGTCTAAAAGGACCCTAATATAACAAGTGGAGTCCACAGATTTTAGGCACAATGTCATGATTACTTATCCCTGCAGAATTATACACCCCCTTCACCAATGTCGAGTACTGAGTAGGGCGCCCCCTGCTGCATACATGATGGAAGGCCAGATAACGGCCTCTGGCAGCCATCCTGAGGAATTGTACCCCTCCTGGGCAGTGACCTCCAGTACACTAATATTCTTGACACTTGGTTGACTCTATCTTACCCTTCCCGTTCTGCAGGTTTCTGATGACAGAGGAGGCCAAGCCGCCCCAGAGCGTCAGAGTCACTGCCATATCACCATGCTTCACTGTGTAGCATACCCTTCATTGTGGTGTACCGGTGTAGCGTCCAAGACCTTTAGGGGCACATTTATCATTTTCTTTGCACCATTATTTTGGCTAATTTAGCACACAGCGCAAAATTTTAAGCAACATTTATCAAGGTATTTGCACTAGTTTTTGAGTAGTTTACACTACTATTGCACTCTCTCCACCCAACCACAACACACGCCGAACGGGGGGGAGGAGTTGTTAGTCACAGTCGCAGTCAGTACCCCGCATGGGTAGGATGCAGGACAGTCACCTCTTACAAACTTCTTTCTTGAAGAACTTAAACCCTGCATAATGCAGTGCTAAATCCTACAGGAAAGGACTAGCCTACAAATCACCTCAACCCACACTGAGGACTAAGAGTCACTACAGTGCAGGACAGTATCCATTAAAGAGCCAAAGAGCTAGGAACTGATCCGGGTGGAGAAAAGTTACTGGAAAGTCTATGGACTCCACTAAAGCCCCCCAAACAACTACCACTCCCAGCCCCTCTACACAACTACAGCCCCCACCCAATTACCACCCCCAGCCCCCCCACACAACTACAGCCCCCACACAACTACCACCCCAGCCCCCCACACAACTACCACCCCCAGCCCCCCACACAACTACAGCCCCCACACAACTACCACCCCCAGCTCCCCACACTACAACCCCCACCCAACTACCACCCCAGCTCCCCACACAACTACTGCCCCCACACAACTACAGCTCCCACCCAACTACCACCCCAAGCCCCCCACACAACTACAGCCCCCCAAACAACTTCCACCCCAGCCGTTCCCCCACAGAACTACCACCCCCAGCCCTCCCCCACACAACTACCACCCCAGCCCTCCCCCACACAACTACCTCCCCCAAACACAACTACCACCCCAGCCCCCCCAACTATCAACCCCAGCCCTCCACACACAACTATCAACCCCAGCCCCCCCACACAACTATCACACCCAGCCCCCCAAATCAACTATAACCCCCAGCCCCCCCACACACAACTATCACACCTAGCCCCCCAAATCAACCATAACCCCCAGCCCCCCCCCCCCCCACACACACACACCCCACACAACTATCTGGGTGAGCACATGGATCCTAAGAGTCACTTACATGAGAAGGTTGTGGGACTGACAGACCTGTCTGAGGATGATGCTTAAGACTTGGGCCCTGTGTGGTAATCCTGGGCCCTGCTATATAGGCTGGTGGTATGCTGATGTGCCTTCTCACTGTGATACACTGGTCTTGAGGGAAGACACCTGGGCCCTGCTCCAGGCTTGTGCGATCCTTCGGGTGACCACCACAGTACCAGGCAGAATCTCTCTATCTGCCTATGATAAGGTTCTGTATTAGAGGTTTGGAGGAGAGTAGAATGACTGGGAGCGCTGAGAGGCTCAGATGTCTGGATAACAGGGAAGAAGCGCTGATGTGCGGCACGGTGCCCACTGCTGCCAACAATACTGGGTCACATTATCTGCTCCAGTCACTTTACTGAGATGTGCTGGAAAACCAGGCTCCCCCCATCCCGGATCTCTATATGAGGGGGGGGGGGGGGAGACATGGACCGGTATCTGGAGACAATGGGATATAGCAGGCAGCAAGTGACGGCTAATATGGAGCTAATATGTTGGAATCAGGAAAAAATGGGCAAATGTAAAGATCTGAGCAACAAGATGTCTAAATGCCGGGGGAGGGAGCATCTCCAGAGCGGCCTTGTTCCTGGTATGTAGTGGTTAGTACTGACCAGTGACTGGGGACGGGGTCATATGGGGGGTGAGAGCGGTCTGATCCCACTGCTGCCTGAGGAAAACCTTGTCCACACCAAGGATACCTGCAATAAGACCCAGGCCAGTAACCCTGAACTTAGGTACTGACCCCATTAGGACAAATAGCGTGTACTATGCTGAAGTATCCTACTGTAACGCACAGCTATTCTGGGAAGGCTCAGAAAGTCTGCTCAACCTGAGTCCTGGGACCTTGTACTACCCTACTAGGACGGGAATCCGACACTATAGGGCAAAAGGGGGTCAGATCACAGTATCTATATGTGAGTACGAGCATCTTCTTCTTATGTTCTCCTGTACGCTATGCCGGCAGAGTACACTACTACCTGGACAGGGCGCTCAAGATGTTTCCTCTACTCTACCCTGCTGCACAACTCTCTTCTACTACCTCTCGCTTGCACCTGCTTGCCACAGAGTACTTGATTTGTATTCCAAGTTATCCTGGCCAAGCTACTGGACTCTCATCTATTACTGTTGCACCTATACACCTGTTCACACTTGGGTTATCCTCAAATCTCAAGCGTAGTGACGATTGTCCGGGGGTGGGTTCCAACACCACTCCTTGCCACCATGACAAGTGCCCAAGTGACCCTACACCCACACAGCAGCCACAACACCTCACAGCTACCCCAGCATACGGCAATGGCCCCCCCTTTGTTATCCCTATAACGTATAAATGGGATCCATAAGTATCAGCTGATCATCAGGTTTGCTCTAGTTACAATTCAGCGAGGACGTGGCCCCTTTAAGAGAAATAATTTCTTTGGTCTGCTCTATCAGCATGGAGGCAAGGGTGGGTAAGAGGCTGCAGGAAACAGATGGAGGATACAGTGTGACCCATAGACTGCAGGTGGAGGAGGATACAGTGTGACCCAGGCTGTGCAGGTGGAGCAGGATACAGTGTGACCCAGGCTGTGCAGGTGGAGGAGGATACAGTGTGACCCAGGCTGTGCAGGTGGAGGAGGATACAGTGTGACCCATAGACTGCAGGTGGAGGAGGATACAGTGTGACCCATAGACTGCAGGTGGAGCAGGATACAGTGTGACCCAGGCTGTGCAGGTGGAGGAGGATACAGTGTGACCCATAGACTGCAGGTGGAGCAGGATACAGTGTGACCCAGGCTGTGCAGGTGGAGGAGGATACAGTGTGACCCATAGACTGCAGGTGGAGGAGGATACAGTGTAACCCAGGCTATGCAGGTGGAGGAGGATACAGTGTAACCCAGGCTATGCAGGTGGAGGAGGATACAGTGTGACCCATAGACTGCAGGTGGAGCAGGATACAGTGTGACCCAGGCTGTGCAGGTGGAGGAGGATACAGTGTGACCCATAGACTGCAGGTGGAGGAGGATACAGTGTGACCCATAGACTGCAGGTGGAGCAGGATACAGTGTGACCCAGGCTGTGCAGGTGGAGGAGGATACAGTGTGACCCATAGACTGCAGGTGGAGCAGGATACAGTGTGACCCAGGCTGTGCAGGTGGAGGAGGATACAGTGTGACCCATAGACTGCAGGTGGAGGAGGATTCAGTGTGACCCATAGACTGCAGGTGAAGGAGGATACAGTGTGAGCCAGGCTCTGCGGGTAGAGGAGTATACAGTGTGACCCCAGACTCTGCAGGTGGAGGAGGATACAGTGCGACCCATAGACTGCAGATGGAGCAGGATACAGTGTGACCCATAGACTGCAGGTGGAGGAGGATACAGTGTGAGCTCAGACTCTGCAGGTGGAGGAGGATACAGTGTGACCCATTGACTGCAGGTGGAGGAGGATACGGTGTGACCCATAGACTGCGGGTGGAGGAGGATACAGTGTGAGCCAGGCTGTGCAGGTGGAGGAGGATACAGTGTGACCCATACACTGCAGGTGGAGCAGGATACAGTGTGAGCCAGGCTCTGCAGGTAGAGGAGGATACAGTGTGACCCCAGGCTCTGCAACTGGAGGAGGATACAGTGTGAGCCGAGGATGTGCAGGTGGAGGACGATACAGTGTGAGCCCAGGCTCTGCAGGTGGAGGAGGATAAAGTGTGACCCAGGGTGTGCAGGTGGAGAAGGATACAGTGTGACCCAGGCTGTGCAGGTGGATAGAGTGTGAGCCCAGGCTGTGCAGGTGGAGGAGGATACAGTGTGACCCCAGGCTGTGCAGGTGGAGGAGGATACAGTGTGACACCGGGATGTGCAGGTGGAGAAGGATATAGTGTGACCCCAGGCTCTGCAGGTGGAGCAGGATACAGTGTGATCCAGGGTGTGCAGATGGAGAAGGATACAGTGTGAGCCAGGCTGTGCAGGTGGAGGAGGATACAGTGTGAGCCCAGGTTCTGCAGGTGGAGGAGGACACAGTGTGATCCCAGGCTCTGCAGGTGGAGGAGGATACAGTGTGAGCCCAGGCTATGCAGGTGGAGCAGGATACAGTGTGACCCATAGACTGCAGGTGGAGCAGGATACAGTGTGACCCAGGCTGTGCAGGTGGAGGAGGATACAGTGTGAGCCCAGGCTCTGCAGGTGGAGCAGGATACAGTGTGACCCAGGCTGTGCAGGTGGAGCAGGATACTGTGTGACCCAGGCTGTGCAGGTGGAGTAGGATACAGTGTGACCCAGGCTGTGCAGGTGGAGCAGGATACTGTGTGACCCAGGCTGTGCAGGTGGAGCAGGATACAGTGTGACCCAGGCTGTGCAGGTGGAGGAGGATACAGTGTGACCCAGGCTGTGCAGGTGGAGGAGGATACAGTGTGACCCAGGCTCTGCAGGTGGAGCAGGATACAGTGTGACCCAGGCTGTGCAGGTGGAGGTGGATACAGTGTTGCTGTGTGATGGATTCGGGGGGGCTCAGGTGATGAGGGGCTGCCTCCCCCCTCCCTCCAGGCTTGGCCCCCCGATCTCCGGGCTGCCATTGGCTGCCGGCTGCCACACACCCCCGTTCAGCCTCATTGGCATTCGCAGGCGGTGCCCGGGCCTGTGTGCGGGGCGGGGGATGTGACAGCTCGCCGCCGCCGTGTGTGATCGGGTGGGCATCACCTGGGTGTCGGGTGGTCTCGGTGTGATCCTCCGCATCCCGCCGCCTCCTCCGCACTCGTCTCTCCATCCTCCTCCTCCGGTGCTGTCCCTCCATCCTCCTCCTCCGGTGCTGTCCCTCATCCCTCCATCCTCCTCCTCCGGTGCTGTCCCTCCATCCTCCTCCGGTGCTGTCCCTCCATCCTCCTCCGGTGCTGTCCCTCCATCCTCCTCCTCCAGGGCTGTCCCTCATCCCTCCATCCTCCTCCGGTGCTGTCCCTCCATCCTCCTCCGGTGCTGTCCCTCATCCCTCCATCCTCCTCCTCCGGTTCTGTCCCTCCATCCTCCTCCTCCGGTGCTGTCCCTCCATCCTCCTCCTCCGGTGCTGTCCCTCCATCCTCCTCCGGTGCTGTCCCTCCATCCTCCTCCTCCGGTGCTGTCCCTCCATCCTCCTCCGGTGCTGTCCCTCATCCCTCCATCCTCCTCCTCCGGTTCTGTCCCTCCATCCTCCTCCTCCGGTGCTGTCCCTCCATCCTCCTCCTCCGGTGCTGTCCCTCCATCCTCCTCCGGTGCTGTCCCTCATCCCTCCATCCTCCTCCTCCGGTGCATGTCCCCCCCGCGCCTCCCGGAGCTCCCCACTCTCTCCCTGTAACCCTGGAGTGGGGGGCTGCTCTGCAGAAGGAGATCTCCCACCACCACAGTGCAGCGCCCCCCACAGGCCCCCTGCGGGTATATGGACAGGAGCTCCCTGCTGCGCCTCATCCAGGGGCAGGTAAGACATGGGGGAGGGGAGGGGGAGCACGAGAGACGGGCTGAGAGGGGCCACATCTACTGAGAGAAGAAGAGAGAGAGAGAGACTACTGAGTGTATGAGAGAGAAGGAGAGAGAGACTGCATCTACTGAGTGTATGAGAGAGAATGAGAGAGACTGCATCTACTGAGTGTATGAGATAGACTGCATCTACTGAGTGTATGAGAGACTGCATCTACTGAGTGTATGAGAGAGACCACCTACTGAGTGTATGAGAGAGAAGGAGAGAGACTACTGAGTGAATGAGAGAGACTGCAGCTACTGAGTGTATGAGAGAGGAGAGAGACTGCATCTACTGAGTGTATGAGAGAGGAGGAGAGAGACTGCATCTACTGAGTGTATGAGAGAGGATGAGAGAGACTGCATCTACTGAGTGTATGAGAGAGACTGCAGCTACTGAGTGTATGAGAGAGACCACCTACTGAGTGTATGAGAGAGACTGCAGCTACTGAGTGTATGAGAGAGACCACCTACTGAGTGTATGAGAGAGACTGCATATACTGAGTGTATGAGAGAGACTGCATCTACTGAGTGTATGAGAGAGATCATCTACTGAGTGTATGAGAGAAAATGAGAGAGACCATCTACTGAGTGTATGAGAGAGACTGCATCTACTGAGTGTATGAGAGAGGATGAGAGAGACTGCATCTACTGAGTGTATGAGAGAGGACAACAGGGACTGCATCTATTGAGTGTATGAAAGAGATCATCTACTGAGTGTATGAGAGAGGAGAGACTGCTTCTATAGTGTGTATCAGAGATACTGCATCTACTGAGTACATGAGAGAGGATGAGAGAGACTGCATCTACTGAGTGTATGAGAGAGACCATCTACTGAGTGTATGAAAGAGACCATCTACAGAGTTTATAAGAGAGATCATCTAATGAGTGTATAAGAGAGAAGGAGAGACGGCTTCTATAGAGTGTATGAAAGAGACAATATACAGAGTGTATGAGAGAGACCATCTACTGAATGTATGAGAGAGCCGGCATCTACTGAGTGTATGAGAGAGGATGAGAGAGACTGCATCTACTGAGTGTATGAGAGAGACTGCATCTTCTGAGTGTATGAGAGAGACTGCATCTACAGAGTGCATGAGAGAGACTGCATCTTCTGAGTGTATGAGAGAGACTGCATCTTCTTAGTGTATAAGAGAGACAATCTACTGAGTGTATGAGAGACTGCATCTACTGATTGTAGGAGAGAGAAGGAGAGAGAGACTGCATCTACTTAGTGTATGAGAGAGACCATCTACTAAGTGTATGAGAGAGACCGCATCTACTGAGTGTATGAGAGAGACTGCATCTTTTAGGTGACCATCTATTAAGTGTATGAGAGAGAATGAGAGGGACCATCTACTGAGTGTATGAGAAAGACTGCATCTACTGAGTGTAAGAGAGAAACTGCATCTACTGAGTGTATGAGAGAGACTGTATCTACTGAGTGTATGAGAGAGACTGCATCTACTGAGTGTATGAGAGAGACTGCATCTACTCAGTGTATGAGAGAGACTGCATCTACTCAGTGTATGAGAGAGACTGCATCTTCCGAGTGACCATCTATTGAGTGTATGAGAGAGGATAAGAGGGATCATCTACTGAGTGTATGAGAGAGAGGAGGAGAGAGACTGCATCTACTGAGTGTATGAGAGAGGATGAGAGAGACTGCATCTACTGAGTGTATAAGAGAGGAGAAAGACTGCATCTACTGAGTGTATGAGAGAGAAGGAGAGAGACTGCATCTACTGAGTGTATGAGAGTGTATGAGAGAGACTGCAGCTACTGAGTGAATGACAGAGACTGCATCTACTGAGTGTATGAGAGAGAAGGAGAGAGACTGCATCTACTGAGTGTATGAGAGAGGAGAGAGACTGCATCTACTAAGTGTAAGAGAGAGACTGCATCTACTGAGTGTATGAGAGAGAAGGAGAGAGACTGCATCTACTGAGTATATGAGAGAGGAGAGAGACTGCATCTACTGAGTGTATGAAAGAGACCATCTATTGAGTGTATGAGAGAGACTGCATATACTGAGTGTATGAGAGAGAAGGAGAGAGACTGTATCTACTGAGTGTATGAGAGAGGATGAGAGAGACTGCATCTACTGAGTGTATGAGAGAGAATGAGAGAGACTGCATCTACTGAGTGTATAAGAGAGGATGAGAGAGACTGCATCTACTGAGTGTATGAGAGAGGATTAGAGAGACTTCATCTACTGAGTGTATGAGAGAGACTGCATCTACTGAGTGTATGAAAGAGGATGAGAGAGACTGCATCTACTGAGTGTATGAGAGAGGCTGCAGCTATTGATTGTATGAGAGAGACTGCATCTACTGAGTGTATAAAAGAGACTGCATCTACTGAGTGTATGAGAGAGATCATCTACTGAGTGTATGAGAGAAAATGAGAGAGACCATCTACTGAGTGTATGAGAGAAAATGAGAGAGACCATCTACTGAGTGTATGAGAGAGATCATCTACTGAGTGTATGAGAGAAAATTAGAGAGACTGCATCTACTGAGTGTATGAGAGAGACTGCATCTACTGAGTGTATGAGAGAGGATGAGAGAGACTGCATCTACTGAGTGTATGAGAGAGGATGAGAGAGACTGCATCTAGTGAGTGTATGAGAGAGGACAACAGGGACTGCATCTATTGAGTGTATGAAAGAGATCATCTACTGAGTGTATGCGAGAGGAGAGACTGCTTCTATAGTGTGTATCAGAGATACTGCATCTACTGAGTACATGAGAGAGGATGAGAGAGACTGCATCTACTGAGTGTATGAGAGAGACCATCTACTGAGTGTATGAAAGAGACCATCTACAGAGTGTATAAGAGAGATCATCTAATGAGTGTATAAGAGAGAAGGAGAGACGGCTTCTATAGAGTGTATGAAAGAGACAATATACAGAGTGTATGAGAGAGACCATCTACTGAATGTATGAGAGAGACTGCATCTACTGAGTGTATGAGAGAGGATGAGAGAGACTGCATCTACTGAGTGTATGAGAGAGACTGCATCTTCTGAGTGTATGAGAGAGACTGCATCTACGGAGTGTATGAGAGAGACTGCATCTTCTGAGTGTATGAGAGAGACTGCATCTACTGAGTGTATGAGAGAGACTGCATCTTCTGAGTGTATGAGAGAGACTGCATCTTCTTAGTGTATAAGAGAGACAATCTACTGAGTGTATGAGAGACTGCATCTACTGATTGTAGGAGAGAGAAGGAGAGAGAGACTGCATCTACTTAGTGTATGAGAGAGACCATCTACTGAGTGTATTAGAGAGACCGCATCTACTGAGTGTATGAGAGAGACTGCATCTTCTAGGTGACCATCTATTAAGTGTATGAGAGAGAATGAGAGGGACCATCTACTGAGTGTATGAGAAAGACTGCATCTACTAAGTGTAAGAGAGAAACTGCATCTACTGAGTGTATGAGAGAGACTGTATCTACTGAGTGTATGAGAGAGACTGCATCTACTGAGTGTATGAGAGAGACTGCATCTACTCAGTGTATGAGAGAGACTGCATCTACTCAGTGTATGAGAGAGACTGCATCTTCCGAGTGACCATCTATTGAGTGTATGAGAGAGGATAAGAGGGATCATCTACTGAGTGTATGAGAGAGAGGAGGAGAGAGACTGCATCTACTGAGTGTATGAGAGAGGATGAGAGAGACTGCATCTACTGAGTGTATGAGAGAGCAGAAAGACTGCATCTACTGAGTGTATGAGAGAGAAGGAGAGAGACTGCATCTACTGAGTGTATGAGAGTGTATGAGAGAGACTGCATCTACTGAGTGTATGAGAGAGAAGGAGAGAGACTGCATCTACTGAGTGTATGAGAGTGTATGAGAGAGACTGCAGCTACTGAGTGAATGACAGAGACTGCATCTACTGAGTGTATGAGAGAGAAGGAGAGAGACTGCATCTACTGAGTGTATGAGAGAGGAGAGAGACTGCATCTACTAAGTGTAAGAGAGAGACTGCATCTACTGAGTGTATGAGAGAGAAGGAGAGAGACTGCATCTACTGAGTGTATGAAAGAGACCATCTATTGAGTGTATGAGAGAGACTGCATATACTGAGTGTATGAGAGAGAAGGAGAGAGACTGTATCTACTGAGTGTATGAGAGAGGACGAGAGAGACTGCATCTACTGAGTGTATGAGAGAGGATGAGAGAGACTGCATCTACTGAGTGTATGAGAGAGAATGAGAGAGACTGCATCTACTGAGTGTATAAGAGAGGATTAGAGAGACTGCATCTACTGAGTGTATGAGAGAGGATTAGAGAGACTTCATCTACTGAGTGTATGAGAGAGACTGCATCTACTGAGTGTATGAAAGAGGATGAGAGAGACTGCATCTACTGAGTGTATGAGAGAGGATGCAGCTATTGATTGTATGAGAGAGACTGCATCTACTGAGTGTATGAAAGAGACTGCATCTACTGAGTGTATGAGAGAGACTGCATCTACTGAGTGTATGAGAGACAATGTGAGAGATCATCTACTGAGTGTATAAGAGAGGATGAGAGAGACTGCATCTACTGAGTGTATGAGAGAGGATGAGAGAGACTTCATCTACTGAGTGTATGAGAGAGACTGCATCTACTGAGTGTATGAGAGAGGATGAGAGAGACTTCATCTACTGAGAGTATGAGAGAGACTGCATCTACTGAGTGTATGAGAGAGGATAAGAGAGACTTCATCTACTGAGTATATGAGAGAGACTGCATCTACTGAGTGTATGAGAGAGGATGAGAGAGACTTCATCTACTAACTGTATGAGAGAGACTGCATCTACTGAGTGTATGAGAGAGGATGAGAGAGACTGCATCTACTGAGTGTATGAGAGAGGCTGCAGCTACTGAGTGTGTGAGAGAGACTGCATCTACTGAGTGTATGAGAGAGACTGCATCTACCGAGTGTATGAGAGAGACTGCATCTACTGAGTGTATGAGAGAGACTGCATCTACTGAGTGTATGAGAGAAGATGGGAGAGATCATCTACTGAGTGTATGAGAGAGGATGAGAGAGACTGAATCTACTAATCTACTAAGTGCATGAAAGAGAACATCTACAGGGTGTATGAAAGAGGATGAGAAGGACCATCTACTGAGTGTATGAAAGAGGATGAGAGGGACCATCTACTGAGTGTATGAGAGAGGATGAGAGAGACTGCATCTACTGAGTGTATGAGAGAGGATGAGAGAGACTGCATCTACTGAGTGTATGAGAGAGGATGAGAGAGACTGCATCTACTGAGTGTATAAGAGAGGATGAAAGAGACTTCATCTACTGAGTGTATGAGAGAGACTGCATCTACTGAGTGTATGAGAGAGGATGAGAGAGACTGCATCTACTGAGTGTATGAGAGAGGATGAAAGAGACTTCATCTACTGAGTGTATGAGAGAGACTGCATCTACTGAGTGTATGAGAGAGGATGAGAGAGACTGCATCTACTGAGTGTATGAGAGAGACTGCATTTACTGAGTGTATGAGAGAGCATGAGAGAAACTGCATCTACTGAGTGTATGAGAGAGGAGAGAGACTGCTTCTACTGAGTGTATGAGAGAGGAGAGAGACTGCATCTACTGAGTGTATGAGAGAGGATGAGAGAGACTGCATCTACTGAGTGTATGAGAGAAACCGAGAGAGACTACTGAGTGTATGAGAGAGGCTGCAGCTACTGAGTGTATGAGAGAGACTGCATCTACTGAGTGTATGAGAGAGACTGCATCTACTGAGTGTATGAGAAAGGATGAGAGAGACTGCATCTACTGAGTGTATGAAAGAGGGTGAGAGAGACTGCATCTACTGAGTGTATGAGAGAGAAGGAGAGAGACTGCATCTACTGAGTGTATGAGAGTGTATGAGAGAGACTGCAGCTACTGAGTGAATGACAGAGACTGCATCTACTGAGTGTATGAGAGAGAAGGAGAGACTGCATCTACTGAGTGTATGAGAGAGGAGAGAGACTGCATCTACTGAGTGTAAGAGAGAGACTGCATCTACTAAGTGTATGAGAGAGAAGGAGAGAGACTGCATCTACTGAGTATATGAGAGAGAAGGAGAGAGACTGCATCTACTGAGTGTATAAGAGAGGATGAGAGAGACTTCATCTACTGAGTGTATGAGAGGATGAGAGAGACTGCATCTACTGGGTGTATGAAAGAGACTGCATCTACTGAGTGTATGAGAGAGACTGCATCTACTGAGTGTATGAGAGAGGATGAGAGAGACTGCATCTACGGAGTGTATGAGAGAGACGGAGAGAGACTGCATCTACCAAGTGTATGAGAGAGACAGAATCTACTGAGTGAATAAGAGAGGATGAGAAAGACTGCATCTACTGAGTGTATGAGAGAGAATGAGAGAGACTGCATCTACTGAGTGTATGAGAGAGACTGCAACCACTGAGCGTATGACAGAGACTGCTTTTACTGAGTGTATGAGAGAGACTGCATCTACTGAGAGTATGAGAGTGTATGAGAGAGACTGCATCTACTGAGTGTATGAGAGAGAATGAGAGAGACTGCATCTACTGAGTGTATAAGAGAGGATGAGAGAGACTGCATCTACTGAGTGTATAAGAGAGGATGAGAGAGACTGCATCTACTGAGTGTATGAGAGAGGATGAGAGAGACTGCATCTACTGAGTGTATGAGAGACGATGGGAGAGATCATCTACTGAGTGTATGAGACAGACTGCATCTACTGAGTGTATGAGAGAGGATGAGAGAGACTTCATCTACTGAGTGTATGAGAGAGACTGCATCTACTGAGTGTATGAGAGAGGATGAGAGAGACTGCATCTACTGAGTGTATGAGTGAGGATGAGAGAGACTGCATCTACCGAGTGTATGAGAGAGGACGAGAGACTGCATCTACTGAGTGTATGAGAGAGACTGCATCTACTGAGTGTATGAGAGAGACTGCATCTACCGAGTGTATGAGAGAGACTGCATTTACTGAGTGTATGAGAGAGACTGCATCTACTGAGTGTATGAGAGAGGATGAGAGAGACTGCATCTACTGAGTGTATGAGAGAGGATGAGAGAGACTGCATCTACTGAGTGTATGAGAGAGGATGAGAGAGACTGCATCTACTGAGTGTATGAGAGAGAATTAGAGAGACTGCAACTACTGAGTGTATGAGAAAGGATGAGAGAGACTGCATCTACTAAGTGTATGAAAGAGGGTGAGAGAGACTGCATCTACTGAGTGTATGAGAGAGAAGATGAGAGAGGAGAGAGACTGCATCTACTGAGTGTATGAGAGAGGAGAGAGACTGCATCTACTGAGTGTATGAGAGAGACTGCCTCTACTGAGTGTATGAGAGAGGATGAGAGAGACTGAATCTACTGAGTGCATGAAAGAGACCATCTACTGGGGTATGAGAGAGACTGCATCTACTGAGTGTATGAAAGAGGATGAGAGGGATTATCTACTGAGTGTATAAGAGAGAATGAGAGAGACTGCATCTACTGAGTGTATGAGAGAGACGGAGAGAGACTGCATCTACTGAGTGTATGAGAGAGACTGCATCTACCGAGTGTATAAGAGAGACTGCATCTACCGAGTGTATGAGAGAGAAGGAGAGAGACTGCATCTACTGAGTATATGAGAGAGGAGAGAGACTGCATCTACTGAGTGTATGAGAGAGGATGAGAGAGACTGCATCTACTGAGTGTATGAGAGAGGATGAGAGAGACTGCATCTACCGAGTGTATGAGAGAGGATGAGAGAGACTGCATCTACTGAGTGTATAAGAGAGGATGAGAGAGAGAGACTTCATCTACTGAGTGTATGAGAGCAGGGGCGGTCTTGGCATTTCTGGGGCCCCAAGCAAAGTTATGTCTGGGGCCCCCCCACTCGACACGTTTTCCAAAACAATAGACCGCTGTGTGTTGCCCCCAGTAGTATATACCCCTTGTGCGCTACCGCCAGTAATATATACTCCTTGTGTGCTGCCCCCAATAGTATACACCCCTTGTGTCCTGCCCCCAGTAGTATATACCCCTTGTTTGCTTCCTCCAGTAGTATATAGACCCCTGTGTTCCCCCAGTTATATATAGCCCCCCCGTGTGCTCCCCCAGAGGTATATAGACCTCCTGTGTGCTGCGCCAGTTGTATATAGACCCCCTGTGTGCTGCCCCCAGTTGTATATACCCCCTGTGTGATTCCCCACTAGTATATAGGCCCCCTGTGTGCTTCCTCAGGGATATTTAACCCCTCTGTGTGCTTCCCCACTTGGATATAGATCTCCTGTGTGCTCCCCCACTTGGATATTGACCCCTGTGTGCTCCTCCAGTAGTATATAAACCCCCTGTGTGGTTCCCCCAGTAGTATAAAGACCCCCTGTGTGCCCCACGAGTCTTATATAGACCCCTTGTGTGCTGCCCCAGTAGTATACAGACCCGTGTGCTACCCCAGTTATATATAGACCACCTGTGTGCCTCACAAGTAGTATATAGCCCCCCTGTGTGCTCCCCCAGTAGTATATAGCCCACCTGTGTGCTCCCCCACTTGGATATAGACCTCCTGTGTGCTCTCAAAGTTGTATATAGACCCCATTCTGCTGCCCCAAGTAGTATATAGACCCCTCTGTGAAGCCCCAGTAGTCTATAGCCCCCCTGTGTGCTCCCCCCATTTATATAGACCCCCGACGTGCGCTCCCCCTGTTAAACAGACCCCTGTGTGCTCCCCCTCCCATATAGTATATAACACAATAAAACAAACACTTATACTCACCTGGGTCCGGGCGTCTCCTCTTCTCTTCACTCTTGTGGCCGCAGGAAGGGTTTTCCCTGCGATCACAAGAGGCCGCACTCCCCTTGTCCTGGCGCCAATGCTCCAGTGATGTCACTGGAGCGCCGGCACCACAAGGACAAAGCTGCCACTTGTGACCGCAGGAAAAACACTTCCTGCGGCCACAAGAGTGACTGACAGGAAGAGAGCCAATGTCTCCCGCCCTGTCAGTGCTGCTGCATGTAACTATGAGCGCTCATTACGAGTGCTCATAGTTACAGTTCAGATGGCAGCAGCGAGCGGGGCGAGAGCGGCCCTGTGAAGCGGTCTTGAGCACAAGAGCGGGGCGTGGGGGCCCCCCTGGATGTTGGGGGCCCCAAGCAATCGCTTGGGGTGCTTGGTGCCAAAGACCGCCACTGTATGAGAGAGGATGAGAGAGACTGCATCTACTGAGTGTATGAGAGAGACTGCATCTACTGAGTGTATGAGAGAGACGGAGAGAGACTGCATCTACCGAGTGTATGAGAGAGACTGCATCTACCGAGTGTATCAGAGAGACTGCACCTACTGAGTGTATGAGAGAGGATGAGAGAGACTGCATCTACCGAGTGTATGAGAGACTGCATCTACCGAGTGTATGAGAGAGACTGCATCTACTGAGTGTATGAGAGAGGATGAGAGAGACTGCATCTACTGAGTGTATAAGAGAGGATGAGAGAGAGAGACTTCATCTACTGAGTGTATGAGAGAGACTGCATCTACTGAGTGTATGAGAGAGGATGAGAGAGACTGCATCTACTGAGTGTATGAGAGAGAAGAGAGACTGCAGCTACTGAGTGTATGAGAGAGGAGAGAGACTGCAGCTACTGAGTGTATGAGAGAGGATGAGAGAGACTGCATCTACTGAGTGTATGAGAGAGGAGAGAGACTGCATCTACTGAGTGTATGAGAGAGGAGAGAGACTGCTTCTACTGAGTGTATGAGAGAGGAGAGAGACTGCATCTACTGAGTGTATGAGAGAGAGGATGAGAGAGAAGGACAGCAACTGCATCTACTGAGTGTATGAGAGAAACTGAGAGAGGAGGAAAGTATAGGAGAGGAATGGCAGCGTCTATAGAGTGTATGTGAGTTATAGGGGAGGAATGGCAGCGTCTATAGAGTGTATGTGAGTTATAGGGAAGGAATGGCAGCGTCTATGGAGAGTTGAGTGCTGTCTGAGGTAAGATGAGCAGAGCGATGTGAGAGCTGGATAATGTAATACATGTATTAGTGATGAGCACAGAGAGATATCACTGGGAGATTACAGGGAGATCAGAGATACAAGTGACAGTGTGATGAGACAGGTATGATCCCACAGCTCACGGGGCCTGAAGGGAAATGTTTTATTATATCTTACACTCTTGGTTTCCTATTGAAAGTGTCCAGAGGTAGGAGCAGGAACGGCACATGGTAAGGATCAGTGACTCCGCGCAGTAGGATTCTATCCTGTGCCTTTTATATGTGATAAGGGTGGACCAGGTCATCACACAGAGAATCAGACAGTCTGCAAGTGTTCTGTATACTGGCCTTGTAACCGTAACAACTGGCTATATATATTCCCCTATGTACAAGAATATAACTACTATAATACTGCCCCTATATACAAGAATATACCTACTATAATACGTATGGTGAGAGCTCCGGCCGGCACTAACTACAAGGTACACCCAATGTGGGAAACCCGGGACTGGAGTATATAGCACACAGACTGTATCCAAACCGTGGAGCGGCGGTGCAGAGACAAAAAAGGCAGGATAAATGAACAAGGATCAAGAAACAGAGTCTCGCACTCACCGGACTGAAGATGCAAGTGGTTTATTTCCGATACATCAGAGTAGGCTAGGCGGGGAGAGGGGAGATGGTGAAGCAGGTGTGTTCAGCAGGAGCAACAAAATGTTTCACGAATACAGCTGTAACACTGCTCCTATATACAAGAATATACTTACTATAATACTGCTCCCTATATACAAGAATATAACTACTATAATACTGCTCCTATATACAGGAATATAACTACTATAATACTGCTCCTATATACAAGAATATAACTACTATAATACTGCTCCTATATACAAGAATATAACTACCATACTGGGGCAGTATGGCCTGATCAATTCATACACAAAATTCTGATGTGTTTTTTATTTAGCCTAGGGGCACTAGTATCAGCCATAGGTGTGAGGTGCAGCGCTCTCTTTCTTCCCTGAACCGTATTTTGTTTCTCTCTTTTCTCCGTGTATTGCACTCCTCCTGGTGAGACCCACATGACCGCAATTAGCAGGAGACACCTGAGTGCACATGGTTTTAATCCCTCCTGTTTTTTCCCATTCTGTCTGTAGCAGCTATGGTGAGTGCAATACCTCATCCAGACTTGTGCTGTTTGGGGGCGACCTTCTCCGCCGGCGGTGCTGGCCGGGTTCTGGTGTGGTGTTTTTGGGTCTGGTCCTGTGGCATGGGGGTCGCAGGGCCGTCCCATGGCCCCCGTTCCCTGACTGTGCGTGCCTGCGGGGTTGGTGGCCACTGACTGGCACGGTGTGGACTTAGTGTAGGGACCCATGTGTATCAGATACCGGCACGAGGTACATGGGGCAGTATGGCTTGATCAATTCATACAGAAAATTCTGATGTGTTTTTTATTTAGCCTAGGGGCACCAGTATCAGCCATAGGTGTGAGGTGCAGCACTCTGTTTCTTCCCTGAACCGCATAACTACTATAATACTGCCCCCTATATACAAGAATATAACTACTATAATACTGCTCCCTATATACGCCTTCTCCGCCGGTGGTGCTGGCTGGGTTTTGGTGTGGCAATTTTGGGTCTGGTCCTGTGACATGGGGGTCGCAGGGCCATTCCATGGCCTCCCTTCCATGACTGTGCGCGCCTGAGAGGGTGGTGGTCACTGACCGGCACAGTGTGGACTTAGTGTAGGGACCCATGTGTATCAGATACCTGCACGCGGTACATGGGGCAGTGTGGCTTGATCAATTCATACACAAAATTCTGATGTTTTTTATGCAGCCAAGAGGCACTAGTATCAGCCATAGGTGTGAGGTGCAGCGCTCTTTTCTTTCCTGTATTGCATACCTAATATAATACTGCTCCTATATACAATAATATAACTACTATAATACTGCCCCTATGTATAAGAATATAACTACTATAATACTGCTCCTATATACAGGAATATAACTACTATAATACTGCTCCCTATATACAAGAATATAACTACTATAATACTGCTCCTATATACAGGAATATAACTACTATAACACTGCCTCCTATATACAGGGATATAACTACTATAATACTGCTCCCTATATACAGGAATATAACTACTATAATACTGCTCCTATATACAGGAATATAACTACTATAACACTGCCTCCTATATACAGGGATATAACTACTATAATACTGCTCCCTATATACAGGAATATAACTACTATAATATGCACAAGCTAAAAAGACAGAAATGGCTGCACATCGCACCCATGGCTGACACGAAAGCTTATTCAGCTACATTTAAAACCAACATCAGAAGTTAGTATATAATTTGGCCAAACCATATTGCCTCATGTACCACGTGCAGGTCTTCTGATACACATGAGTCCCTAACTAAACCTCATCACTGAGCCGGTCAGCGACCACAATCCCCGCAAAACGTGCGCAAGCAGAGAAGGGGGGCCACGGAATGGCCCTGCAACTCCATTGTCACAGGACCAGACCCTAAAGGGCCCCCCCGGACCCCGCAGGCGCCACCGGCGGAAAAAGTGGACGCCAAGCAACAGAAGTGCGAACAAGCTCTTACCTCTCTCCATTCCTCTGCAGGTAGAAGGGGAGAATACTAGGAGATCCTCCCCTTATGTACACAGGTGCTTCCTGCTAATTTGGATCACATGGGTCTTACAAAGCACGAGTGCTAGCCACAATGAAAAAAGAGACAGAATACATAAAATATGCACAAGCCAAAAAAACAGAAATGGGGATTGTGGTCGCTGACCGGCACAGTGATGTTTTTTGGTTAGGGACTCATGCGTATCAGAAGACCTGCATGTGGTACATGAGGCAATATGGTTTGGCCAAATTATATACTAACTTCTGATGTTGGTTTTAAATGTAGCTGAATAAGCTTTCGTGTCAGCCATGGGTGCGATGTGCAGCCATTTCTGTCTTTTTGGCTTGTGCATAACTACTATAATACTGCTCCTATATACAAGAATATAACTACTATAATACTGCTCCTATATACAAGAATATAACTACTATAATGTGGCTCAGGGAAGAAACAGAGTGCTGCACATCACACCTATGGCTGATACTAGTGCCGCTTGGCTAAATAAAAAACACATCAGAATTTTGTGTATGAATTGATCAAGCCATACTGCCCCATGTACCTCGTGCCGGTATCTGATACACATGGGTCCCTACACTAAGTCCACATCGTGCCAGTCAGTGGCCACCAACCCCGCAGGCGTGCACAGCCAGGGAACGGGGGCCATGGGACGGCCCTGCGACCCCCATGCCACAGGACCAGACCCAAAAACACCACACCAGAACCCGGCCAGCACCGCCGGCGGAGAAGGTCGCCCCCAAGCAGCACAAGTCTGGATAAGGTATTGCGCTCACCATAGCTGCAGCAAACAGAATGGGAAAAAAAACAGGAGGGATTAAAACCATGTGCACTCAGGTGTCTCCTGCTAATTGCGGTCATGTGGGTCTCACCAGGAGGAGTGCAAAACACGGAGAAAAGAGAGAAACAAAATGTGGCTCAGGGAAGAAACAGAGTGCTGCACATCACACCTATGGCTGATACTAGTGCCGCTTGGCTAAATAAAAAACACATCAGAATTTTGTGTATGAATTGATCAAGCCATACTGCCCCATGTACCTCGTGCCGGTATCTGATACACATGGGTCCCTACACTAAGTCCACATCGTGCCAGTCAGTGGCCACCAACCCCGCAGGCGTGCACAGCCAGGGAACGGGGGCCATGGGACGGCCCTGCGACCCCCATGCCACAGGACCAGACCCAAAAACACCACACCAGAACCCGGCCAGCACCGCCGGCGGAGAAGGTCGCCCCCAAGCAGCACAAGTCTGGATAAGGTATTGCGCTCACCATAGCTGCAGCAAACAGAATGGGAAAAAAAACAGGAGGGATTAAAACCATGTGCACTCAGGTGTCTCCTGCTAATTGCGGTCATGTGGGTCTCACCAGGAGGAGTGCAAAACACGGAGAAAAGAGAGAAACAAAATGTGGCTCAGGGAAGAAACAGAGTGCTGCACATCACACCTATGGCTGATACTAGTGCCGCTTGGCTAAATAAAAAACACATCAGAATTTTGTGTATGAATTGATCAAGCCATACTGCCCCATGTACCTCGTGCCGGTATCTGATACACATGGGTCCCTACACTAAGTCCACATCGTGCCAGTCAGTGGCCACCAACCCCGCAGGCGTGCACAGCCAGGGAACGGGGGCCATGGGACGGCCCTGCGACCCCCATGCCACAGGACCAGACCCAAAAACACCACACCAGAACCCGGCCAGCACCGCCGGCGGAGAAGGTCGCCCCCAAGCAGCACAAGTCTGGATAAGGTATTGCGCTCACCATAGCTGCAGCAAACAGAATGGGAAAAAAAACAGGAGGGATTAAAACCATGTGCACTCAGGTGTCTCCTGCTAATTGCGGTCATGTGGGTCTCACCAGGAGGAGTGCAAAACACGGAGAAAAGAGAGAAACAAAATGTGGCTCAGGGAAGAAACAGAGTGCTGCACATCACACCTATGGCTGATACTAGTGCCGCTTGGCTAAATAAAAAACACATCAGAATTTTGTGTATGAATTGATCAAGCCATACTGCCCCATGTACCTCGTGCCGGTATCTGATACACATGGGTCCCTACACTAAGTCCACATCGTGCCAGTCAGTGGCCACCAACCCCGCAGGCGTGCACAGCCAGGGAACGGGGGCCATGGGACGGCCCTGCGACCCCCATGCCACAGGACCAGACCCAAAAACACCACACCAGAACCCGGCCAGCACCGCCGGCGGAGAAGGTCGCCCCCAAGCAGCACAAGTCTGGATAAGGTATTGCGCTCACCATAGCTGCAGCAAACAGAATGGGAAAAAAAACAGGAGGGATTAAAACCATGTGCACTCAGGTGTCTCCTGCTAATTGCGGTCATGTGGGTCTCACCAGGAGGAGTGCAAAACACGGAGAAAAGAGAGAAACAAAATGTGGCTCAGGGAAGAAACAGAGTGCTGCACATCACACCTATGGCTGATACTAGTGCCGCTTGGCTAAATAAAAAACACATCAGAATTTTGTGTATGAATTGATCAAGCCATACTGCCCCATGTACCTCGTGCCGGTATCTGATACACATGGGTCCCTACACTAAGTCCACATCGTGCCAGTCAGTGGCCACCAACCCCGCAGGCGTGCACAGCCAGGGAACGGGGGCCATGGGACGGCCCTGCGACCCCCATGCCACAGGACCAGACCCAAAAACACCACACCAGAACCCGGCCAGCACCGCCGGCGGAGAAGGTCGCCCCCAAGCAGCACAAGTCTGGATAAGGTATTGCGCTCACCATAGCTGCAGCAAACAGAATGGGAAAAAAAAAACAGGAGGGATTAAAACCATGTGCACTCAGGTGTCTCCTGCTAATTGCGGTCATGTGGGTCTCACCAGGAGGAGTGCAAAACACGGAGAAAAGAGAGAAACAAAATGTGGCTCAGGGAAGAAACAGAGTGCTGCACATCACACCTATGGCTGATACTAGTGCCGCTTGGCTAAATAAAAAACACATCAGAATTTTGTGTATGAATTGATCAAGCCATACTGCCCCATGTACCTCGTGCCGGTATCTGATACACATGGGTCCCTACACTAAGTCCACATCGTGCCAGTCAGTGGCCACCAACCCCGCAGGCGTGCACAGCCAGGGAACGGGGGCCATGGGACGGCCCTGCGACCCCCATGCCACAGGACCAGACCCAAAAACACCACACCAGAACCCGGCCAGCACCGCCGGCGGAGAAGGTCGCCCCCAAGCAGCACAAGTCTGGATAAGGTATTGCGCTCACCATAGCTGCAGCAAACAGAATGGGAAAAAAAACAGGAGGGATTAAAACCATGTGCACTCAGGTGTCTCCTGCTAATTGCGGTCATGTGGGTCTCACCAGGAGGAGTGCAAAACACGGAGAAAAGAGAGAAACAAAATGTGGCTCAGGGAAGAAACAGAGTGCTGCACATCACACCTATGGCTGATACTAGTGCCGCTTTCTGTTTGCTGCAGCTATGGTGAGCGCAATACCTTATCCAGACTTGTGCTGCTTGGGGGCGACCTTCTCCGCCGGCGGTGCTGGCCGGGTTCTGGTGTGGTGTTTTTGGGTCTGGTCCTGTGGCATGGGGGTCGCAGGGCCGTCCCATGGCCCCCGTTCCCTGGCTGTGCACGCCTGCGGGGTTGGTGGCCACTGACTGGCACGGTGTGGACTTAGTGTAGGGACCCATGTGTATCAGATACCGGCACGAGGTACATGGGGCAGTATGGCTTGATCAATTCATACACAAAATTCTGATGTGTTTTTTATTTAGCCAAGCGGCACTAGTATCAGCCATAGGTGTGAGGTGCAGCACTCTGTTTCTTCCCTGAACCGCATAACTACTATAATACTGCTCCTATATACAGGAATATAACTACTATAATACTGCTCCTATATACAAGAATATAACTACTATAATACTACTCCTATATACAAGAATATAACTACTATAATACTGCTCCTATATACAAGAATATAACTACTATAATACTGCTCCTATATACAAGAATATAACTACTATAATACTGCTCCTATTTACAGGAATATAACTACTATAATACTGCTCCTATATACAAGAATATAACTACTATAATACTGCTCCTATTTACAGGAATATAACTACTATAATACTGCTCCTATATACAGGACTATAACTACTATAATACTGCTCCTATATACAAGAATATAACTACTATAATACTGCTCCTATATACAGGAATATAACTACTATAATACTGCCCCCTATATACAAGAATATAACTACTATAATACTGCTCCTATATACAAGAATATAACTACTATACTACTGCTCCTATATACAGGAATATAACTACTATAATACTGCTCCCTATATACAAGAATATAACTACTATAATACTGCCCCTATATACAAGAATATAACTACTATAATACTGCCCCTATATACAGGACTATAACTACTGCCCCCTAAGAATATTACTACTATAATGCTGTCTGGTATGGAGATGTATATGTAAGATATAGGAGATGAGTGAGGCGGTTACTGTCGGTATAGGATGCCATAGCTTTCAATGCTTCATTCATGTATCCTGCTGAATGTCTGGGTGAGGTGCGGTAACTATTACACAGTCTGTGTATACAGGACGTGTGGGTGTGCAGTGAATAGAAGCCGGAAGAGATGATAGAACAGTGTCTGCTCTGAGTGAAGGTGAATGTGTATGAGTGGGTGAGAGCGTTGTAATGTGGGGAGAGCATACAGGACAGATCCTCTATATACTACACCACACAGGACAGATCCTCTATATACTGCACCACACAGGACAGATGCTCTATATACCACACCACACAGGACAGATCCTCTATATACTACACCACACAGGACACATCCTCTATATACTACACCACACAGGACACCTCCTCTATATACTACACCACACAGGATACCTCCTCTATATACTACATCACACAGGACACCTCTTCTATACTACACCACACAGGACACCTCCTCTATACTACACCACACAGGGGGGCACATCCTCTATATACTGCACCACACAGGGGGACACCTCCTCTATATACTACACCACACAGGACACCTCTATATACTACACCACACAGGACACCTCCTCTATACTACACCACACAGGACACCTCCTCTATATACTACACCACACAGGACACATCCTCTATACTACACCACACAGGACACCTCCTTTATATACTGCACCACACAGGACACCTCCTCTATACTACACCACACAGGACACCTCCTCTATACTACACCACACAGGACACATCCTCTATACTACACCACACAGGACACCTCCTTTATATACTACACCACACAGGACAGATCGTCTATATACTACACCACACAGGACACCTCCTCTATACTACACACACAGAACACATCCTCTATATACTACACCACACAGGACACCTCCTCTATACTACACCACACAGGACACCTCCTCTATACTACACCACACAGGACAGATCCTCTATATACTGCACCACACAGAACATCTCCTCTATATACTGCACCACACAGGACAGATCCTCTATATACTACACCACACAGGACACCTCCTCTATATACTGCACCACACAGGACAGATGCTCTATATACTACACCACACAGGACAGATCCTCTATATACTGCACCACACAGGACAGATGCTCTATATACTACACCACACAGGACAGATCCTCTATATACTGCACCACACAGGACAGATGCTCTATATACTACACCACACAGGACAGATCCTCTATATACTACACCACACAGGACAGATCCTCTATATACTACACCACACAGGACAGATGCTCTATATACTACACCACACAGGACAGATCCTCTATATACTGCACCACACAGGACAGATGCTCTATATACTACACCACACAGGACAGATCCTCTATATACTACACCACACAGGACAGATCCTCTATATACTGCACCACACAGGACAGATGCTCTATATACTACACCACACAGGACAGATCCTCTATATACTGCACCACACAGGACAGATGCTCTATATACTACACCACACAGGACAGATGCTCTATATACTACATCACACAGGACAGATTCTATATATACTGCACCACACAGGACAGATGCTCTATATACTACACCACACAGGACACCTCCTCTATATACTACACCACACAGG
The DNA here is from genome assembly GCF_027789765.1 of Dendropsophus ebraccatus. Lineage (NCBI taxonomy): Eukaryota > Metazoa > Chordata > Amphibia > Anura > Hylidae > Dendropsophus > Dendropsophus ebraccatus. The sequence continues at coordinate 109,609,167 of NC_091462.1, forward strand.
ACACCTCCTCTATATACTACACCACACAGGACACCTCCTCTATATACTGCACCACACAGGACAGATCCTCTATATACTACACCACACAGGACACCTCCTCTATATACTGCACGACACAGGACAGATCCTCTATATACTGCACCACACAGGGGGACACCTCCTCTATACTACACCACACAGGGGGACACATCCTCTATACTACACCACACAGGACACCTCCTCTATATACTGCACCACACAGGACACCTCCTCTATACTACACCACACAGGACACCTCCTCTATGTACTACACCACACAGGACACCTCCTCTATATACTGCACCACACAGGACACCTCCTCTATATACTGCACCACACAGGACACCTCCTCTATATACTGCACCACACAGGACAGATCCTCTATATACTGTACCACACAGGACACCTCCTCTATATACTATACCACACAGGACACCTCCTCTATACTACACCAAACAGGACACATCCTCTATATACTGCACCACACAGGACAGATCCTCTATATACTACACCACACAGGACACCTCCTCTATACTACACCACACAGGACACCTCCTCTATACTACACCGCACAGGGGGGCACATCCTCTATATACTGCACCACACAGGGGGACACCTCCTCTATATACTACACCACACAGGACACCTCAATGTACTACACCACACAGGACACCTCCTCTATACTACACCACACAGGACACCTCCTCTTTACTACACCACACAAGACACCTCCTCTATACTACACCACACAGGACACCTCCTCTATACTACACCACACAGGACACCTCCTCTATACTACACCACACAGGACACCTCCTCTATATACTGCACCACACAGGACAGATCCTCTATATACTACACCACACAGGGGGACACATCCTCTATACTACACCACACAGGACACCTCCTCTATACTACACCAAACAGGACACATCCTCTATATACTGCACCACACAGGACAGATCTTCTATATACTACACCACACAGGACACCTCCTCTATACTACACCACACAGGACACCTCCTCTATACTACACCACACAGGGGGGCACATCCTCTATACTACACCACACAGGGGGACACCTCCTCTATATACTACACCACACAGGACACCTCAATGTACTACACCACACAGGACACCTCCTCTACACTACACCACACAGGACACCTCCTCTATACTACACCACACAGGACACCTCCTCTATACTACACCACACAGGACACCTCCTCTATACTACACCACACAGGGGGGCACATCCTCTATATACTGCACCACACAGGGGGACACCTCCTCTATATATTACACCACACAGGACACCTCAATGTACTACACCACACAGGACACCTCCTCTATACTACACCACACAGGACACCTCCTCTATACTACACCACACAGGACACCTCCTCTATACTACACCACACAGGGGGGCACATCCTCTATATACTGCACCACACAGGGGGACACCTCCTCTATATACTACACCACACAGGACACCTCAATGTACTACACCACACAGGACACCTCCTCTATACTACACCACACAGGACACCTCCTCTATACTACACCACACAAGACACCTCCTCTATACTACACCACACAGGACACCTCCTCTATACTACACCACACAGGACACCTCCTCTATACTACACCACACAGGACACCTCCTCTATATACTGCACCACACAGGACACCTCCTCTATATACTACACCACACAGGACACCTCCTCTATATACTGCACCACACAGGACAGATCCTCTATATACTACACCACACAGGGGGACACATCCTCTATACTACACCACACAGGACACCTCCTCTATACTACACCACACAGGACACCTCCTCTATATACTGCACCACACAGGACACCTCCTCTTTACTACACCACACAAGACACCTCCTCTATACTACACCACACAGGACACCTCCTCTATACTACACCACACAGGACACCTCCTCTATACTACACCACACAGGACACCTCTATACTACACCACACAGGACACCTCCTCTATACTACACCACACAGAACACCTCCTCTATACTACACCACACAGGACACCTCCTCTATACTACACCACACAGGACACATCCTCTATATTACAGCACCACACTGGCGAGCTGACGGATGCTTGGGGCATCATGTTATATATCACACTGTGTGAGGTTGTGGCTAGTTTAGCAGTGTGTCAGATTGGGCAGAGGGAGGGTGACATGGTCCGGGTTGCTGTGTATAGTGTATGATGGATCTTACATTCCGCTAGTGATGTGACATTTCCATTGTTTTGTGTTGCCATGTAACACCACGTTTTCTGCATCCATCTTATACCAGCCGCCTCCTCTTTTCAGCTTGACCCAGATAACACGGGTTTTGTATGTGCCGAAACCTTTGCTGCTCTGGTAAATAACCATGAGCTGCCCCTGGACCCCGCCAAGCTGGAGATGTTATTTGCCCTTGCCCAGGGCAATGAAGAGGGACAGATCTGTTACCCCCAGCTTGTGGACCTGGTAAGATATGGATGTATGAATATACAATTGGCGTTCATATATTATCAGATCATGTGGATATTCATGTGATAAAGGGGTACAGATTTGCAATTTACTTCTAAAAATCTCAAGTGCTTCAATACTTATCAGCTGCTGTATGTCCTGCAGTAAGTGGTGTATTCTCTCCAGTCTGACACAGTGCTCTCTGCTGCCACCTCTGTCCATGTCAGGAACTGTCCAGAGCAGCAGCAAATCCCCGTAGGAAAACTCTCCTGCTGTGGACAGTTCCTGACACGGACAGAGGTGGCAGCAGAGAGCAGTGTGTCAGACTGGCAAGAATCCACCACTTCCTGCGGGACATACAGCAGCTGATAAGTACTGGAAGACTGGAGATTTTTAAATAGAAGTAAATTACAAATCTGTATATTTGATTTGAAATAAAGTACCCCTTTAAGGAATAAAGTTGCCCTGGTTATTTTAGCACAGCATGATCTGTGAAGGCATGTTACTGACATCTTTTATATTCTGCAATGGAGAAAGTGACATAAACATAAAAAATAAAAAATAAAAACTACAGATGAGAATGTTACACCCGATAGACCATAGTACATAGTTATAGTTTGTGTGCCGGTCATATTATGTAACATGGACCACCTTACTGTCACCTTACAGATCAGCAGCAAGAGGTCCAGTAGTTTCCGCAGAGCCATCAGCAGCGGCCAGAGAGCTCTCCCCCGCGATGTGCTGCTGGACCAGGCTGGGCTGGGGGTCTATAAGAGATTTGTCCGCTATGTGGCATATGAAATCCTGCCGGGGGAGATGGAGAGGCGGTGGTACTTCTACCAGCATCGCCCCTGTCCACCACCTATTTTCATGGCAGCCGTGACCCTGACACAGGCAAGTAACTGGTCGGTCTATGTATCAATATATTATCTATCCATCTATCTATCTATCTCCTATCTATCTATCTATCTATCTATCTATCTTCCTATCTATCTATCTATCTATCTCCTATCTATCTATCTATCTATCTATCTATCTATCTCCTATCTATCTATCTATCTATCTATCTATCTATCTATCTTCTATCTATCTATCTATCTATCTATCTATCCATCTATCATCTATCTCCTATCTATCTATCTATCTATCTATCTATCTATCTATCTATCTATCTATCTCCTATCTATCTATCTATCTCCTATCTATTATCTATCTATCTATCTATCTATCTATCTATCTATCTATCTATCTATCTATCTTCTATTATATATTATCTATGTATCTATCATCTATCTTCTATCTATTATATATTATCTATCTATCTTCTATCTACTATATATTATCTATCTCCTATCTATCTATCTATCTATCTATCTATCTATCTATCTATCTATCTATCTCCTATCTATCTATCTATCTATCTATCTATCTATCTATCTATCTATCTATCTCCTGTCTATCTCCTGTCTATAATCTATCTATCTATCTATCTATCTATCTATCTATCTATCTATCTATCTATCTATCTATCTATCTATCTATCTCCTGTCTATAATCTATCTATCTATCTATCTATCTATCTATCTATCTATCTATCTATCTATCTATCTCCTATCTATCTCCCCCACCATCATAGATGCAGTGATGAGGTTGGCTGATGACAGTGGAGCTCTTATGTGTCTGGTCAGTACATGTCGGGTACTCTGGACCCCTATAGAATGATAGCAGGGCTTGTTTAGGATATGTAACTGATAATATATAGAAAGCACCACCCTGCCCTGCAACCTTAGGGGTTAATAGTGCACTGGCCTTCTTCTGCTGTTCTTAGGCCTGTCTCATCCACTCTAGATCATCGTGTTCCTGTGTTACGGGGTCAGACTGAACAAGTGGGTGTTACAGACATACCACCCGGAGTACATGAAGAGCCCCCTGGTATACCACCCTGGACATCGAGCAAAAGCTTGGCGCTTCCTGACCTATATGTTCATGCATGTTGGGTAAGTGTCAGTCCCTTTTTTTTAGCAATTCCTACATTATTCTCAGTTTAAAAAAATGGCCTTTCGCATCCTAGAAACCATCAATCAGCTGCTGTTGATGGATCCTATTTTTTTTTGCATCCTGGAAAGCTGCTGTTGATGGATCCTATTTATTTCCCGCATCCTGGAAACCATCAATCAGCTGCTGTTGATGGATCCTATTTTTTTGCATCCTGGAAACCATCAATCAGCTGCTGTTGATGGATCCTATTTTTATCTCATGAATCTTTAGCAATTTTCTAATGCACTGTTGTGCCGTTTTGAAGGCAGTGGGGTTCTCATTGACATACTAAATGCTTTATAGCTCCTGCGGCTAAATATATTAACACATTATTACCCAAATTACCTAATGGAAACATAGACATTAGCTTACCACTAAAAACCCTGGTGGCTCCGTCATCGCAATAACGTACAGACCTTTTCCTAAAGTTCTGCAACAGCTGTAGGGTGAGGGTTTCCCATCCCTGCCCTACACCAGAAGTAAAAGAAAGGTTCTTTTAAAGAAGCTAAAATGTTACCTAAAAATTACTGATAGACACAATGAAACGGACAGACCTGCTTGCTGATGGTTTCCCTACAGCAAAAGATGAAGAAAAGTGAAAGCTAGCCAACAAAATAGGTAAAACAGGTAATGTAGCTGTATGAGGAGACGCTTGACGTTCCACCATCTCCCCCGCCATCCAGAGCCCTCTCCTACGGGTTTTGCAGAAGGATGGAGCTTTCATTAGGCGCGGAGATGGCGTTAAATAAAGCTGCTTGGAAATACAAGAGATATGTTTTTCATGTGATTTCCGAGTCGCCATGGTAACCAGGTACTTGAGATTGTGCGCCCAGGCTCTATAGATGTTTTTGAAGGATTCTGGTGCATTAAACATCAATCCCGCTCTATGACAAACGTCTGGCTCTCTCGGTAAATAATACAAGGCGGGATGAAAAATGTACACGGGGGGGGACATAAGGGACAGCTCTCCCCAGATAACCTCAAATAATCCACAGCACCCCCTTAAAGGGACACCGTCATATTAGCTTAGCCCCACCCACATTATTTTCAACCTCCATTTATAATGATTTTTGGGTGAATAAAGGACCTGCTGGATCATATAGAGCAGGCATGGGGATCCTTCGGCTAAAGCTTTGGCTGTCCAGGCATGATGGGAATTGTAGTTTTGCAGCAGCCAGAGAGCTGATAGTTTCCTATCCCCGATATGGAGGGTGGGCATATAGTAAGACCTTGCCCGAACGTACTGGGGATAACAGGAGAAGCAGTGCTGTGACCATTCCCCAGTAAGCAGAGGGGTCAGTGCCTTTCTAGTGCCTCATCCACCATCTAGGAGCCTCTTGTACTTGTATGAGGTGCAGTATATGGCGGTGACGTGTTTACGGCCATTGTGTAGTATGGTAATTCCCATTTCTCCGCGCTCCCATAATTCTCTTCAGCCTTATTGAACCACCCAAGGCCTGTTCTACACATTGATCCCAAGGCCCTGGCCGTAGTTGTCATGGTAACACAAGAGCATAACTGTGACATCCTAATTACAGGCCCCGGCGTGGTTCATCCTCATCTCTAAGGGGGGGTCGCAGCCTCTATGCCGCCGCCGACTGCTCTTATTATAGCAATATTATCATCCTGAGAATAATAGTGACCCGGTTACTTCCTGGTAGGATGATATCAGACACACATGTAGGATTCTAGACTGCGTCCCAGTTCATGATGCAGTTCACCTTCCTTCTCCATTAGGTGGCGCTGGTGTATTGATGCTTTTCCAGTTCTTTCCAGTTGTTTGGCTGGGTTCATGCTGCGTTTGTGTTCCCTTTTGACGTACATACGTTCATAATAAGGACGCTGCTGTTTCCTATTGCCATTGCAGTGTATACCTTATCTTGATGGATACAATAGTGCTTTTATATAGAACACAATGAAACATAATGAAAAAGAAACAATAAACATACCTGGATGGGATATTCTACATAAGATGGAATCACGGCCCAGATGACTATAGAAAAGTCATGTGCACCCACCGATGTCGGCGGATCAGAGGCTCCTGGCAGCGGCTTATTCCTACTCCCTATTGAAAACATATGCATGCTTGGCTGAACTCAAAGGGAATCTGTCAGTGGTAATTCATGCTCCATACTGCTGATACTGTTAGATCGTTATTTGGTCAAAGAGACACAAGAGCCAATTATTTGATCATACAGCGATCTTACTCATCTACACTGTGGCTCTGGCTAATACTGGCTTAAAGGAGAAGTCCAGCGAAATTTCATTAAAGTATTGTATTGCCCCCCCAAAAGTTACAAATCACCAATTTACTCTTATTACAGGAAATGCACATAAAGTTCTTTTATCCCTGCACTTACTACTGCATCAAGGCTTCACTTCCTGGATAACATGGTGATGTCACTTCCTGGATAACATGGTGATGTCACTTCCTGAATAACATGGTGATGTCACGACCCGACTCCCAGAGCAGTGCGGGCTGTGGCTGCTGGAGAGGATGATGGCAGAGGGATCCTCAGTGTCCCTCCATTGCCCTGTGTCCCTCAGTGTCCCCCTGCCATCATCCTCTCCAGCAGCCACAGCCCGCACAGCTCTGGGAGTCGGGTTGTGACATCACCATTTTTATCCAGGAAGTGACATTACCATTTTATCCAGGAAGTGACATCACCATTTTTATCCAGGAAGTGACATCACCATGTTATCCAGGAAGTGACATCACCATGTTATCCAGGAAGTGACATCACCATGTTATCCAGGAAGTGACATCACCACGTTATTCAGGAAGTGAAGCCTTGATGCAGTAGTAAGTGCAGGGAAAAAAGCACTTTATAAGTATTTCCTGTAATAAGTCTATATTGGAGATTTGTATAACTTTTGGGGGGCAATACAATAGTTTAATAAAAAATTTCACTGTACTTCTGATGAATGATGAATCTAACCTGCTGATGTCTCCCTATAGCTCACAGGTTGCTGAGGATGATGGTATGTCTCTTACCTTTTTCCTCAGGACCGTTCCAGTGCAGTTAGGATGGGTTCACACTACGTTTTTGCAATCTGTTTTTGTGCGAAAAAAAAAAAAAACGGATGAAAAAACTGATGCATTTGTGTGCATCTGTTTTGATCCGTTTTTCCATTGACTTCCATCGTAAAAAAAAAACGGATCGAAACGGATCCGTTTTTTTATAGACACAAAAGTAGGGTCAGCTGAGTTTTTGTGTACGTTAAAATTTTTTTTTTTTAAATGGAAGTCAATGGAAAAACGGATCAAAACGGATGCACACAAATGCATGTTTTTTTGCAAAAAACGGATTGCAAATATGTAGTGTGAACCCAGCCTTAGTAGTTTGCTCCACAGTTCAGTAAGACTGTTAGGAGCACTGCCCATCTCCATGGCGCCGATGGATTGGTGTTGTGGTGGCGGTGCTCCTAATGGTCTTACTGGAGCATTGATTAAAACATTAACTGTATCGGCACAGCACCGAGGAGGAAGGTAAGAGACCTATCATCATCCTCAGCAATCTGTAAATAGGGAAATATCAGCAGGTCAGATTCTTCTAACCAGCAGATTTATCCAGGAATTAAAAAGCACAGCCTCTTTCGTCCACGAGACAGCGCCACAACCCCATTCACTTCAGTAGAACTGAGCTGCACTACCACACACAATCTGAGGACAAGAGTGGCGCTGTTTCTGGAAGCAAGCTGTTTTTTCTAATCCTGGATAACCCCTTTAAGTATGGATTGTTTGAACACATGGGACGGCTCCATTTTACAGGTGAATAGCACCTAATGCCTATTAGCACATATACAGCCAAATCCGTTGATTTATGGTACATTGGCTCTGTCAGTGGCAGCTTGCTGATGGTTTCTACCTAGTACCAAGTTTTTCTTTCTACGACATAAGCTGGAAAACGGCAGAAGCAGTAATAATTATACACAATAAAGATGGTGGATACCTGGAGATTAGAGAACCAGTGTCAGCGGTGGGTGGGGCCTCTGTCTAAATGGCGCTAATTTGCTGTTTATTTCTTTACCGCTATGAAAGGCGCTGTTGACGTTGAAAGTGATTTGTCACATCTTGTATTTAATGCAAATAAAGCCGGCTTATTTTAGAAATACTACCACATGCCAAAGTGAAGAGATATTTCTGAGGGAACGGCGGCGACGATTGTTCTGGGCACCGAGCCAGGAAATCGGCTTTACTCTCACGCTCGGAGGCGACGCCAAGAGTCATTCTGATGGCGCTCACTATAGCAGAACTCCTGAACCGTAAAAGGTTTTATTCAGCAAGGCCCTGATAGTTCACAGCGGATCAGACAGGCGCAGATAGACGCTTAATAGGAGTTTCCGTGACCAAGGGGTAAAATCACTGACGGGCACATTTGCTTTCAAGGTATTTTTTGACTTGGTGGTTGGTTGTCACAGAAGTGGCGCATTAATCCATCTCGTGATGGAAAGTTCTAGAAGATACCAATTTTACATTGAAACTGGGGACAAATGTTAGGAGAATAAGAGGTAAATATAACAAATTTTTGTTAAGACGTGCGCCATTTTTTTTTTTGCTGTAAAGCTTTGCTATACTTGGCAGGCAATGAGATTGGCACTGGTTTGCAGTGGACGGGACGCACAAACAATCCTTGTATCGTTTGTGTAGCCATGGACACCAACAGCACAGGTATGTATATATCCGTACAGCAGTGCATACTAACCTAGTGCGCTGCTGTGTGATCTGTCATCCCCGCCTGCTGCTGGTTTTTTAGAATGATTGACAACCAGTGGTGGTGGGGCATCCTGAAGATACAGCGTCAGGAGAGCCAGAAAGAGCAAGAATACGGGATGCCAGATCACACAGCAAGACAGAAGGTAAGTATGCACTGTATGTGTGATCTGGAAACTGACAGCACAGATATATAAATATCTGTGCGGTCAGTTTCCCTTTGGTCACACATAACCCTGTTTACACAAGGAGATGTGCGACTGATAGCGATAAATTTTAAGGCAGGCACAAAGGATGCGATCAGCTGAGGATTCGGCATTTCCCCATCAGCTGATCACTGTCACTTTTAGCAACACACCTGGACCATGTAAAATGCCCTTTACACACCTTACTATCTTATCTACATATCTATGCTAACATTAAAAAGCTAAAAAGAGGACATTTAAAGGGAACCTGTCCCAGTGATAATCTAGTCCAATCTATAGGCATCATGTAACAGAGCAGAAGGAGCTGGGCAGATGGATATACAGGTCTCTAAAAAAAGATTTAGTAGAACTAGGACTGAGGAGTCCAGCGGGCGGTGCTACTCAGTGATTGACAGCCGTCCTTGTATGAGGATGCAGAGAAAGATAACTGCCAGTCACTGGTTAGGGATGCCCACTTGACTCCTAACCTTTTAGATGAATTTACAAAAATAAATATAAATATATATATATATATATATATATATATATATATATATATATTTATATACACACATTACACACACACACACTTACTCAGCTGCCAATTATAAACCTTGTTTCCCTTCATTGGCGGCTTTGAGGAAGTAACAACCACTGCTGACACATTTTCTGGGTCACAGTGGCCGGACTTCTGTTCCGTTTCGGTGTTACCATAGTGATCAGCGGTCCTGCTGTAATGAATGTTAAGTGATAACCTCTATGGTCACTCCTATCATGAGTCATATGTAATATCACAGCTACATCAATGATATCTCCCTGTAACCTGGATGGTGTGGCTGTTATCCAAGTGTGCTAATATATGTTATTGATCAGCTCTAAATAGCTCAGATTATTCACATTTTCCTATCCTCATTTGCTTTGTGTAAAAAAAAAAAAAATCCCGATCGTCGCTGACTAAACCTTTTCATTCACTGCAACAGAGACCTCTGCTGGCCATAATGTCAGTAGTGTTTATATGAATCTAAACTGATACAGAATATATATATATTCGTAATCTTCTTATATGAACCCTATGTGTGATTTCTGTGCTTTGTGTGACATCTCGGTATGTGTGATCTTACAGCTTGGAGCAACTTGGGTTTAACACCCTCCTACAGCTTATGATTGGCGTCCCTCTAGAGATGGTTCATGGCGTGCTGAGGATAAGCTTCTTGTATCTGGCTGGGGTGCTGGCAGGTGAGTCTACCATTGTATTGACTATGGCAAATAATGGACTGATCTTATATATGTGCTTCTAGTGACTAGTAATAATAACATATGCTGCACTGCAACCTAGAAACAAATACTATTATAACACCGCCCCTATGTACAACAATATCACTACTACGACACTGCTCCTATGTATAAAAATATAACTACTATAATACTGCTCCCTATATACAGGAATATAACTACTATAATGCGGTTCAGGGAAGAAAAAGAGCGCTGCACATGGGTCCCTACACTAAGTCCACACCGTGCCAGTCAGTGGCTACCAACCCCGCAGGCGCGCACAGTCAGGGAACGGGGGCCATAGGACGGCACTCGTGCTTTGTAAGACCCATGTGATCCAAATTAGCAGGAAGCACCTGTGTACATAAGGGGAGGATCTCCTAGTATTCTCCCATTCTACCTGCAGAGGAATGGATAGAGGTAAGAGCTTGTTCACACTTGTGCTGCTTGGCGTCCACTTTTTCCGCCGGTGGCGCCTGCAGGGTCCGGGGGGCCCTTTAGGGTCTGGTCCTGTGACAATGGGGTTGCAGGGCCATTCCATGGCCCCCTTCTCTGCTTGCGCACGTTTTGCGGGGATTGTGTTCGCTGACCGGCACAGTGATGTTTTTTTGGTTAGGGACTCATGTGTATCAGAAGACCTGCACGTGGTACATGAGGCAATATGGTTTGTCCAAATTATATACTAACTTCTGATGTTGGTTTTAAATATAGCTGAATAAGCTTTTGTGTCAGCCATGGGTGCGATGTGCAGCCATTTCTGTCTTTTTGGCTTGTGCATAACTACTATAATACTGCTCCTATATACAAGAATATAACTACTATAATACTGCTCCTATATACAAGAATATAACTACTATAATACTGCTCCTATATACAAGAATATAACTACTATAATACTGCCCCTATATACAAGAATATACCTACTATAATACTGCTCCTATATACAAGAATATAACTACTATAATACTGCTCCTATATACAAGATTATAACTACTATAATACTGCTCCTGTATACAGGAATATAACTACTATAATACTGCTCCTATATACAGGAATATAACTACTATAATACTGCCCCTATATACAGGGATATAACTACTATAATACTGCTCCTATATACATGAATATGACTACTATAATACTGCCCCTATATACAGGAATATAACTACTATAAGGCTATGTTCAGACGTAGTATGAGACCGGCCGTTCTGTACTGCATTACCGGCTGGATGATCTTTAGCGCCGCAGAGTTCTGATGCGGGTGCATCCGTGTGCGCCCACATGAGAACTCCCCACAGCACACAATGGAACGAGCGGTCAGAGCCGCTCGCGCCACTGTGTGCACTGACTGGGTTTCTACGGTGCCGTAAGGGATCCCGACCGGAGAGTATACCATGTGTATACACTCTGGCCGGGATTCCCTTGGCCTGCAGCACAACGTAAGTTCCGTACCAATCCACAACCGTAATTAGTACGGAACTTACATTGTGTGAACATGGCCTAATACTGCATACTGTGTATATAATCATGAATAAGGGTATGTTCACACTACGGAATGTGCGCGGATAAGTTCCGGCGCATTTTGTCGCTCGTACTCACTCATAGACATGTCAATTCTTTCGGAGGACAGCGGAAACGGCCCGGACATAGAATGGTGTCTATGGAGCCAGTGGATATGCACGCTGTCGTGAATGGGTAAGAGCGACGGAATTCGTCGGAACTTATCCGCACGGATTCCATAGTGTGAACCCACCCTAAATGTGCTATTATATTACTTTGTCTCTCCTTTCCCCCAGGATCCCTTGCTGTTTCTGTCACAGACATGAGAGCGCCTTTAGTCGGAGGCTCTGGCGGTGTATATGCGCTGTGTTCTGCCCATCTGGCTAATGTTGTTATGGTATGTTATTACCTTATGAAATTTTGTATCTCAGTAGAATAATGTGATTATTCCCTCCATAATGGCCGTGTTCCTGTCAGATAATTCCCACATTTATGATGGTTGCACAAAAGATAAATAAAAAGTTTCTGCTGTCTCTTGCTGCTATCTAGAAACCTGTGTCACCATGACATGAGGGGAGGTGACAGCCTGACAGCAGGGAGATGGTGTGCGATGAGCGGAGATGACAGCACACAGAGCACGGCCAGGATCTCCAGCGCTGGAGGATTGTTGTGTTACATGGGACTGGACCTGCAGCATATGGGATGAGGCTGTGTCATTACGGGAAGGCTATCCATCTTCTTACTGCGCTCTCCATAATAAGACGACCTAATAACAGGAGAGATAGATGACTGTGGCCTAGTCACTGTAACCATAGCAACTACATCCTGACCTAAATTCAATTAAAAGGGGAAAGTCCTCATCTCCTGACATGTGATAGTGCTGTGTAACACTGAGGGGGTCAGTCTGCACGTCTGGGTGGTCGGTGGCCCCGGGGCTGCCATCTTAGCTCATCTATTAGACCCTGTCGATGTAATAGGATGCCAGTCAGGTATAATGCGCAGCAGTACACAAGCATTGTGGTGTAATACAGAAGTGATCAAGCGATCAAAAAAAGTACAAAGTACACGGTTAATAAAAAAAAAAAAGGATAAAAAGCTATAAAATTACCATGTCTCCTTCTACACACAGTGCGGTGCAGAGCTTGTGTGTGGTGACGGTACTATGTATAGTATGGCGGTGACGTATTTACAACCAATGACGTTTCTTTTCTTTTTTTTCCCCTGGCAGAACTGGGCTGGGATGCGCTGTCCTTACAAGGTTCTCCGCATGGTTCTTGCATTGGTCTGCAGTAAGTATGGACCATCAAATCTTATAGCATGTGCATGGCAACTGGGCTACAGAACAGGATAGCAAGAAAGCCGACAAGATTCGGACACTTCATCAACGTGTTGTTCATATCTACTGTGAAGAGTGCAAGGAATTATTGTGGATTTCCTCATTAACATCAATATCTTGGTTATAGATATCAGGCATGGAAACACATATAAAATAAAAATCAGTATACTCACCCTCCTAGTCTTCTGCTGCTCCCCCATGGATGACCCCTTCCAATAATGTGTCAATGACATATGGCCGCTGCACCAGTCACAGGCTTCAGTGCTTACGTGTCCGATGTTATCTCAGGAGTCAGAAATACTTGGACTAGCCAGGTGACCGGGCAACTTGCAGCTCAGGAACGGGAAAAGGGGAGTATACTGATTTTATGCAGGGGAGGAAAATCCACACCAAAATCCTCATCCCCCAGCCTGCGCTATTAATCAAATTTTTGGAAGAATATATTTAAATGGGTATTCCACTTAAACATGTGTTGCTGCCCATGGTGAGACTAACAAATCACTCCATACTTGTTATTATATATTCAGTCTCTTTCCCCCAGTTCTTAGCTGCTGCTGGAATGGAATGAATTGTTAGTCTCACCATGAGCAGCAACATACAAAATGTTATGTTTAAGTGGAATACCTCTTTAAGTGGAGAAAGCCTTAAAATCCAGCAGTGACGCTCTTCTCTTTATCCACAGTGAGCTCAGAGGTGGGGCGCGCGGTGTGGCTTCGTTTTTCGCCTCCTTTGCCAGCAGCTGGTCCTCAGCCCAGTTTCATGGCACACCTGGCGGGCGCAGCTGTTGGGGTCAGCATGGGATTGACCATTTTGCGCAGTTATGAGGAGAACCTTCAGGACCAGTGCGGCTGGTGGGTGATCTTGTTATGCTACGCCACCTTCCTGGCATTTGCTATTTTTTGGAATGTGTTTGCTTATGACCTGCTCGGTGTCCAGATCCCGCATCCTCCATGACCTCCGCCCTGGGACTCATCACACCCTTGAAGGACTTATTTTGGTGCTGATTCGAAACAAACTTTCTTGGCGACAAATGGCGGAAGCCTCCTCCAGCAGCACGGAGATCGGCGAGGGGATAGCAGGAGCATGGGGGAGAAGAGTGACCTTCTTCAGTACAGCAGAGTGATGTGATGATGTTTGCTATGTTTATGTGTGGTCAGGTGACTTTTATAATCAGATTTTTTTTCTTTTTGCTGCCTGTATATTGAGCTAAGCAGAATGTGGGTTATCATCAGGTGGGTGCACCCCAAAAATAATTATACCCTTGACTGAACTGCAGGGTGATTTCTACACTGTGATATCATAACCAATACCAGCTTACTTGCCCTTTAAGGTACCACAACTTTTCACCGACAAAGCAGGGTTCAAAACAACTCACCTAAGATGGTTGCGGTTACTACTGTTACTAGCATACACTGCCCTCTAGAAGCTGATAGCGGCAATAAATATGTATCTAGCTTGTTGGTTGATGGGGCTACGCAGTCTGCTCCAAAGGTAGCCATTTTACATTTGCTGCTCCTTTAAAAGGGAGAAATTATCTTTAAGGTGTACCTGTCATGGAGGTCGCTGACAAATCAGCCGAGGGTCCCCATAGCTACAAACACGGCATAAGACCGTAATGCGTGCAACATCCATTGGATTGGTCCAATGGGGGTCATGCGCATTACAGTCTCATTGCGTGTTCGTAGCCATGGTGACCTGAACCTACGGATTAAGGCTGCGTTCACACTACGTATATTTATTTCAGTCAGTATATTTCAGTCAGTATTGCAACCAAAACCAGGAGTGGATTAAAAACACAGAAAGGCTCTGTTCACACAATGTTGTAATTAAGTGGACGGCCGCCATTTAATGGCAAATATTTGCTGTTATTTTAGAACAACGGCTGTTATATTGAAATAATGGCAGTTATTTACTGTTATATGGCGGCCATCCACTCAATTTCAACATTGTGTGAACAGAGCCTTTCTGTGTTTTTAATCCACTCCTGGTTTTGGTTGCAATACTGACTGAAATATACGTAGTGTGAACGCAGCCCTACAGAGGAAATCTCTGCTGATCCGGCAGCGGGCCGTCATGACAGGTGCACTTTAATTTTTCCTCTTTCCTTTCACTTCATACAGCGATCTTCCATTGAAGAGTATGCTGGGTGAGGACACAACACTGGGGCTGCAGCAGCGGCCATATATTTTACAACCCAGCTTTTCCAGAAAACGCCATCTAAAAGACTAATATTGACTGGGATGTTATTTTTTATTTAAAGGGGAAGTGCTCTTTTTTAATAAATGCCTTATATTTCCTATAATTATGGACCATTTACCTCAGATTGGCCAGACCAGTAAACGGGGGCGCAATTCTTAATAGCGACATGGATGCTGATGCGACAGTAACCATGATAACAACAGTTTGTCCTTTTACTCCATAATAGTTTAAATCTAAAGGAAAAGTCCACAAAAAAAAATCTTCTAGTCGCATCCAGAGCTGCGTTCAAAATTCTGCCTGTTTTTTGTCCGAGCGGGCAGCTTAAGTGACAATTACAAGGTTAGCGCTCAGCCGTTAGGTTACATGTCCGTCAGCTGGGAGGGGCTTAATCTAGGTTTGTTGCTATGGGCGACAAAAAGAATTTAGAGAGCAGCTCTGGATGTAAAATAACCAAAAATAGATACAAAAACAGGAAAGCAATAGTGTTTCGATGCTGACTGACTGGTATGACGCCTGATGATAACCCAGCTCCGACATTTTGTAGCACTCACAAAGTTGCCTCAGTTTTTGGCCTCTCAGAAACATCTCCATTGACCCCAGTGATGAGGAACATGGCGCCAACCTGTCTGCAACTTACCGGTGAACTGAAGACACGTGAATGTTTATCGGCTTTTAGAGCTTTTCTCGATCTGCATGGACAATCCTGTCAACATCAGGATTTGGCCTATAAAATGGTTGAAACAAATTCCAGTCAATGTGTATAGTAACATTACACAGATAGGAGAGACCTAAAACCTAAAATAAATAAATATATATATATATATTTACCTAAGAGTTTATTGAAGGCCATTGGCAGCCATTTCTAATATCAGGAAATTAAGTGCAGCCATTTTGAGCACAGACACCTCTGGGCCTCATCCATGAAAATGTTCTTCTGCTCACAGCAACCAATCAGAGCCCATGTTTCATTTTATTTGGTTGTTATGGATACACCAGGAGCAGATTTATCAATACTGTGTAATTCTGCCCATATCAACCAATCAAAACTCAGCTTTTATTCCTTTATCTGCTCTGTTAAAATGAAAGCTGAGCTCTGATTGGTTGCTAGGGGCAACAGAGAACAGAACTGATAAATGAGGCCCACTGAGCCCATTTTCATAAACTGCCTTACTGACCACAGCAACCAATCACTGTGCGGGTTTCATTATTCTAGTCTAGCTCTGATTGGTTGCCATAGACAGCATGGGGCAAAAATATGGCAGCCATCTTGAATAAGACAACCAAATTAGACATAGGATGAACTGTAGTAGTTATTTTGAGTAAAATCTTACGGCAGCCATTTTGAATAACACGATCACCATGTGCAATATTTAAATACTATCAAAAAAATGAAAATTAAATAAAAAAATTATTTAAGAAAAAATATTTATTTCAAAGTAGACAGAAAATACACATGTACTGAACAAAATAGAATAGGAAGAGAAACTATAATAAAGCGTAAATTATAAACATATATCTATTACTCAGAACTTATTTAAGGCGTCACATTGTGTCGCCATATTAACCAGTTCTAACATGTCTGAAGTGCCAAAACCCTATTCCCCCCCCCTAAAGGAGCCACGAGCAGGGACAAGCCCCCTCATTTTTTTACCAATAATGGCGGAGATTGTGTCATATATTTTTTTTTTTTACATTGGGAAGATTGTACAAGAAAAGTAATGATGGCTTCAAAAAAAGACTGAATAAAATCTACATGCTGTACATGACCGACGTGATGTCCAGTTACTCTGTAAAGATTTGGTGTGATTTCTTCTGCCACATCAAGAGCTGCATTCACAATTCTGCTGTTTTTTAGTTTGGGCGATTTCCTTTCCACCATCAGACTGCTGTATAGTGCTCAGTGCAAACACTACATCTCCCACAGTGCAGTGCAGCAAAGTGCATTAGAGGGGATAGGCAGTTTTTAATCCACATATAAACTTTAATTATAGTGCCTGTAACTGGCACATAGCAAATCTAGGAAAGGTTTGTGCCCCCCTTTGCCCCTATCGATTATGAGTTAGCAGAGGATACAACTCCCACATTCAGCTAACAGAGCGAGAACCCCACTATAACAGAGATATCATATGGTTATATATAAACTGTAAGGCAGACATTCTGGTAGCAGTGGGCACATCTTATTTCCGTGTTTTAAGTTTCTTGGCAGGTCTTTCTTCTTCATCTTCCAGAGACTCTAAAAGTTTGGGGCAAAGTTTTTGGGCGACTTTCCATGTCCATAGACAAAGCTCCACACGGTGAGGTGTCCACTCCTCCTCTGAAGCTACAAAACACATACTGTTATTACTGAGAAATGATATTGTCCTGTACTGATCCTGAGTTACATCCTGTATTATACTCCAGAGCTGCACTCACTATTCTGCTGGTGGGGTCACTGTATACATACATTACATTACTGATCCTGAGTTACATCCTGTAATTCTTTTTATTAGAAAAATATAAAACATAACAAGTATAACTGCATAAACATAAACGCGGCTACATCAGCCAGAACAAAAACAAATACAAAGCTTTCTGCTTATAACAAAAACAACAAATTAATAAATTCTTAAATAATGTCTTTACGGAAAGGAAATCATCCCTCACACCTGCCTCACCGGCCAGTCCAGCTTCATTATAAGATACTACCAAAATCCCCCCACACTTACCCCAAACTTACAACTATTACTAACCCCACCACCACCGCTACTACCTACCCCACACTCACACCTCACAGCACACAGAAATTATATAGTAAAGACACTTTAGATCAAAGGCCAAAAAGCTATAACATGTTTGAGCCATGCTTGACTCTAACTTAATACAGTCCCTGCTTGGACATAACTGAACAAAACAAGAAAACCAAAACTACACAAAGCTTTTTTTTTTTTTTTTTTTCCCCCCTTCAACACACACAGCACCCCCCACTCACACACACCCCAGCACAATTCACCAACCAAACCTCCCATCCCCGTATACATAACTCCCACCTAACCCCCCCCCCCCCCCCCACACACACACACACACACACACACTAGACAACTTTAACAGTTAAGAAACTATCCTCAACTAAACAAAGTTAGTACAAATAGTAAAAAATGAAAACATCAAATACTAACTTAAGAATACCAGGTCCGGCTGCCTTATATACATAAAGATAAAATATAATAATAATAATAATAACAACAATAATAATAATAACAACAATAACAATAAAGTATACTAATAAACAATAAATGCAAATAATAATAAAATTATAGCAATCAAATACATAAACCTATCTAATATTCTAACTACAAACCCCATCACCCACACCCCAAATCTGAACATGAGTCTGGGTCCATAAGTTCAGTTCTTGTCCCTCAGTGACTCATGCCAGAACCCCATCCAAGGAAAAGCATACGATGTAAACCCCCCCATTGTCCCTCCCAACCTATCCTATACCCCATACCATATACAATAACTATAATCGTCCATAGGACTTATCCAGCCCTCAACTTACCAAACTACCTAAAACACCAACACCACAACACATAACAAGGCTCAAGTTCGGTAGCCTGTAAGCCCTTTACTGTTTATAACTGAATAGAAAATTAAAACAAAAACCTAAAGTGTCATGCACAGCCCCGCACCGGGATCGGAGGATGGCAGACCGGGTACCATAATAATTTATAACCTATCCCTGACTATTCTCCCTACCCTCTCCCTACTACTATCCCTAAATATTAATCTAACCCTCATACTCTCCCTACCTCTGTCCCTATCTACTCTGTCCCTAACCAGAATTATGGTCCCTCACCCAGTGGGCTCAGTACCTAGGGCACAGCGAAGGAAAAACCTCTCCACAGGAGAGAAGCCCTACTTGTACCCAGCCTGCCATACTCCAAAGACCTGATCTTCCCAAGGTCACCAGTGATGTTCCTACAGACCTCCACCTCGGAGAGGACTCTACGCTGTGTAGATACTAGACACCGTGCGTTCCACGTGTGGTACCTAACTACTATGCTGACTAAGAATAACGTGCAGCGATCTCGGCCACCCAGGTTCCTGAATACTCCATAAGCCCACTCCGGATAGGTGAGACTGACTAACTGACTCCAACCTATGGAGGCGCCCACCCTGGTGTAAACCCCTATATTGAAGGGACAATGAAGCAGGAAATGATCCATGCTTTCCAGCGTATTTCCACACTCCTCTCGGGGACACCCCCGATCATCGGAGCTCCTGCACTTCAAATTGTCCCTCACATATAGCTTCCCCTGGAAGCAGCGCCAGGCCAAGTCCCAAAACTTCTGGGGGATCCCCTTTGAATTCAAAAGATTTAACCCAACCCTCAGATCCCGACCTGGGCAATCCCTGAGCGCCAGAGGCTTCTGGAAATGGGTCAACAGAACCCTTTGGTCAAGGAATTTCCTTGACTGAGTCCTGATCTCCCACATTCCCAGACCCCACCGACGTATCATCTTCAGAGTCGGGGTAGCGTAAGCCGGAAGATATCCATGGGGTGTACGAAGGTCCTTCACTCGCCCTCCTGTCTCCCATTCCTGGAAGAAAGGCCGAAACCATTCCCTACAGGAGAGTACCCACGGAGGAGCCCTCTCTTTCCAGAGGTTTGTGATGTTAGCTTTCAAGAAGGTGTTCACTAAGAACACCACAGGGTTCACCATAGACAAACCCCCAAGTCTCCTCGTGCGGTACGTAACCTCTCTCTTGACCAGGTTCAGCCTATTCCCCCATAACAGCTGGAAGAACAGGCTGTAGATCCTAGTATAGGAAGCCTCTGGCAAGATACATACACTGCCCAGGTAGATAAACAAAGGGAGCAGGTACGATTTGATCAGGTGTACCCTTTCCCTTAAGGTTAAAGACCAACCTTTCCACTGGTCCACCTTCCGAGTGGCATCCTGGAGCCTACCATCCCAGTTTTTAGTGGGGTAATCACCCTGGCCAAATGTGATGCCCAATACTTTTGCTGACTCTTGGGGCTCTGGAAGGGTGTCCGGGAGATCAAACCTGGGATCTCCCCCTCCCAGCCAGAGACTCTCACACTTATCCTGGTTGATCTTGGACCCGGACGCCGCCGAGTAGCGCTCCACTTCAGACATCACCATATCTGCCTCCCCTCTCGAGGATACGAAGATAGTGACATCATCAGCGTACGCTACCACTCTCAGGGTGGCTTCTGATTCCTCCAGGCTCATCCCGACCCCTGCCAATGGTCCACAACCAACCCTCCTAAGGAAAGGGTCGATCGCGAACACATACAACAGTGGGCTCAAAGGACAGCCCTGGCGAACCCCAGACCCAACCTCAAAAGAGCGGCCAGACCAACCATTCACCAGCGGGAAACTCTCTGCCCCTGCATACAAGATCTTAAGCCAATTGACAAAAGTATCTGGTAGGCCATATCTCCGAAGGACAGACCAGAGGTACTCATGGTTCACCCGATCAAATGCTTTGGCCTGATCCAGGGACAGCAAGTACCCCTTCCAAAGACCCGCACTACTCCGCTCCACTGCCTCCCTGACACTAAGGACAGCACTTAAGGTGCTTCGGCCCGGAACAGAGCAGTGCTGAGCCCCCGAAAGGAGTTGGGGTGCAAACTTCACCAGCCTATTAAACAGTATCTTGGCCAGAATCTTCCTGTCCGCATTGAGAAGAGCTATGGGCCTCCAATTCTCAATACGGCTCGAATCTTTACCCTTTGACAAAAGAATCAGGGCTGACCTCCTCATTGACCTCGGCAGAGTGCCCGAGGAAAGACACTCATTGAAGACCTCGGTCAAGAGGGGAACCAAGAGGTCCCTGAAGGTCTTATACCACTCAGATGTTAAGCCATCTGGACCTGGCGACTTCTTCAGGGCAAGCCCTTCAATCGCCAGTCTAACTTCCTCTTCCCTGATCTCTTCTGCCAAAACATCAAGAGAGGGGTCTACCCCTGGCTCAGGAATGGTTTCAGCCAGGAAACCCGACATCACATCCCGATCTAGATCCTTCCTCCCCAAGAGGTGTGAGTAAAAGGATCTGACGACCTCCAGGATCCCTGATCTGGACCGGTTCAGAGATCCCGTACTATCAACCAGTCCAGTCACGATCTTACTATTCACTGACATCTTACAGTTTCTGTAGGGGTCGGGCGAGCGGTACCTCCCGAAATCCCTCTCAAAAACTAAAGATGTGTGCCTATCATACTGACACCTCATGAGCAAGGCTTTCACTCTGGAGATCTCCTCTCTACTACCTCCAGTCGAGACGAGATGCTCGAGTTTCCT
Source organism: Dendropsophus ebraccatus (assembly GCF_027789765.1). Taxonomy (NCBI): domain Eukaryota; kingdom Metazoa; phylum Chordata; class Amphibia; order Anura; family Hylidae; genus Dendropsophus; species Dendropsophus ebraccatus. The sequence goes on from NC_091462.1 coordinate 109,631,227, forward strand.
CCTCAGGCCCTGATACACACGATACCTATTCAGGGACCTGAGGCTTGAGAGCTGGCGGAAGAACCTCGCAACTCGCTTCTTGAATATCTCCCACCACTCTGACTTACTACTACATAGGCCCAGTAGAGGTACCTGACTCTGAAGAAAATCCTCAAAGGATTGTCTTACCTCTGCTTCTTCCAGGAGGGACGAATTCAGCCTCCAGTAGCCTCTACCCATCCGGGGGGGGTCTCTGAAACATTCAGAGAAAACAAAATTAGACAGTGGTCGGAGAACTCCACCTCAACCACGGACACTGCGGAAGAGGAGGCTTCCTCCTTTAAATAAAACCTGTCTAATCTAGACCTGCAGCTACCTCGATGATAGGTGAAACCCGCGTGGCCCGAGGGTGTCCGGATGTGGGCATCCTCTAGGCGAGCTTCCCTAACTATACTAATCAGGGCCATGCTATCATAAGCCAGCTTGTCTTTGGCGCCTCTCCTGTCCTGAGACCTCGTGATAGTGTTGAAGTCTCCACCAAAGATCACTTGCCGACTCGTAAAAAGAAAAGGCTTAATCCTCATAAAAAGGCTTTTACGGTCCCACTTAGTCTGTGGGGCATAGATGTTAATGAGCCTGAGCTCTTGCCCCTTCATGAGGACATCCAAGATCAGGCACCTCCCCATTTCCAACTCAATAACCCGTCTGCATTCTACAGGAGCGGTAAAAAGGACCGCCACCCCACTATACGGCTCAGCCGCAAGAGACCAGTGTGAAGGCCCATGCCTCCACTCTCGCTTGGCTTTTACTAGCAAGGCTTGATTTGTCAACCTGGTCTCCTGCAAAAACAAAATGTCGGCGTTAATACGACCGAGAAAATCAAAGGCTGCAAATCTAGCCGTATCCGACTTAATGCTGGCACAGTTAATGGATGCCAGAGTCAATGGGGTGAGTGCCGCCATCATGGGTGATTGAGTTGGACAGCCTTGTCTCTATTTCCTACCCTTCTTTTTACCACCTTCCCCATCAGAAGAAGATCCTTTTGCCTTCTCTTTAACCCGCTTTAAAGATGCAGACATATCCATACCCAGATCCTCATCTCCTGACCCAGGGGCCACCTGGCCTCCCAAGGAAACTGCCTCAGAAGGAACAGGCTCGGCACCTCCTGGAGACCTCACCGTCTCCAAAATCAATCCCTCAGCCTCGGCTTTGCCGAGGGCCTGATACCTATTGGACAGAACGATCAGAGGGGGGGTCAGTCAGGCTTTCCTTTGGCACTTGGCCCGCAACACCGGAGGACAAAGAACAAGACGCCCTAGGCCCCTTCTGGCCTTGCCTCCTACTGTTGCACTTACGTTTTTCATTTTGCCCTTTCCCACCGTCCTCATCCAAACTTTCATATTGGGAGGAACTGGAGGAAATGGCTCTCTTTGCCTCCTCTTTACGAAGTCTCCTTATCTCTTCATCTAACTCGGTGTCCCCCAGAGCCTCAGCTGTTCCCTCTAAGCTGGCATCTGGAGCAGGACCACTGACTACTCCTGCCACCAGGGAACTTCCCAGGTCCCTGCTCCTTCTGCGCTTCTCCTCTCGCCTTAGCTTAGAGGGGGTCTTGTTTTTTACCTTCTTCACTGGCACTAGTGCCCTTTCTCCTCTGCTGGTCCCCTCCCCAGGTGAGGCAACAACAAGGCTCTCCCCATCTTGGGCGGCCGCAGCATTGGAGAATGAGCGTGGACACCTGCTAAATGGGTGACCAAGGTCACCACACAGGTGACAGCGAATCCGGCCACAGGCGGCAGCCAGATGACCCTCCGCACCGCACAATGCACAAATCAGCTTAGTGCAGTTTGCACTAAAGTGGGTGGGATCACCACACCTGTGACACAGCTTCGGCTGCCCCTGATAAAAGACTTGGATCCTATCGCGTCCGAGGAAGGCAGCAGATGGAATGTGTGCGACAGTGTTGCCTGAACGACGGAGGCGAACGGAAAACGTCCAGGCTCCGGACCAAATACCATGCTCATCCAGATTTTTCTTGGGGATGTCCGTCACTTCCCCATACCTGCCTAGCCAGGTCATGATGTCATAGCAAGAAAGCGACTCGTTGCACGTCAAAACGGTCACTTTCTTGACAGAACTCTGACGGGATACCGCCTTTACAGCGAAATCCCGCCACACGGGCTCATCCTTCACCAGCTCGTGATTAGACCAGAAGAGCTCAAGTCCCTCTGGCTTCACAAAGCTGATGTCGAATTCAGAGGTACCGTAGGGGTGGATCAGAGCAAAGATGTCATTCGCCCTGAAACTCATCTGGAAGAGAAGCTCCACCACCTTTGCTCTGGATGGGCACGCATCACTGCCTCTCCATACCAGACGGGCCACGTTCCTACGGCCAACCTCCTGCCCAGGTGTCGGAAGGGACCAGACCACTTCCCCATTATGCTCTCGGAATGCCCCAAGCCCATGTCTTTCTACATAGAAGGACAGGTCGACCTCCCGGCCCTCTACTTGGAGAGTTCTGTCTCCTCTCCTCAACGCCTCCAGGAGGCGTCGTTGCAAGTTACCTTCTCCTGGATTAAGAGATGAGGATCCCCTAGTTCCCCCAGCAGTGACGTTGGCATAGCTCCTTACTGGAGCGGCCACCACTGGGGGGGCAGCCGGACCATCCCCACTCCCCCCAGCAACCACAGAAAAAACATTAACACCAGCATTAATCATTCCCTGCCTAGCTGGGCTGGACTGGCCTACCTGTAGTCTGGCTGGCTTTATTACATTACTACTGGGTATATTAGTAGTAGCTCTGGCATTAGCAGTGGCATCCTTGGCATCCCTGGGCACATTTGACTGGGCAACCGTCTTCCCCTTAACTTGGGGAGATGCAGCATTGCCACCTGTCCGGCCCTCAGCCTCAGCCAGCACCTCTGCCTCAATCTCCTGCACCGCCTGAAGCATGGCTTCATTAATGTTATGGCTGTCAGAAATGTGTCCATGTCCATTGGTGTGTACCTGCGGCACCAGACAGGCACCTGACTTAGTGACAGTCTCTTTACTGCTTGCTCTGTCCCCAGCAGTTAGATCATCACTGGCACTTGTGCCTTCTCCTGAAGCCTGGACACTCCTCCCTTTGCCTGCAGAGGAGCGTCCTGCAGCTCCAGATCCAGCCGAACGATCGCCCACAATTTTAATGCCCGACCGCCCGGGCAATGTGCCAGCCGCTGGCACTGGGACACTTCTCCCTTTACCTGCAGAGGAGCGCCCTGCACACGTCACCTCAGCCACCAAACTGTCCGGCCCCCCGGCCGCTCCTACACCATTACCGACCTCACTACCCTGACCAGCGAGGCCGGCGCTCTCCGCCATCTTGGTTGTACTCTCACTGGCTTTCTGGCCCCGCTCCACAGTAGCAGAAGCGGGGACAGTCAGATTACCAGTATCTGCACCCTGAGACGACTTTCCAGCCGCCCTAGACTGCACAAAGGGAACATACACCAGGTTCACCTGCTCTGCTGGCTTCTTCCTCTTTTTTCTGCCTTTTTTCTTCTTTTTAATTAACCTCTCCTTCCCCAGGTCATCTCCAAAGCTAAAGTTCTCCATGTGCACTGGGGATTCAATTTGTTTTATCTGTGCAAGCAGAGCTCCTCCAGAGTCGTTGTCTTCATCATCATCATCACCACCATCATCATCCTCTGTAGAGCCTTCTCCTGAAGATGTTGGTAAGGCAACTTGTCCTGCAGGTAGACTTAGCTGGGACTCATCCACCCCTTGTGCACTGGAAGACTTTGTAGCCAAGTCCTCCAGACTCGCTGTCACAGTGGTCTCTCCAGCTTCCATATCCTCTTCCTCACTACTGCTCTCACCATCTGCAGAACAATCACCCCCATCATCCTCCTCCTCCTTCTTTGGGGATTTCATGCTGGCAAATCTGTCCGCATTGAGGAGCTTCTCTCTGAAGATATCGCTGCCCTCCAGGATAACTATTCTCTGCAGCTCCAGGTCTTTAATCTCCTGCTGCAGAGACTTCACCTTAGCTGTAAACCCAGGTTTCTGCTTCTTTGGGGCTGAGCTGGCTCTGTGCTTAGCAAAACTCAGGTCTTCTCTTAGACCTTTCAGTCTCTTTCCCAGCTGCTCATACTCAGTGAGCTTTGCAGCTATCCTGGTGCCATAGGTGGCTGCAGACTCCCTGGGCCCCCTGAGACCCCACTGCTCCACCACCTGACTCTCCTGGGAGCCCCTCCGTGCAGCTGCACCTGCACCCCTTCTTGCGCTCACCTTGCTTGTAGGCTCTGTATCAGCAACCTTGCGGCTTCCACCCGTCGCTGGAAGGGCTGGGTCCACATTGCTGCGAGCCCTACTAGATCTTCTTACCCCTCCAGCCGGAGCGCTGGCCGGTAGCTTACTCTCTACACCCCCCGCCGGCCTTGACCGGGAGGTGAAGGTCAGGGGATCCATGCTGAAAACTCTCCCAGGAAGCTGCCACCTTCCTGGGGAAGCAGGTGGTAAATCAGCCTCTCTCCTCCTGGAAGTCTGGAAGTGTGGAACTCAGCAGCAAACACAGACACACCCAGTAACCACACCCTCCAGAGCTGCACTCAGTATTCTGCTGGTGGGGTCACTGTATACATACATTACATTACTGATCCTGAGTTACATCCTGTATTATACTCCAGAGCTGCACTCACTTTTGTGCTGGTGGGGTCACTGTGTACATACATTACATTACTGATCCTGTACTCCAGAGCTGCACTCACTATTCTGCTAGTGGAATTACTGTTTACATACATTCCATTACTTATCCTGACTCACTATTCTGCTTATAGAGTTACTGCGCCTGCTCCCTCCTTCTCACCTTTGTTCAAAGCCTCAGACTTCAGCCGCAGCTCCTCCAGGTACCTCAGATAGTGTTTCACGTTATATTGTATAGGGGATAGCCCGGGTACACTCTCCACAGCTTCATCTGCCATGAAGGCCGCCAACTCCGGAGCGCCAGCTGCCAGGACTGCTAGATGGAGAGAAGGCAGGGAATGCTCAGCCAGGGCAGTGATATGTACGGAAACAATCCTGTTGTCATGGACTACATCCAGTATAGGCAGCTTGGTGTGCGTTCACACTCACCAGATGCCGTGGCTGGCCCAATGCCCTTCAGCTGACACAGCTCATCAATGGCGGCAGACACATCAGGAAGAAGCTGGAACGCTCTCATGGTGCAGCTCTCTACCATATCCGCTGAGTTAGATGCCGCCATCTGCTTCAGACGTGGTCGGAACTTCCCTCTCTGTCCAGCAAAATACAAAGAATGTATTTAAAGGGGAACTCTTCTAAAATAAGGATTCCATAGGGGTGAGCACTCAGCTTTCCAAGGCTCCTGAATGGCACTCATGACCAGTCATGCAGCAATATGGGAATTAGGGATAAATGGCTGCAGATCAAGGCAATTTGGGAGCCCAGGAAAGCTGAGTGATATGGGGACAAACTCCTGGAACATCTGCAGTGATACTCCTTCTCTAATATAGGCAGATCTGCTTTTCAGGAGCCCAGGAAAGCTGAGCGGTATGGAAATAAACTGCATTACTCAATGGCTGCTCTGTGGTGATATTCCACCAGTACATACAGATATTGCTGTTCAGGGGACTGGGAAAGCTGGGTGAAAACCCCTGTAAATGTGTCTATACTGGCTGTCACCCAGCTTTCCCAGGAGCAGACACAACTAGAATAAAGTGGCTGTAAACGGAGAAATCATCACTCACCATTAACTTCCACTCCATGAGTTTCACCAGCTCCTCCAGTGTCAGTGACTTCTGTGAGCGGGCGGCCATGCGGGCGGGCAGCTCCTCCTGATACCTGGTATCAGAGTATCGGGGATTATTACATATCAGGCTGGAGGTGTGAACTCCAAAACTAAGGAAATGGCTGACAACAGGGAACAATAGATTGGGATAAATCCAGAGACTACAAGACGCCTGATCTATAGGCCACAAGATGGCCGCCTCCTTGTTTAGCTCAGGCTCACCATTTGTCCATCTCCACCAGTTGTTTCTGTTTTGCTCCTTTGGCGGCTACGACCTCCCAGTACACATCACAGACCCGCTTCCACTTTTTTGGGTCGCTGCACTGGAAGAGGCCAGACGTGGAAGCCATTTTCCTGGAAACACAAAACCTGCAAAAATATGGAAGAAAATATAACAATAAACAGTAGTGCATTAACCTCTTTTTATCTACTGTTAATGGATCTTATGGCTTTAAAGGGGTTGTCCAGCGAAAATCTTTTTCTTTCAAATAACCTGGTTTCAGAAAGTTATACAGATTTAAAATGTACTTCTAAGTAAAAATCTCAAGTCTTCCAGTACTTATCAGCTGCTGTATGTCCTGCAGGAAGTGGTGTATTTTTTCCAGTCTGACACAGCGCTCTCCACAGCAGGAGAGGAATTGTCCACAGCAGGAGAGGTTTTCTATGGGGATTTGCTGCTGCTCCGGACAGTTCCTGACATGGACAGAGGGGGCAGCAGAGAGCACTGTGTCAGACTGGAAAAAATACACCACTTCTTGCAGGACATACAGCAGCTGATAAGTACTGGAAGACTGGAGACTTTTAAATAGAAGTTACAAATCTATATAACGTACTGAAACCAGGAGGTTCCCTTAAATCCTGTTCTGTGGCCTCTCTGACACTAAATACATTAGGAAGTTGGAAATCACTGCACAATGATAACACTTAAAGGGGTTGTCCTGGATTAGAAAACTATAGCTGCACAGCGCCACTCTTATCCTCTGGTTGTGTTTGGTATTGCAACTCAGCTCTATTGAAGTGAATGGTGCCCAGCTGTAATACCACCCACTAACCTTAGACAAGTGTGGCGCTATATTTTGAAGAACTCTTTTATATTGACTGACTCCAGAGTGAGTTTTAGATGAAGCTATGTCTATGTCTTCCTAATTTTAGATAACCCCTTTAAGATACACAAAACTCACCATGCAGACTCCCTCTCCCGCTCAATATGCCAGATTAGGTAGCGTCACGTGGTTGCGTTCCACCTTAGATTTGCGTTACAGACCAGCTTGATTTGATTGGTCGAGACGTTGCTTATTTAACAAAATCACCAATCAAACGCGGAGTAGCTATAACCACTAGAGGCGAAACACTGCTGACAGTTTTGTCTCCTCTTTGCGCGGCCATTTTGGGTAGGATATTCGTATACAGTTGCTTGTACTCTGCTCTACGACAAAAAGGCCGTAGCCATAGAAAATACCGTAACCTTATCGAGGACAATAACGGGAATCCTTCAAGATTGCTCAGTCAGTTATCTCCTGGGTCGCTGGACGGGCCGGAAGTTCCGGTTGGAAGCTGCTGTTGTAGGTGCCAGAGGCTCCGGGGCTGTCCGGACTGGAGCTGTGTCAGTGCTGGAGGTCCTTACCGGGGGGATTCCTGTAAGGAAGCTGTGGAGGTCTGAAGGGGTCAGGCAGGTCTGATAGAGTGGCTTGGTGGAGGTCAGGAGGGCTTATCCCGGCTGAATTTGAAGGGGGCAGTGGTCTGCAGCAGTGCTGCTATATACAGGGCCCTGCCATCTAATACACAGTGCATGAGGCTATATACAGGGCCCTGCCATCTAATACACAGTGCATGAGGCTATATACAGGGTCCTGTCATCTAATACACAGTGCATTAGGCTATATACAGGGCCCTGCCATCTAATACACAGTGCATGAGGCTATATACAGGGCTCTGCCATCTAATACACAGTGCATGAGGCTATATACAGGGCTCTGCCATCTAATACACAGTGCATGAGGCTATATACAGGGCCCTGCCATCTAATACACAGTGCATGAGGCTATATACAGGGCCCTGCCATCTAATACACAGTGCATGAGGCTATATACAGGGTCCTGTCATCTAATACACAGTGCATGAGGCTATATACAGGGCCCTGCCATCTAATACACACTGCATGAGGCTATATACAGGGCCCTGCCATCTAATACACAGTGCATGAGGCTATATACAGGGCCCTGCCATCTAATACACACTGCATGAGGCTATATACAGGGCCCTGCCATCTAATACACACTGCATGAGGCTATATACAGGGTCCTGTCATCTAATACACCGTGCATGAGGCTATATACAGGGCCCTGCCATCTAATACACAGTGCATGAGGCTATATACAGGGCCCTGCCATCTAATACACAGTGCATGAGGCTATATACAGGGTCCTGTCATCTAATACACAGTGCATGAGGCTATATACAGGGTCCTGTCATCTAATACACAGTGCATGAGACTATATACAGGGTCCTGTCATCTAATACACAGTGCATGAGACTATATACAGGGCCCTGCCATCTAATACACAGTGCATGAAACTATATACAGGGTCCTGTCATCTAATACACAGTATATAGGGCTCTTTTCCTCTAATACACAGTATATAGGGCTCTTTTCTTCTAATACACAGTATATAGGGCTCTTTTCTTCTAATACACAGTATATAGGGCTCTTTTCCTCTAATACACAGTATATAGGAATAAGGTGCAGGGTTTTATACAGGACGGTCTACAGTATTGATATTTGAGTGTTGACTCCACCAGCATACTAAGGGTTAATCCCGTGCCCCGCCCCCTCCATCTCTATGGTTTCTCACCTTGCACAGTATTATGAGGTTTAGCGCCCCCCGCAGCAGGTTCTAGGGGGCTTCTATTTCCATAACCCGTCATCACAGACTTGTGAAAAGTTTTCTAAGTCATAGAGGCGGAGCTTGAGCAGTGACTCCTCCTGTTACTCATAGAAGGGGTCCCCTCCAGATCTAGGGGTCCCGTCTCTGCTGTGAAATTGGGGGTGACACCAAGCGTCCCGAGGTTTGGAGGGGTGACCCCTGGAGGCCCCGGAATGAAGGGGAAGGAAGAAAGCGGGAGCGGTGGAGGTCGCCCTTCTGGGGTCAGCAGTGGCCAGGGCGGCATCGGTGGTAGCCCGGAGAAGAGCGTCAGTGCCCAGGAGCTGAAGGAACAGGGCAACCGGCTGTTTGTGGCTCGTAAATATCAGGAAGCCGTGTCCTGCTACAGCAAAGCCATTGTAAGTATCCACACAGCTCATCTTCTGAAACACTCTGTGCTGCTCGGACCTTGTTCCTTCACTCTGTGAGCTCCTCTCTCTTGTCCTCCTGACATTATCATGCTGCCTCTGTCATTTACAGCCTTCCCCTCCATATCCTCACACGTCTCTGCTGAAATACTCTGTGCTGCTGGAGGCTTTGTTTCTTTGGTCGGCCTCTCAGTCTGTGACCTTCCATTTGTTTCAGTTCCCTTCTTCCCATCATGACCCTGTGCAGCACTCGTCACCATTTAATTCCTCCCACTAGATCAGCACTCTTCTCTCCTGAAATACTCTGTGCTGTTAGATACCCTGTTCAGTCACTAAGTATCTCTGTCTGTGACATCCCAGTTGTCTCTATTCCTCCCCTCACATCATGACACTGATCACTCTCCTGAAGTACTCTGTGCTGCTGTGCCACATTCAGCCTTTATCCTAACATCATTATGACTCTCCTGAAGTGCTCTGTGCTGCTGTGATAATTGATTTCATCCTTCTCCACCCATCAGACTCGGAACCCTTCCATCTCAGTGTACTACACTAACCGGGCCCTGTGTTACCTGAAGATGCAGCAGCTGGACAAGGCGCTGGCAGACTGTAAGCACGCCCTGGAGCTGGACTGCCAGTCTGTGAAGGCCCACTTCTTCCTGGGGCAGTGCCAGATGGAGATGGAGAACTATGACGAGGCCATCGCCAATCTGCAGAGAGGTGAGTGACAGGATTAGAAAAATATAGCAGCTTTCTTTTAAAGCAGTGGCACCCCTGTCCTCAGGTTGTGTGTGGTATTACAACTTGGCTCCATTCACTTTAAGGGGGATCTCTGGTGAAGAAAAAAAGTTTTCAAATACACCACTTGCTGCTGGGTGTCGGAGAGCGATAGCAGGTATGAGGCATCGGTCACACTCAGGGAGGTGATGGGTTTCCTTTAATGGAACTGAGCTGCAATACCACGTACAAACTGAGGACAGGGATGGCGCTGTTTGTGGAAGAAAGGTGATGTGTCCTGGGCCCAGGGATGCCATGTGTGGGGCAGGGCCCTTGTAGGAGGAGGATTGGGCTGACACCAGAGAGTGGTTGGGGTGATCTGACCTTCTATTACTATGTAAGCTTTCAGTATACTTTCTATATCAGTCTCCTTGCTGTCATTTAGTAGAAAACATCATTATGTCATCCCAGCTAACAAGGCGTCCTGGTCATGTGATGTGCGGCTTATCCGAAGACCACTGTGATACCCGTATCCTGCCAGCTGGGGTACCTGTCAGCTGTGATACCCGTATCCTGCCAGCTGGGGTACCTGTCGGCTGTGATGCCCGTGTCCGGCCGGCTGTGATACCCGTATCCTGCTAGCTGGGGTACCCATCCCCTGCCAGCTGTGATACCTGTGTCCAGCTGTGATACCCGTATCCTGCCCCTGCCAGCTGGGGTACCCGTGTCCGGGCCAGCTGGGGCACCCGTGTCCGGGCCAGCTGGGGTACCCGTGTCCGGGCCAGCTGGGGTACCCGTGTCCGGGCCAGCTGTGGTACCCGTGTCCGGGCCAGCTGTGGTACCCGTGTCCGGGCCAGCTGTGGTACCCGTGTCCGGGCCAGCTGTGGTACCCGTGTCCGGGCCAGCTGTGGTACCCGTGTCCGGGCCAGCTGTGAGTCTTTTCACTGACAGCAAGCAGGAGGAATTGGTGGAAACTGTACACTGGGTAGTGGTGGTGTGTAGTGCTGGATGTGTAGCCTGCAGCTGGGACACAGGAATGTTCCATTGCTCGGGGAAGGGGGACCTGGGATCGTGGGCGCTGCTGCTCTCTGTCTGAGAACGACTGAACACCAGAAATATTTACCTGCCCTTCGCATGTCCCATAATCTGCCTCTTCCCAGCATGTAATGGCTGACAACAGAGAGCAGCAGAGTGTAAGGTGAGCAGATAGAGCCATCCTGCCCCCTGGCTGATAACAGGAAGCAGCAGAGTGTATTTACCTTTCCTGCAGCCATTGGCTGGGGAGGTAGTGACTGAAGGACAGGTTATTACAGTCTGTTGCTCCCTGTTATCAGCCTTTGCAGGATAACAGGAGGCTGATTGTAAGGTGACTGCAGGCTATTGCTCTCTGCTATCAGGTAGAAGGCAGCTGCAGGTCGGCCGTGTCATTCATCTTATTTGGGAGACTGGGCTATTTCTGTGTTTTCTGCAGGGTGATGTCGTTTCTTGCAGCGGGCGCCTGGTCAGCATGTGTCATCTGCCCAGTAATATCTCCTATAAATAGCTGAGAGCTCAGCCACCAGGATCAGGGCGAGAGGGCACTGTGCCAGGCAGAGGGCACGCGGCTGCACCGGGCAGAGGGCACGCGGCTGCACCGGGCAGAGGGCACGCGGCTGCACCGGGCAGAGGGCACGCGGCTGCACCGGGCAGAGGGCACGCGGCTGCACCGGGCAGAGGGCACGCGGCTGCACCATCATAGTCACTGAATAGAGAATGGCGTAGATGGCGATCACCCACTGTACTGTTGTTATAGAGAAGCAGCCTGTATACAGAATAGAAGTGTAACCTCCTCATATATCCCAGTGTTTGTCTGGTTCTTCACTGTGTATGAAGTAGCTGCATGTCTGATAATCAGCCGCCTCCGGAGGATTCCAGATTATTGCTGTTTTCTCCCTGCACATAGCTTAGTATAGAGCGGGGCTTCTGAAACTTTTTTCGGGCCCCACTAGGTGATCCATGTTGATGCTGGGGCCTTACCAACAAACACATAAAACTGTGCAGCTCCAGATACCACCATGTAGTGTACATAATATCCCAGAGCATCAAATCGGCACAGTGCAGAAATAAATACTGCTCCACCTGTATAACCCAACACCCCGCTGCACCAGTACACACTGATCCACCTGTATAACAACACCGCACCACATAAATACACACTGCTCCACCTGTATAACCCAACACCACTCTCAGCAATACATACTGCTCCACCTGTATAACCCACCCCCACGCTGCACCCAAACATACTGCTCCACCTGTATAACCCAACACCCCGCTGCACCAGTACACACTGATCCACCTGTATAACAACACCGCACCACATAAATACACACTGCTCCACCTGTATAACCCAACACCACTCAGCAATATATACTGCTCCACCTGTATAACCCACCCCCACGCTGCACCCAAACATACTGCTCCACCTGTATAACCCAACACCCCACTGCACCAGTACACACTGATCCACCTGTATAACAACACCGCACCACATAAATACATACTGCTCCACCTGTATAACCCAACACCACTCTCAGCAATACATACTGCTCCACCTGTATAACCCACCCCCACGCTGCACCCAAACATACTGCTCCACCTGTATAACCCAACACCCCACTGCACCAGTACACACTGTTCCACCTGTATAACAACACTGCACCACATAAATACATACTGCTCCACCTGTATAACCCAACACCACTCTCAGAAATACATACTGCTCCACCTGTATAACCCATTACCACGCTGCACCCAAACATACTGCTCCACCTGTATAACCCACCACCACGCTGCTCCCAAACATACTGCTCCTTCTGTATAACCCACCACCACTCTCAGCAATACGTACTGCTCCACCTGTATAACCCACCACCACGCTGCACCCAAACATACTGCTCCACCTGTATAACCCAACTCCATAACCCACCCCTCTACTCATCTAGCAGTTTACACATGCAGGCACATGCAAATACACACAGCAGCCCTAGCTCTCATTTTCACCTCTTCTTCAACCTGTTCTAGCAACTCTCTTCTCCTTGCCCCCACCCCACTTTTACATTACCCTGAAAGAGGTTCTTCAGCAGCTCCCCTGCGCTTCTTCTTTTGTTATACTGCCCCCAGGTGAAGGGCCTGAAAGATCATGGTCCTGTGACTATGACATCATTGCAGGTCCTTAACCTCCTGTTTGAACCGAGGGTACCCTGATGATGCAGGGCTGTCATCAGTGTAGTCTCTGCTTTGGAGCCCCTGCTGTGTGCCAGTGTTGGGCACAGACAGGGACCCCCCCCCCCCCCCACGCCTCACTAGTGACCTGTACCTCACTCTGGTATAGAGTATATAGACCTATATATATATATATTTATTTAAAAAAACCTTCTACTTTCCTGCAGCATACAATCTAGCCAAAGAGCAGAGACTGAATTTTGGAGATGACATCCCGAGCGCTCTGCGGATCGCTAAGAAGAAGCGATGGAACAGCATAGAGGAGCGGAGGATCAACCAGGAGAACGAGCTGCACGCCTATCTAACCAAACTCATCCTGGCTGAGAAGGAAAGGTGAGGGCCTGGTGCCGGGACCATGGGGTGCCACCACCTACATCTCCTGCCTTCTGTCTAGGCTGAGCTGCCATCCAGGGGTCTGAGGAGCCACCATGCTTTCCCAGAAATAGCCAGCAAGTATTATTGGCACCACACCTCTGGGCCCACAGACACACAAATCCGGTGCCATCTGTTCCTAATGCAGTGGTCGCTCAGTGTATGTTCCATGCAGGGTGGGAAGGGCAGGCGGCTTCCATATTAAAGGGGCTCTCCACTTCCACTTTGGGCTTTTGCTGTTTATTAGGCCGGTGTAGCCCAGACTCTCACCTATTACCGCTTCACAGGGAACTAGAAGAGACAAAGAGGAAACACGAAGAGGAGAACCAGGATGATAACCGAAGCCGGACCCAGCTCTCCTGTGTGGCCACCAAGCATGTAAGTGCAGAGATCGCCGCTCATCACACACTGGCCTCCTTTTAGGCCTCATCCTATCGTACTTCGCCAAAACACGAGCTTCAGTTACATAAAACTCCTAGTCTGTATCTCATCAGTGTTTGGCGTTAGCCATGCCAGCAGGATCTGACAACACAATCTGTAGTCTGTTACCATGGAGACACGTAGAAATGCATAGGAGCTGTTTTAGATTTTTAATCACGGGTATTTTCCAGGTTGTTTTTATTGCTTATTTTAAATGCACAGGAGCAATGAGAGTTATAGAGAAAGTTCTGATGATGGGAGTTGTAGTTTTGCAGGAGCTTGGTGGGTTAAAGGTTGGGTAACACTTCCGTACAGGGTATAGATGTAGGTTAACCATTAATAGAGGTCAGTACAATGCTCTTGATATAACATAGACGTGCAGCCAGACACGTTCAGTGGTCAGGTGTGTTTTATGATTAAAGAGGTAGTACACCTGCATAGCATCTCCATTATCTCTACAGTTAAAGGCAAGCTGCTGTTCCCTGTTGTCAGCCATTTTAGCCTGACCGTCTTCACATACAGGATAAAGCTTTCTTTCTTCATTCTACAGGACAAATTCTTGGCAGAAATGGATGAACTCTTCTCCCAAGTGGACGAGAAACGTAAGGTAGGTGACAGTCATCTTGAGCTGCTAT